>NW_006209345.1:4406897-4419950 GCF_000334495.1 Tupaia belangeri chinensis
AAACACCAGCCTTCCAGGGCCAGCAGGTGGCGTAGTGGTTGGCCTGGTGGCTTGCATTCTCACTTTCGCTCCTTCGCTCTGGTTAAATTAAAATATAAATAAATAATAAATAAAATAAAAAATTCTTTTAAAAAAGGAAACACACAAACAAACAAAAACCTTTCTTCCTTATCAAATTAGTAGATACCTGCCTTTCCTTGCTCTACCACCCACCTCCCCTGCAAAAATAAAGAAAAAAACCTGTAACACTCTCTTGGCAAGGCTATGGGGAAATAGGTATTTATACATCGAAAATGGGAATGTAAGCTGGTATATCCCTACAGAGGACAATTTGATAATTTCTACCCACCCTACAGATGCATATACCTTCTGACTATTTCTACTCTAGAACTTATTCTACAAATACGTATCATCTGTTAACCACAGTAGATTAGAAACTGAAAATATCCATCAATGATGGACAACTATGCAGCTGTAAATACAATGAGGACTCTCCTTGTACTGACATGAAAAGATTGCTAAGATAAGTTGTTAAGTGAAGAAGTGTACAAAACCATATATATAGCATGCTGGCATTCATATAAAATCAAGAGGAAAAAGAATATGTATTTATGGGGCCAGCAGTTAGCATAATGGCTATGTCACTGAACTCCCATGTAGTCAACCATGGTTCGAGTCCTGGACCCGGTGGCTTAAACTTACACCGGGCGCATGTGTGTGAGTGCACAAGATCCCGAGAGGAGAATAGAGGAGAAGGGATTGCAGCACGGCCATCCCCCGGGGGGTGGTTTCTCACTTTCTATCTCTCTGTCTTTCTGGAGAGCACACATACCCTATAGCAAAAATCTCCAACAACAACAACAAAAAGAATATGTATTTAGGTTTGCTAGTGACTCTGGAAGGTTTAACAAACTAATAGTGGTCACTAGACTGGGGTAGGGGTGAGAGGTGAAACAGTGTAATGAACTGTATAGCAGGCTCTCACACCAAGCTGTTCAGTTTAGAAGAAAGGATCTGAGAAAGAAATTTCTGAAGCTAGCAGGTGGCACAATGGTTAGGGCACTGGATTGCCCCATGGTCAATTCTGCAGTCTGAGTCCTGGACCTGACATGCAAGCTGCTAGGCACATAAGTGTGTGTGCCCAGAATCCCTAAAGGAGAATGGAGGAGAGAGGATTGTGGTGTGACCATCACCACTAGAGATGGTTTCTCACTCCCCCCCGCCCCGGCTCTGCTATCTCTCTCTGATGAATGCACGTGCCCTATGTCAAAAATCTTTAAAATAAAAAAAAAAGGAAGAAAGAAAGAAAGAAAGAAAGAAAGAAAGAAAGAAAGAAAGAAAGAAAGAAAGAAAAAATTCCTGGAAAAAAGAGAGAATTAAAATAAAAACTCATAGAGAATTATTCTTCTGCCAAAAAGAAAAAAGAAAAGCATTTGGAATTCTGGGGGTAAAAATGAAAAAGCCGTAACTATTTCAATTACTATTTTATTTCAGAGCTACAACTTCCATTTTGTCAGTTGCAGTGTCTTTGTAACAATTTCTCAATCTGCTCAGTTATTTTTAAAATTTTTAATCACATTTTCATATAATTTCTTGATTATATGTATATTAGCTGCTTTGAAATCAGCCTGCAAAATTCAGTACTTGTACCCACTTAGTTTCTTTTCCTTCTTTGAAAATATTTGTTATTACTATTATTATTTATATTTCTCACAGAGGATTCATGCCTACCAGAGAGACAGAGAGAGGGAAAGTGAAAAAGCAAGCCTCCAGGTCTGGGACTTGAACAGTGGGTCAGCACTGTGGGAGTCTAGTGCCTTAACCACTACGCCATCTACCAGTCCCCAAAGTCAGTTTCTATTGATTACTTTTCTTCCTGAGTATGTTTATTGCTTTTTTTCCTGTTTCTTTACATGTCTAGTAACTAGAGATAGAAAACTGGACATTGTAGATAAGATGTAGCAATTCTGGGTTCTGCCATATCCTTCTTAGGATTTTTAAAATTTCTAGTAGGTAGGGGACCAGTAGGTGGCATGGTGGTTAAGGCACTGGACTCCCACTGACTGACCAAGGTTCAAGTACCAGACCCAGAGACCCAAAAATCACAGCAAATATATAAATATAAATAATTTTTTTTAAAGTTCTAATCAGCAATTGCCTAGATTCATACTGCAATTGGTCTTTTCTGTGTTATGCAGCAGCTGACATGTCTCCTTAGTTCTTACAGCTTCTAGTTGCTTTTTTAGCCTAGCTCCCGGAGGTCTCCCCTGCAGTGTAATTTGGCAGACAGGCAAGGATCTGAGTTGCTTAGACTTAGTGGCTTACACTCTGTGTGATTTTTTTGGGTCTTTTGGATTTCCCCCTAGTTTTCCAGCTGCTCTGCTAGTCTTAGGGTATGTATGTCCTCTGACATGCCAACCAGTAGGTCTTTAATTTTCTATTCCCTGAGCTGTGTACAGTACAAGATTACTCTCAGTTTAAAAAAAAAAAAAAAAAAAACATCAAAATCACAGATCTCATCTATATAGTACAGGTCTGTCTTTCAAGGGTAGATTCTCTCTGGTTTCTGCCTGCTTTTTTTTTTTTTTTTTTTTTGCTTGTGTGTTTGGTTTTTATTTTTGCTTTTGTTTTGCTAGGCAATCTGGAGTCTCCCCTAGATAGCTGGAGTGAGTTTAACTGTCAACCACGGATTTGGGCAGTTTTTACTCAGACTTTGGGTTTCTTTCTGCAGTCCTCTCTCTCTCTCTCTCTTTTTTTTTGCAGAGGTTTTTGCTATAGGGCGCATGTGCTCGCCAGAAAGACAGAGAGACAGAGATAGAAAGCGAGAAATCACTCCCTGGGGGAATGGCCATGCTGCAATCCCTTCTCCTCCATTCTCCTCTCAGGATCTTGGACACGCACACACGCCCGGCGTGAGTTTAAGCTGCCAGGTCTGGGACTCGAACCACAGTCGACTACATGGGAGTCCAGCGACACAGCCATTACGCTAACTGCTGGTCCCTTGCAGTCCTCTCTCGTTTCCAGGGTTTTCCCCTGAAATTTCTAGCTGCTCTTCTATCTCTGACCAATCTTCTCTGGCACCCCTCCCCTGTAAGGCTGCAGTTTTCCACTGTCATTTTATTCCCTGTAGCTGTGGAGATTAGAGCAACTGTCTGGCAAATAAGCCACAAGCTTGGCAGTTTTAATTCCTTCCAATTACAGTTTTTCAGTAGTCAACTTTGCTTTAGCTTCTATGGAGAACTTTCAGATGTCTTCAGCCATTTCCTAGAACTGTCTAGATCTAATTGTCATCTGTGGGAGGGCCTGAGCAACCATTTCACTCCTCTTCTACTGGAAATTTCTTCCAACCCACTGTAAGTAATTTACAAGTAAATGTACCTTTTGGATTTTTTTTTTTTTTGAGAGAGATTTTTGCTATAGGGCATATGCATTCACCAGAGATAAAACAAGACAGAGAAATAAAATGAGAAATCACCCCCAGGATGGCCACACTGCCATCCCTTCTCCATTTTCCTTTTGGGATTTTGGGTACTCAGGCACACACATCTTGTGTGAGTTTCAAGCTGCCAGGTCCAGGACTCGAATTGCGATCAGTCAAATGGGAGTCTAGCACCTTAACCACTATGACACCTGCTGGCCCCACTTTTTGGATTTTGAAAGACAAACTTTTAAAAACATTTTACTTTTAAAAGCATAATGTTATATGCAAAACATTTAAAAGCAATACGAGTTTTAAAATAATGAAAAATAACACTTCAATGGCAAAGTCCTACTTTTTAAAAGAAATATTAGGTCATCAGAAGTCATGACACATTTTTCTGCTTTTCTATGCAAAAATGCATTATGACTTTTCAGACAACCAAATATATTAGGTCAAATATTCCAAATGCTGCATGTAATAAAGTCGTACAGCAAAAGTATGAGGACTTGGAACTTTTTTTTTTTACTTTCCTATTTAATGGAAAGGAAACAACAAAATGAAAGAAAAAGAATAGACCAAGAACAGGAATTCTATTCCTAGAAATGGTCTCCTTTTCCTGTCTACAAGTCAGCAGAACTCAGTCTGTTTTCTACATTTAGTAACTGGAGAAGATAGGAAAAGTAGTTCTTTGTGTGGTTTTGTTTTGCTTTGTTTTTTGATAGTCTCAATCGTTATTTTTGAGAGTAGTAGAGAGAAAGAACATTATGACAGAGGGTCAAACAACTATACTACAGACGACTGGATTCCCACTGCTGTGTGGAATATTTGTTCATATGTCTCTATTTGTGTCTAAGCATTTACAGATGGTCTGCTATGTGCAAAATCCTATATGACAGAGATGAGATGGGGGAATGGAAATAAACGATTATGGATAAAACCAGTTTTGCCCTCAAAGATTTTATAAGGTACTAAAAAGACCTGTAAACACAAACAGAAAAGAGAAACACAGGTGGAATGGATATAGGAAGTTAAGTGTTGTTTACAGAATGAGTACCTGATCTTTTTCAACCTCACAATTCCAAACCACAAAGGTAGTGTTATGTTATGACTTGCTTTTTAAAAATTGTGTATTCAGGGTCAGCGGGTAGTATAGTGGTTGAGATGCTGGACATGATCAATTGATCAATTGTGGTTCAAGTCCTGGAGCTAGAAGAAATCTCCCTCAAAAAAAAAAAAAAAAAAGTATGTGTTCCCAAAATATTACTGGTACTTTTTGAAAAAAAAAAAAAAAAAAAAACCCAAAAAACTAAATTATTTAAAAATACATAATAAAGTGGAATGATCCTATAAACTCCCAGAAAGGATCACTGTTAAAAGTCTGAAGGGGGGAACCAGCAGATGGCATGGTAGTTAAGGGCACTGGACTCCCACATGGCTGACCGCAGTTTGAGTCCCAAACCTGGTGGCTTGTTTTCTCACTCTCAGTCTCTCTCTCTCTCACTGGTCCCTCCCTGGTCAAATAAAAAAAAAAAAAGTAAATAAATTAATAAAGTTAAGTAAAATAATTCTTAAAAAAAATGTCTGAAGGATAGGGGCCAGCAGTTTGAGTGATGGTTAAGGCACTGGACATTCCCACATGGTTGACTACAGTTCAAGTCCTGAACCTGGTGTCTTTATCTCTCTCTCTCTCTCTCTCTCTCTCTCTCTCTCTCTGTGTCTGGTCAAATTAGCTATGTTGCTAGACTCCCATATAGTTGACCATGGTTCAAGTCCTGGACCCGATGGCTTAAACTCACACCGGGCACGTGTGCATGCGTGCCCAAGATCCCGAGAGGTGAATGGAAGAGAAGGGATTGCGGTGTAGCCATCCCCCCAGGGGGTGATTTCTGGCTGTCCCTCTCTTTCTGGAGAGTGCACGTGCCCTATAGCAAAAACCTCTCCAAAAAATTTTAAAAATAAATGAATGATGGGGCTGGCAGGTGGCCTGGTAGCTGAGGGCACTGCTGGATTCCCACATGACCAACCATGGTTCAAATCCTGGACCTGGCGGCTTGCTTTCTCACTTTCTCTCTCTCTATCTCTCACTCCATCCCTCTCTAGTCAAATATAAATAAAATAAATAAATAAAATTACATGAAATAATTCTTTTAAAAAGATGAATGAATAAGTAAAATTAATTCTTTGGGGAAAAAATGTCTGAAGGATAAAAAATATCCTTGTGTGGTACCTGTGTGTCTACAAACATTTTCTTTTTCTTTTCTTTTTTTTAAGAGGTTTTTGCTACAGGACACGTGCGCTCGCCAGACAGAGACAGAAAGACAGAAAGCAAGAAATCACCCCCCAGGGGGGATGGCCACGCCACAATCCCTTCTCCTCCATTCTCCTCTCGAGATCTTGGGCACGCACACACACACACCCGGCTTGAGATTTAAGCCACTGGGTCCAGGACTCAAACTGCGGTCGACTACATGGGAGTCCAGTGACATTGCCATTACACTAACTGCTGGTCCCTACAAGAGGTTTTTGCTGCATATACTTCTGTGCTCTTCAAATGGATATTCATATTTTGCAACTTATGTTAAGCTGACTTTTTTTTTTTTTTTTGAGAGGTTTTTGCTATAGGGCACATATGCTTGCCTTTGTCCAGGCACTGAAGGGTAGAACCCGCAGATAGGAAGCTGCCAGCACTGAAGACATGATGCTGAGGGAGCAAGAGCCCCTTTCCTTCTGTCTACATACATCTTTTGGTTCCTTTTGTAAAAAGTTTCTATTTTGTTGAGATTTATTGAGGCATTGCCATCATATTTTTATTTAAAAAATTTTAATGACAGAGGGCCAGAGAGAGACTACTCCATGCCATAATCCCTTTCCTCCAGTTCTCCATTTGTTAGGATCCTGGGCAAGCTCACACAACTGGCATGTTTCTCAAGTCACTGGGGCTGAGCTCAAGCCCTGGATGGCCACGTGGAATCTGGAAAAGATGCAGTTATCACTTAACAATTACTGGTCCTTTTCTTTAAATATTTAAACATTAACTATTTCTTTAATATTTAATATAGTTTATTTTATTCTTTGAACATATTTTTAACAGCTGTGCTGAAGTCTTTGCTAAATCAAACATCTGGGTTTACTCAGAGATAGTTTTCATGAACTATTTCCTCTGAATGGAAATCACCCTCCCTGTTTGTCTCATAATTTTTTTGTCAAAAAATTATAATTTTCCATGAGGGTTGTGTTTTTTTGTTTGTTTAGTAATTTGCCTGGACTATATCTATGAAATCTGTCTTCCCATGGCATGTGGCAACTTGATGTCTCTACTTAGCTTCTTTTCTTTTCAAATCCTTGTTATTTATTTTACATTTTTCTAAAGGTTTTTAAAAATTTAATTATTTCTTCCATAAGCAAGAAAGACAAGAGACAGAGAAAAAGAGAGACCGTAATTCTTGACACTGTGATCCAACTCCAGCCTCAGTCAGCCCTGGATCATGGGCACATGTGTGCCCAGTGTACTCAGAGAGACAGCCAAATATAAACTCAAAACCTTCCCATGTGGGTCAGCTTGAGCAAAGAGGTGTGTTCAGATTACTGGGCCAGGGATTTGAACCAAGGTTGGTATGTGGGATCCAGCTTCTCTTGAGCAGCACATTGCTACTGCACCAGGGAGCCAGGCTCCTTGTTTTTATTTTTAAACCTGACTTGCTAGGGGTTATGCCTGCATCTACATAGCTTAGTGATCAAACAATGATTGGTTAAAGGTTGTGCTAGACTTCCAACATGTGCCCATGGATCTGTGCAAGGGTAAGGGACCATAAAGTTGAGGCAGTTTTCAGGCTTACCCCAACTTTTACTTTCTGGTGGGCCCTACTGTATCTCTACACATTCATGAAGCTTCCCAGCCAATCAAGAATATGTAGATAGCTTGGGACTGCTCTTGCCTTAGTGCATGTGTGCATAGGCTTCTAGTCAGGCTGGAATGTGTGGACAGCCTTGCAAACCCCTTTTTTGGCTGACTCATTTCCAGGATCTCTATAATAGAGTTTTTGGAAAGTCTACCAGTCTGCTGCTTAACCCACTAAGGACAGCGCTGTCAGGCCATCAGAAGTAATGGCCTACCTTATTTGCTTGCCACTCCATTGATTACTTTTACTGGCAATGCCAATGGGCAAGGGCTTTACATCTTCTGTTCCAAATCGACTGATCTCCCTGGCAGGCTGCCAGGGTTCATGGCCTGGTTCTACTCTGACAGGACTACCACACCAATGCATGAGGCAGGAGGGGATGGAAGTAACCCTAGAATGTCAAAGACTCCCATTGTTCTTAGCTGAAAGTCAGCAGTTACTCATGGATAAATGTTTCTCAATTTGTTGCTTGGATTTGTTCTATTTACAGAGCCCTAAAATGGATGTTTTTGACAATTTTGTCCAACATTATTTTTGCTTTCTGGAGAGAGATTTGCTAACCTCCTCACTTTGACTACTGAAGTCCTGATTCTGTCCTCAGATACTTTTAAATCCTCTTTAATCTTCAAAGTATATCACCCAGTCACATAACATGAAACTACACTGTAAATCAAATGTGAGATCATAAAGAACAATGAACATTCTTCATATCCAGTTGTCTTTCTAAACTATTACACCATGTACTTCTAAGTATTGAAAATGTGGAATATGACTTTTAAAGATGGCTATACAACTCTACCTTGTCTAAAAATAAACCAAATACCTATGTTGCCTTCAAGTATTATCTTAAGTACCAAGAGAAGGTTTCACCTAGTTTTAGTTTTTTTGTTTGTTTTCATTTTTGCTATGGGGCACAGGGCAAGAGAGAACTCATTCCCCCACAGTGGGGATAAACACACCACACTCCTCCCTCCTCCATTCTCCTCTCAGGATTTTGGGCACATGCATACACACACACTGGTGTTTTTCAAGCCACTGGCTCTGGAACTTTAAGTTCACAGTCAGCCATGGGGGATCCAGTCACTTTTTTTTTTTCTTCTTCTTTTTTTGGAGAGATTTTCGCTATAGGGAGCGTGCGCTCACCAGACAGAGACAGAGGGACAGAAAGCGAGAATTCACCCCCCAGGGGGGATGGTCATGCCACAATCCCTCCTCCTCCATTCTCCTCTCGGGATCTTGGGCATGCACGCACATGCGCCTGGCGGGAGTTTTATGCCACCGGGTCCGGGATGCGAACCGCGGTCGACTACGTGGGAGTCCAGTGACATAGCCATTACGCCAACTGCTGGTTCCCTCACTTTTATATTTTAAAGAGATTTTTTAAACTATAGACCGTATGCATTCGCTGGAAAGACAGAGACAGACAGAAAGTGAGAAATTACCCTCCCAGGGGGGATGGCCATGCCGCAATCCCCTTCATTCTCCTCTCAGGATTTTGGGCCCCGGCATAAACTTCAAGCCTCCAGGTCCAGGATCGGTCATGTGGGAGTCCAGGGACATAATCATTACACCATCTGCTGGTCCTGGGATCCGGCTGCTTTAACCACCACGGGACCTGCTGGCCCTTGATTTGTTTATGAAAGAACACTGGGCCAGCTGGTGGCATGGTGACTAAGGCAGCTGATTCCACAGGGCCATATGAGTGGTTCAAGTTCAACCTGTGGGTAGATAAACATGCCAGGACCATGTATGGGTGTGCATGTCTAAAATTCCAAGCAGAAAATGGAGAAGGATGGTGGTGGCTATCCCCTGGGGGGAGAGGGGGTGCTTTCTCTCTTTCCCCTTCCATTTCTCTGTTGAGTGCATGTGCCCTACAGTTAAACTAAAAAAAAAATACTGCTTGACTATTTTTTGTTTTCTGTTCCTGTAAGGCACACGCTCTCTACTAGCTAGCATCTTAAGTCACCCATACATAAGCTACTGAAAGCTCATCACCCAATCTCTAGTGAGGCCAGGCAGCTCTGATAGCCTTCTATATTTGTTCAAGTAACAAACCCAAGAATTTTTTTTCCTGCTCCAAAAACTCTTGTTCAATCCTCAACATAATAGTTGTTTTTGTTGTTATTGTTATGAAAATGACTCATGCTGGGACCAGCAGATGGCACAATGGTTAAGTCGCTGGACTCCTATGTAGTTGAACACAGTTCGAGTCCCAGACCCGCGGCTTCAAAATCATGCTGGGCACGTGTGTGTGCATACCCAAAACCCTGAGAGGAGAATAGAGGAGAAGGAACTGTGGAGGGGGCATCCCCTGTGGGGGATGATTTCTCACTTTCTGTTTCTCTGGCAAGTGCATGTACCCCCTAGCTAAAAAATAAAAACAAAAACCTCTCTCTCTCAAAAATAGGCTCACATTGTAGGCTCTGTAGTACAGCAATTAGGTGAGAAACACAGAAAGCTGGATCCCACATGTCCAAAAGTGGTTCAAGTCTCAGTCCTGGTGGCTTAAAATAAAATGCCAGGTAGGTAGTAAGCATGTGTGTCCAAAATTCTGATGGGATGGCAAAATGGAAGAGAAAGGACTGGGGTGTGACCACATGCCATCAAGGGCACTTTCTTTTCCCTTTCTCTCTTTCATGCGTGTGAATGTACACATCCAATAAAAAAGTTTTTTTTAATTAAAAATAAATGAATGGCTCATACTGCTCTTTCTCTACAAAACCTGCAAAACACCACCTGACCTGCTCTTATCATTGGGCAAACAGATATTGTTACAATTAGTCTTCTCATTCTTCGATAAGAACCTGACCCAAGAAAAAGCTAAACTCCGTTGGTTATATCAATTAGAGGTAAATAAGAATCAAAGTTCAAGAACTTCTAACTTGCCAGTTCCACAGTATGATGGTAAAGGGAGCTGGATTCCACATGATGGGGCCGAGATTCAAATCCCAGCTCCAGGGACCAGCAGATGATGTTCTCCTGCAGAGATGTCCAGTTTGTCAGATCCCTGCTTTTCTCTACTTGTGCGTCACTGTGTCTGTGTGATTGTTCTTTCCAAAATCCGCTGTTGCTCCCACTCTGGACGGGGGTCTCCTCCCCCTTTTTTGCCTAGTAGGTCTTGGTAGGTTATGTCGTTGGACTCCCACATAGCCAAACGAGGGAGTTACAGTTTACCCCTACGTGGTAGGTTTTTCCACTTAGCGGAGGGAAGAGTGAACTGGACATTTAGTTTGCTATGATGTTTGTCCTGATTTAACATATATAATACTTAGTTTGGGAAGCCATTTGCTGTTGAAGACAAGTCCCAGTCCCACAACCTACTGCTCTTTATGCTCAGTGCCTGCTCCACAATGCCCTCCCAGCAAAAGAAAAGCAAACAATACAGTAGCTCAAATAAGGAATACTCAAATAAGGAAAGTGCTCAAATAAGGAATGCTCCACCTGAGGAAGGTGAAAATGCAACAGATGATGTCTCTACCAGACAGCAAGAAGTTTTAAATAATCCAAAGTCTCTGGAAGCCAGCAGCCCATTACAAGTGGAGTTAACTGATAAGGTGGGATTGATTACAAGAGGGTAATGCAATTGCAAGACTCTTGACAGCACTATAATCTAATATCACTTGGAAGGAAAATCACTCTTTTTATTTGGCATTTTCATTATCGGCACAGCACCAACTGACTGCTGTTTTAAAAGCTGTATCAGTATACAGCTTTACGTTCCTTCCTAGGTAGATTGATCTGGCCTGTCTATAAATAATAGAATGTCTATTCAAGCCTATAGCTGGAGTCAAGGCAGGCTAAACCTCAGTTTGTGATTCATTTTGTTTTCTCAGTAATGGCACACCAGATATAAATATCATTAATGGATGTTGGATTTTTTTCCAGTGAAGGTGACTAGCATGTAAGGGAACTGAATGTAAAAATTCTGGACATCATTAAAAACAACCCAGATTCTCCTAGGATTGCTCTTATAGGAGAAGTTGTGTTAGCTGTCAGCGTGCTTGAATCTCCTCTCTCTCTCACTCTCTTTTTTACCAGGGGTACCAGCCTCATTTGGTTTATGCTAACAGCTCAGAATTAGAGAAAGTATCAGCTGTACATCCTACAGCAATTATTTCCCTCATTTTTATAAGATGCTGATTTTTTAAAAAGAAATACTTTATTTAACTTTATTTATTACTATTATTATTTTTTAATTTTACCAGAGAGCAAGAGAGAAAAAGAGAAGAAAAGCAAGAAAGCAACCCACCAGATCTGGAACTCAAACCACGGTCGGTCACGTGGGAGTCCAGCCCCTCTAACCATCATTACACCTGCCAGCCCCAAAATGCTGACTCTTAAGGGATGAACACATTTGGCCCACAGTGACACAATGGTAATACACTGATCTGTAATGCTGGAAGCCATATGGAAGATTAGGGTTCAGTTCCAGCGTTGACTTTATGATGCTGGCTGCTTCAGGACTTGGGGGAGGGTAACAGTATGAGAACATATTGAGGGGGACCAGCAGGTGACATGGTGGTTAAGATGCTGGACATTCCCACATGGTCAACCACAGTTCAAGTCCTGGACCTGGTGGCTTGCTTTCTCACTTTCCCTCTCTCTAATCAAATTAAAATAAATTAATGAATAAATAATTCTTTTTTTTTTAAAGAACACATCGAGGATGCCTGTCTTTCTCTCTCTCTCTCTTTTATAGAATTATTTAATTATATTTATTATTATTATTTAAATTTGACCAGAGAGAGAGCAAGAAAATGAGAAAGCAAGCTGCCAAGTTGAGGACTGGAACCGTGTAGAGTCCAGTACCTTGACCACCATGCCACCTGTCAGTCCCTATATTTATTTTTTTATCTCTTAAAATTAAATTTTTTTTTTTGGAGAGATTTTCACTATAGGGCGCGTGTGCTTGCCAGACAGACAGAGAGAGACATAGAGACAGAAAGCGAGAAATCACCCCCCAGAGGGGATGGTCACGCTGCAATCCCTTCTCCTCCATTCTCCTCTCAGGATCTTGGGACGCATGCACACGCGCCTGGCGTGAGTTTTAAGCCACCGGGTCCGGGATGCGAACCGCGGTCGACGCGAACTGTGGTCGACTACGTGGGAGTCCAGCGACATAGCCATTACGCTAACTGCTGGTTCCCAAATTAAGTATTTTTTAAAAAGCGAGATGAACATATTTTCCTTGAGTTATAATAAAGGAATAAATATATGTACATATGTGTACATATGTGTACATATACATACATGTGTACATACATGTATAACTTAAAAATAATTTGTTCAATGTTAATAACATTAGAGATGAGAAAATACTTTCCAAATCTACTAAGAGAGACTTTTTTTTATAAAGAATTAATTTAATTTTATTTATTCATTCCTTTATTCTTTAATTTGACCAGAGAGAAAGACACACATACACAGAAAGAAAGTGAGAAACTAAGCCAGCAGGTCTGGGAGTAGAACTATGGTTGGCCATGTAAGAGTATCCAGTGCCTTCACTACCTGCTGGTCCCCCAAGAGAGACTTAAAAATATTTTTTTAAAGATATTTTTTAAGGAGACCAGTAGGTGGCCTGGTGGTAAAGGTGCTGGACACTCCCACATGGCTGACCATGGTTCGAGTCCTGGACCTGATGGCTTGGTTTCTCACTTTCTCTCTCTCTGGTCAAATTAAAATAAATTAATGAATAAATAAAATTAAATAAATAATTATTTAAAAATACTTTTT
>NW_006209345.1:4420293-4427937 GCF_000334495.1 Tupaia belangeri chinensis
TGAACGGCGGTCGACTATGTGGGAGTCCAGTGACATAGCCATTACGCTAACTGCTGGTCCCAAGATTAACAAATTTTTAATGACTTCATAAAATGGAACAATACCCGATATCAGACAACAAAATGTGTGATATACATAAAATATATTAATATGAATTTATTCTTTATGGCACTGTAATAGCAAGAGATTGAAAACAATTTAAAGTCCATCAATAAATAAGTTAAATTATGGTAGATCCATATAATAAGATACCATGAAGTTGTTGAAAGAAAACAAATGTAGAGATATGGAAAGACCTCCAAGACTGCTGAGTGAAAAAAAGTCAAGGTTCAGAACGAAGTCCATAGTATGTTAATGTCATTATTTATTTTATTTTTTTTAGAAAGATAAGGTAGCTAAGATAGAGGGCTAGCCACATAAGCTAGAAGTTAAGGGAGCCAGACCCCACGTGTCCAACCACAGTTCAAAGACCAGTAGCAGTGGCTTTAGAAACACATGGTGTACATATGCATGCGCGCCCCAAATTTCGACAGGATGGAGAAACAGAACAAACTGTGGCATGACCACAGCCCACTATCTATCTGGAGAGCACATGCACCCTCTATTTAAAAAAAAAAAAAAAAAAGGAAGAAGGGCTGGCCCTAAGACCCAGTGGTTAAGGGAGCTGGATCCTGGATCCCACATGTCTGACTGTGCAGTGCAAATACCAGTCTTGGCTGCTTGAAAAACAAGCTGGGCGCATGTACATGCATGCCCCAAATTCCGACAGGATGGGGAAATGGTGAAGAAGGGATTGCAACGGACGATTTCTCATTGGGGAGGCCTTCTCCCTCTTCCTCTCTCTTTGTCTCTCTGGTGAGAGCAAACACCTCTGACAAAAAAGAAAAAAAGAAAGGTGAAATAGAAACAATATATACAATGATACAGAGATATATTCATATTTGTTTGTATTGCATCAAAATATCTGGATAGATATACGAACAAAGTGCTTTACTGATCTGGCAGGATGGGGGTGAGAGGGAAACAGAACTGAGCAGATGGGGCATTAAAGTGGCACACGACTCACTATGTATCTTCCTGTATCTTGATTTTCAAACCATGTAAATGTATTGCCTAGTCACAAAATTTTAAATACAAAATAGAGTTCACCCAGAGTTCTACTGGGTGAACATTCCTTTCCCAGCCATGCGCTGCCACTGCAAAGTGCAAGCACGGGCTGTCCCTGGGCTGCCTATAGTTTAGAATCTACCAATGGCTTTTGTCAGTAAGTATCTTTCCTTGTTTGTCAAGTAAAATTCATAAAGAATTTCTCCAAATATTACAAACCAAAATACTCTCAAACGTTCTTAACTAGAGATCAGTCAAAAATCTTGCTTTGTCAGGACCAGTAGTTGGCGTAATGGCTATGTTGCTGGACTCTTAAGTAGTCGACCGCAGTTCGAGTCCCAGACCCGGTGGCTTAAACTAATGCCGGGCACGTATGCATGCGTACCCAAGATCCTGAGAGGAGAATGGAGGAGAAAGGACTGTGGCATGGCTATCCCCCCTGGGGAGGTGATTTCTCACGTTCTGTCTCTCTGTCTTTCTGGCGAGCGCATGTGCCCTATAGCAAAAACCTCTCCAAAAGAAAAAAAAAATCTTGCTTTGTGTTCTACAGCTGCATACTGGAAGTTTTGCGTCACCCAAAAGTCTGTTAGAAATGCAGAGTCCCAGGCCCCAGACCCCAGGCCAGCCCTACTGAATCAGAGTCTACAAGATACCCAGGAGGTTCTTATATACATTGGAGTTGACAAGCACCAGTGTACAGTGGAGTTTTAATCAAGCTTTATACTACATAAATGAGTTGTACTTTTGAGTGAAAACCAGAGTCACAGGGTGATGGCTGGTTTTGTCAAACTCATCAAGCTCTTTGTCTGGTTTGGCATCACTTAGGTAACCACTGCCAATTTTCAGGGCTTAGCCACTACTATCTATAGCAAATCATAAAAAACAGAAGGTAGGGAACCAGCAGTTAGCGTAATGGCTATGTCGCTGGACTCCCACGTAGTAGACCGCGGTTCGCGTCCCGGACCCGGTGGCTTAAAAAAACTCACGCCGGGCGCGTGTGCGTGCGTGCCCAAGATCCCGAGAGGAGAATGGAGGAGAAGGGATTGCGGCGTGACCATCCCCCCTGGGGGGTGATTTCTCGCTTTCTGTCTCTATGTCTCTCTCTGTCTGTCTGGCAAGCGCACGCGCCCTACAGTGAAAATCTCTCCAAAAAAAAAAACCAGAAGGTAAACAATTCCATGTTTTCATGTTATAGGCACTAGATTAACAATAGGATTTATTTAAGAAATTAATCCAAAAAGTCAGAACTTTTCTTTTTCAGTGTGACTCAAACTTCGAAGTACCTAAAGACCACCTGGGAAATGTATTTTTAGATGCTGATAACAAGATCTCACCTCTGAAGTCTCCAATTTAATAGTCTGATAAGCAATGATTCTAACCACCATACCACAGGCTGGCTCAGCAGTGATTCTAATTATTCTAAAAAGCATGATATTAAGGCCAGTATTGGGACGAGGCAAGCCAGGCACTCAGGGTACAAAATTTAAGGAAGTGTTTGCTCTTAGGTTTGTGCAAGTGCCTCCTTAAATATGGTGTCTAGGGCATATTGAACATATGAACCCCAGTTTCAGTCCTGCTAGGTATAGGGTGGACCATGGACCTGCAGCATCAGCATGACCTGATAATTTATTAGAAATGCAAAATCTCAGCCAAACCACAAACCTACTAAATCAGAACCTACATCCTAACAAGATTCTCAGGTTTTTCCTATTCATATTAAAGCTGAGAAACAATGAATAGAAAGGATGCCCACATTTAGTCTTGTAGCTGATATTAAAATCCTAGGTACTTTCTAACTGAGGAAAGAGCGAGTAATGGCTCTCCACTGGTGTCTAAAGAATAGCCATCCTGACCAATGTTTTTGTCACTTTATCTTTTTTGCTACAGGGCTCAATACCCACTAGAGAAAAATGGGGGGTGGGAAGGGTGAAGAAGCACCTCCAGGGGAAATGGCCACACCAGAATCCCTTCTCTTCCATCCTCCTCTTGAGATTTTGGGTACACACACCCTGTACACATGCATGCACCTGGTATGTTTTTTAAGCCGCTGGGTCCAGGACTTGTCCTGCACAGTTGGCCACATGGGTTCCAGATGCCTTAACTACCACACCTGGCCCTGTCTTTGTCACTCTTTTACTCAATGGCTTGGATAACAGCATAAGGGATGCTCATTAACCTATAGGTGGCACAAAGAAGAGGGCTGCTAATGCAAATGCAACAGAGTCAGACCATCTTGACAGGCCATATATTAAAACAGATAAGTAGATGGGACCAGCAGTTAGCGTAATGGCTATGTCGCTGGACTCCCATGTAGTTGATTGCGGTTCGAGTCCCAGACCCAGTGGCTGAAACTCACACCAGGCACGTGTGCGTGCGTGCCCAAGTTCCCAAGAGGAGAATGGAGGAGAAGGGATTGTGGCGTGGCCATCCCACTAGGGGGGTGATTTATCGCTTTCTGTCTCTCTGTCTCTCTCTGTCTTTCTGGCAAGCTCACACATCCTATAGCAAAAACCTCTCTAAAACAAAAACAGAAACAAAAAAATAGATAAGTAGATAACCAACCAGATTGACATTTAGGCTAAACACTTCAAAAACAAAGGTATGTTGCTGCTGGATCCCACATGGCCAACTGAGGTTCAGATCTTAGCCCCGGTGGCTTGAAAAACATGCAGGGCCTGTGTGCATTCATGTCCTAAATCCTGCCCAGCAGGATGGAGAAGTAAAGAAGGACTGTACGTGACCACGCCCCACTAGGGGGTGATTTCTCCCTCTCCCTCTGTCTCTCTGTCTCTGGCAAGCGCACATGCTCTTTGGCAATAAAACAAAAACACAAAGGTATAAGATGCATGACAGTTTGTTTGGCAGCAAAACATAAAACTCTCTGGGAATTGATCTAAAAGTACGTCATGAATCTAATATGATAGCATTTCAAATTGGTAAGATAAAAGAACAATTAAAATTAAGTAAATGGCATTGGAGTAACTCAGTAACTAACTGGTGGAAAAAACTGAACCTCTACCTCACATCTGATGTCAAAATAAATTCCAATTTATTCCAAAATAAATTCCAAATAGTAGTATAGCAGTAAAACATGATGCTCCCCAAGGCAGTCCCGCACGGGAAGGTTCCTGGCCCAAGTCCAGAGACCTGTCCAAGTACTAGTGACATTCTTGCCCATATCTGGGACTCACTGAAGGCTGGGCATGGACCAGGACACTGTTGAGGGTGTTGGTCATTTCTGTCTCTGTCTGACTTATGGAAGGATTAATAAAAACTTATAAATATCAGATGAATCAAACATACAAACAAATCCATGCACATACACACAAACAAATCCATGTCATAACTAGAAGAAAGTATGACAAAAATATCTTTTAAGGGGTCATTAGGTGGCATGGTGGTTAAGGGTGATGGACTCCTACGTGGCTGACCATGGTTCGAGTCCTAGACCTGGTGGCTTGGTTTCTTACTTTCTCTCTATCTGTCCCTCTCTGGTCAAACAAAAATAAATTAAGTTAAATAAAATAATAAAAAAATATTTTTAAACAGCCTAAAAGGGAGTGAGGATGTTTCTAAGTTTGAACAAAATCCAAGCATAAATCTAAGCATAAATAAAATAAAGAAGCCACTTTAAAAAAAATGTGTGTGCATGCGTGTGTGTGTGTGTATTTTGCCAGAAGGCACATGCCCTGGCCAGAGAAAAACAGAGAGAGAGGGAGAATGCACTTCCCATAGGGAACAGTCATGCTGCAATCCCTTCTCCTCCATTTTTCCATCCTGTTCGGATTGAGAAACATGTACCTCTTGTGTTTCTCAAGCTGCCAGGTCTGGTACTCAACCACAGGGACATGGTGTGGGATATAGCTGCCTTAAGCACAAGGTGAAGGAGCCAGCTCTAGAAGTCACTTTTTAAAATGACTGATAAATTTTAGTAAAGAAAAAATCCTGCAAGGCAGGCATCCCTGTAAACAAAGCCTAAGGATAAATGACAAAGTAGGGGAAAATTTGCAAAACTCTTAACAAAGTTGTGGGAGTAATTAAAAAACTCCCAAAATCAAGAAGAAAAAAAATCCAACAATCCAAAAGAAAAGAAGGCAAAACTAAGCCTGTTGTGACTAAGGATGCTGACAGCTGTCCTCTGATAACTGAAGAGCATAGTCTTCTGAAAGAGTGAAAATACTAAGTAATTTATTCCTACAAATGGATAAATCAGGATTAATGGTGGAAACTCCCACAAGTTAAATTTCAGCTGAACATACAAAACTTTTTAAGATTTAGGGCAGTCAATAAATGTAATAGGCCTCCTTAAAAAGTATGGATTTCAGGCTAGCTGGTGGCATGGTGGTAAAGGTGGTTGGATCCCACATGGTTGACTGTGCGGTTCGAGTCCCAGACCCAACAACTTGAAAAACACTCCAGGCACATGTGTGTACCCAGAATCCCAAAAAGAGGGAGAGGTGGAGAGGGAAGGGCAGCTTGATCATCCCCATGGGGGAGGGGTGCTTTCTCATTTTCTCTCTCTCTGGTGAGCGCATGCACCCTCTGGCAAAACATTTTCTTTTTAAGTACTCACTTGCTTATTAGAAGCATTTAGGCCAAGGCTCCATGGCCAACTTATCAGGAGTTTTTGGGAGGGAGGACGATAGTAGCTGGGAAACTGAACTACACGACCATTGAGGTGGCTTCAAACTCTAAAATTATGGAATGTTTAAAAAAATAATTGGAATAATAATAATAATCTGGGAAAAAAATAATGAAAAGCTATTGGATGATGATGATGGGGATTTTAATGTCTTTGTATTGACTGACATGCATGGTATTCCTTCTGGAAAAGAAATGTAATACACTATAAAGTTATATGTGATTCAATGTAATATAAACAAGATTAAAATAATAATAAAACTCTAAAATTATGTAATTCTATCCCAAAGACTCATCAACCCCTGGAAAAAATTAGAATGTAGTAGAAATAATGATAGATTTTCAGAACTCCCAAGAGACTGGAAACCATGGTGCTTCATCACTCTCAATGTTTTACTATAAGTACAGTGTTCTCTGGAGGAAGAAAACAAAGAAAGAAATATGAATGATTTGTTGAATCATGACTCCTGCACTCTGGAGTATTCTGAGGTTTTTTGTGCGAGTGGGATTGGGCAGTCCTGTTTCATTCACATGCCTCTCCTAGCTTCTAGTTACTAAAGCAAGAGCACAGTTTTCAGAGAGTGAATGAAGTAGGGTTGGAGGGTTAAGTCTCAGGGCTCAGTAACACGGTTCTTTGTTGTAAGGTCATATAACCCATGGGAAATACTTGAATATCTTTGTCACTTTCACCACAATACAATTATGAACTAAAAAGTATAGACAAATGAACAGCACAGAAATCAACTTACAAATAAATTGTAGTCCAGAACTCAGTTTACAAGACACTCAGGTAGAATCTGAGACAGTATGAACAATTTGTAGAGCCAGAGAGCAAACCAGAGGGTAGTCTAGCCACCTATCAGTGCGCATCTGCTGAGGAGAAAATACCACTGATAACTAGTAATTCATAAAGTAAAACAAAGTTAAAGAACTGTTTTATTTACCTTGAATTCTAAAACTTAAGACAGCACAGAAGAAGGCTGAGGAGGTTGAAAAAGGCTGAAAACCTGCCAAGACTAAGGCAGCGCCTTACATACATCTCTCAAAGCTCAAAAAATCGGCAGTGATGAGTCCTTATTGTGGCATCTGGTTTCTCTTCAAAATCTAATGCTTCTTTTCTCCTTGATATGAGCATGCTACTAAAAACCTTTTAGCTGTAACTGAGGAAAGTTTTTTGTTCAAAGTATAATGAAAAGAGAGGGACCAGCAGTTAGCATAATGCCTATGTCACTGGACTCCCATGTAGTCGACCACGGTTCGTGTCCCGGACCCGGTGGCTTAAAACTCACACCGGGCGCATGT
Source organism: Tupaia belangeri chinensis (assembly GCF_000334495.1). Lineage (NCBI taxonomy): Eukaryota > Metazoa > Chordata > Mammalia > Scandentia > Tupaiidae > Tupaia > Tupaia belangeri. The sequence goes on from NW_006209345.1 coordinate 4,427,344, forward strand.
GCGTGCGTGTGTGCCCAAGATCCTGAGAGGAGAATGGAGGAGAAGGGATTGCAGTGTGGCCATCCCCCCAGGGGGGTGATTTCTCCCTTTCTGTCTCTCTGTCTCTCTCTGTCTGTCTGGCGAGCGCATGCGCCCTATAGAAAAAACCTCTCAAAAAAAAAGTATAATGAAAAGAATGAGGGGAGAAGAAATAAGGCATCATCAAGAAAAAAATAAATAAGAAATAGGAAACCCAAAGGGGAGACAAGGAAGATTATCTTGACTATAAATACCTAAAATTTAAGATAGGATAGGAGGCTAGCAGGTGGCATGGTGGTTAAAAGCACTGGATGCCGAGCAGACACCAGGACTCCAAGATGGCGTCAGTCTTACCAGTAAAGGAAAAGAAACTCATGGATGTCAAACTCGGGGAGCTGCCAAGCTGGATACTGATGCGGGATTTTATCCCTAAAGGCATTGCTGGAGCATTTCAGAGAGGTTACTACCGGTATTACAACAAGTACGTCAACGTGAAGAAAGGGGGTGTTGCTGGGGTTTCTATGGTGCTGGCCGCTTATGTGCTCTTCAGCTACTGCCTTTCCTATAAGGAACTCA
>NW_006209345.1:4428176-4481316 GCF_000334495.1 Tupaia belangeri chinensis
CCACAGTCAACTACATGGGAGTCCAGTGATGTAACCATTATGCCACCATTATCCCCCTAAATAAATAAATCTTTTTTAAAAGAATTCTTTTATTTAACTTTATTTATTTATTTATTCATTTATTTTAATTTGACCAGAGAGGGACAGAATGAGAGAGACAGAGACAGAGAGACAGAGAGAGGGCGAGAGAATGAGAAAGCAAGACACCAGGTCTAGGACTTGAACTGCAGTCAGTCATGTGGAAGTCCAGCACCCTTAACCATCATGCCACCTGCTGGCCCAGTAAATAATTCTTTAAAAAAAAAAAAAAGGTTGGGGAAGGAAGGGAATCTCCCATGAAGGCAGTGCCGGGAAGAGGACAGCAGGGTGACTGAGTTTCTGCACAGGCCATCAGAGGGCACCATTGATCAGAACAACTTGGCTAATGCAAGGTATAGGGAGAGTATCTAACTGGACTTCCACACTTATCGGATATTCTAAAGTTTGGAAATACTACAGTAAACTATAAACCACTGGAAATGCTTTCACAACCAGGTTAACTAAGGAGAAAAACATCAAAAACAAACATACACACACAACCAGTTATCTGTCATCTGTCCCTGTATGTACTTATCTAAATCAGAAGGTAGTCTATCATTTGGTATCAAGAAATAAAGCCAGAAAAGGCAAAAGAAGCTTGACCATGGAGTTCCTGCTGCATCGTGATGTCATCAGGCAAGGGCGGTTAGTTGCACAAAGTCTGGACTGGACTGTGGTTCCCCCAGACAGCAGGGTGTGGTAGAAGGGGAATTAAGTTCTTAGGAACTTCAGGCCTGGGCAAAGAGAAACTCAGAGCATCAACAGCGTGACACACAGCTCAGAAATAAATGTGTTTCATGAGAATGTTAAAATTCGTTGTTCATATCTCTAAGAAATCAGAATTAACACAGCATAGATCACAGGCATCTGAAAAAGAATGAAGTTAAACCAACCTGCTCAGTATCACACTTAAGCAGGACAAGTGTCCATCTGTCTTGCTGGTCCAGTTTTTTCCCATTAGATGTTTCTATAAATAATTAGATTATCAATTAAAAAAGCAGAAAGTGGGACCAGCCCATGGCTTAATGGTTACATCGCAGGACTCCCACGTAGTCGACTATGGTTCAAGTCCCAGACCTGGTGGCTTAAAACTCAAGCCAGGAGGGGCCAGCAGGTGGCATGGTGGTTAAGGGTGCTGGACTTCCTTCCACACAGCTGAGGGTGGTTCGAGTCTCGGACTTGGGTCCTTGCTTTCTCCCCCTCTCTCTCACTCTGTCCCTCTCTGGTCAAATTAAAATAAATAAATAAATGGCTAAATAAAGTTAAATAAAATAATTCTTTAAAAACAAAACAAAACAAAACAAAAAACTCAAGCCTGGTGTGTGTGTTTATGTGCCCAAGATCCTAAGAGGAGAATGGAGGAGAAGGGATTGCTTGTGGCATGGCCATCCCTCCTGAGGGGGTGATTTCTCACTGTCTCTCTGTCTCTCCAGTGAGCATACACGCCCAATAGCAAAAATCTCTCTCTTAAAAACACACAAAAAAGGGTACACTTAACAAAAATGTCTGCTGCATCTCTCTTGAGCCTACACTGATAATACATACAAGCAAATCTGTTCTTTCAGAGGCCACTTTGTGTGGTCCTCAGACTCAGACCTGCTGGCAAGCAAAAATCTTTCCAAGACATCTCTTGACCTACATTACATTATAAACCATGAGCGCTACTGTGTTTTCCAACAACCTGCCCCAGGGTTAGCAGGGTCCTTATCCCTATGTGACAGTCATTAGTGATACCTCCAGAAACCACTAGCAAAGCCAAGGAGTAGAACCAGAAGGAAAGAAGCCAAAGAATGGTAAAGGAGGAAAGAGGAAGAAGAACAGAAAAATATGCTAAAAAAAAAAAGAGAAAATTTTTTTAGTGGTTTCAGGACTCCATAAAGCGGCCTGATATTCCCAGTTGTGAGCTGCTTTCACCTGCTCCCTCAGTGGAATAAGAATGGTTATTGACCTGGACAATTTTAGTAACATTGACTTAAAATTTATATAATATAATCAAACCAGCAAACCTAATGTTAGTATTACTTCTACTTCAGATACCTAGTTTTTAGGAGCTGGCCCAGCACAGGTAAGAAGAGGTGGTTCTGGAAGAGGGGAGACAGACTTGTATTGCTGGGTGTCTGCTGTGTTTCAGGAACATTTTCTTAAGTTACCTCATCTATTCCATTTCTCATAAAACACCAGTATGGTATGAAAAACACACCTAGAGAAGATAAGTGACTCTCTTAAGATCTCAGAACCAGAAAATGGTAGAGCCAGATTCAAATCTAAAACTATGAAAATGACCCTTGCCTTCCTCCTCTCACTAGAGAAGAGAAAGGAACTGCTCCATCTGGCAGCACAGGGACTGCTCAGGACTCACTGCTGGGACACTGCCTCTGAAGCCCATTCACTCATTCAGAACATACTAACTGCTACCACTCACTGGCGCACTGTCACAAACACCAGCACAGCCATGAGTGAGACAGACCCAGTGCCCTACTCTCGCAAAGCTAGCTGTAAGGCTGAGGTGAGGTGGTGCTACAATGAATAAATCCAGTACAGAAACAATAACAGCACAGAAATAAGACACAGACTACAGAACAGAGGGGTCAGGGTCCTCCTTCACACTGAGCGATTGGAAAGGCTTTACTGAAGGGGTAATAACATTGTAGAGAACTGAAAGACAAGAAAGAACCAGCCAAGCAAATAACCAGGGACAGAACATTCCAGGTCAGGAAAATGCAAGCAAATGCCCTGAGGAAGAAACAGGCTTGGGGTGAAACACAGAATAGACCTATTGACTGGAACAAAATAAGAAAGAGAACAAGAGGAGGATGGACAGACATGTTTTGATTTTTAAGAGATTTTTGCTATAGGATGTGTGCACTGGCTAGAGAAAAAGAGAGCGACAGAAAGTGATAAATCACCCCCTAAGGGGGATGGCCATGCCACAATCCCTTCTCCTGGAATTTTGGGCATGTATGCACATATGCTCAGCCTGAGTTTTAAGCCACCAGGTTCAGGACTCAAACTTCGATGGGCCACATGGGAGTCCAGCGCCTTAACCACTACACCATCTGCCGGCCCTGAGGATGAACGGATATGAAGGGGCAGGTGAAGGTGGTCTTAAACAAAGGTAGAGTTTGCATTTTATTCTATGACTAGAAAAGTTCAGAAGTTTCTTTTTAACCAGAAGTGCCACACATGGACTAGTGCATGTAATAGGTTATGCTGTTACTGTGGAACTGGAAGACGCCTGTAGAGAAAACAGGGAGGCTGTGGGAAGAGACTGTCACAGTCCAGAGGGCAGATGATGGAACCTGAGTTAGGGTCAAGGCAGGTGGAGATGAAGAGCCAAGGTCGTATTCAAGATCTACTGTGGAGTTAGCATGTCCAGGACTCACTCCTCGGCTGGACACAGAGTGCACAGAAAGAGAAAGAAGTCAAGATGACTCCTGGGTTCGGGGCCTGAGCAGCAGGGTAGACCAGACATGGTACCATTTACTTAGATGAATAAACACTAGGAGAAGACCACTTCTTTTTTTAAACATGGAAAGCATAAAATAAAGAGATCTGTTTTAGAATGCTAAGTGTATCAACAGATATTTAGATGGAACAATCAAGTAGGCAGTAGGTACATAAATTTAGAGATGAGAGGAAAGATCAAGTTGGAGGTATAAATTTAAGAGGCACCTGTAAACCTAGTTACAGGATAATTTCTAATTGCCCTGAGGAAGGGAAAGGAGTTCTTAAATAAGACATCAAAATATACAAATCTTCATAAACAGAAAAACATAAGCAAATGTCAATTCTGTATCAAAGTGAAGGATTTCTGTTGAATAAGGAACACTATGAACAAAGTTAGCAGGTGGGTGAAAGCCAGAAGAAGGCTTCTGCAACCTTTATAACTGACTTAGGATTCACCGCTAGAACCTATAGGGAACCCCACTGGAAAATGGGAAACGGATTTACAAAGGGCAAATCTAAGGACCAAACTAGTATATACAGATATTCTCATCTTCCCTAGTGATCAGAGAGACATGAGTGAAGACTAGATAACACACTCCACTGCCAAACTGACGGAAGTTTGAAAGTCAGCTATTAAGAGCTGCACTTAGTAGTGGGGTTATAAATGGAACAATCATAGGTACTCAGTTAAATATAAGTACACTCTGTGACTCAGTAATTACACTTGTTGGTATTTAGCTGGGAGACTCCTATACAAGTCCCTAGGAAGACATACATAAGGACTTTCATCAGAGCATTGATTGTGGCACAGAGAGACTGAGAACAAACTAGGTGCCCATCACTATGGAAACAAATGAATAAAAAGTGGGGGGTGCAAGTGATAAAATACAATGTGGTGGGACCAGCAGGTGGAGTGGTGCTTAAGGTGCTGGACACTCCCACATGGCCTACCACTGTTCGAGTCCTGGACCTGGTGGCTTGCTTTCTCACTTTCCCTCTCTCTCTCTCTCTCTGCATGTGTGTCTCTCTCTGGTACAATTAAAGTAAATGAATGAAAAAAATTAAATAAATAATTTAAAAAATACAATGTGGTAGCTACAAGCAATATATAAACACAACAACATGAACAGAACTTAAACATATAGTTTTAAATGAAAAAAAAAAAAAGCCCCAGAATGAAAATGATATAATACTATTTTATAGAAAACACCATACAAGAATACACAGACAGCCTTCCTTTTGGCCGGAACCGTCATCTTCCAGTAATTAACCAAAATGACGAACACAAAGGGCATGAGGAGAGGCACCTGATATATGTGCTCTAGGCCTTTTAGAAAACATGGAGTGATTCCTTTGGCAACATATATGGGAATCTATAAGACAGGTGATATTATAGACATTAAGGGAATGGGTACTGTTCAAAAAGGAATGCCCCACACATGTTACCATGGCAAACCTGAAGTCTACAATGTTACCCAGCATGCTGTTGGCCTTGTTGTGAACAAACACGTTTAGGGCAAGATTCTTGCCAAGAGAATGAATGTGCGTATTGAGCATATTAAGCATTCTAAGAGCAGAGATAGCTTCTAAGAGCAGAGATAGCTTCTAAGAGCAGAGATAGCTTCTAAGAGCAGAGATAGCTTCTAAGAGCAGAGATAGCTTCTAAGAGCAGAGATAGCTTCTAAGAGCAGAGATAGCTTCTAAGAGCAGAGATAGCTAAAACAGGTGAAGGAAAATGACCAGAAAAAGAAGGAAGCCAAACAGAAAGGTACCTGGGTTCAACTAAAGCGCCAGCCTGCTCCACCCAGAGAAGCACACTTTGTGAGAACCAATGGAGAGGGGCCTGAGCTACTGGAACCTATTCCCTATGAATTCATGACATGATGGGTGTTAAAAATAAACTAATCTATGGTCCAAAAAAAAAAGAATACATAGCCAACCAAGGATAAATATTGATATTAAATACATTAGAGAAGATACTAATGATAGTGGGGATGTGAATAGAAGAGATGAAAAATGATAATAATGGAAAATAATAAAACAAGAGAACAGTCTTGCAATCTCAATATAATGTTCTATGAAGACAATAATATTAAAAAACTTAACTCTGGACCTGAGATCTAAACGAAAAAATAACAGCTTTACAGAGGCAAAGGAAAGATCCTCTGTTGTTCCCAGACTGACATTCTGTCAACAGATTCATTTGACTTAATAGGCAAGGAAGGGAGCTATGAGCGAGGGAGGAGGACACCCACACAGACTGTAGTTCGAGTTCCAGACCAGGTGGCTTAAACTCACACCAGGAACATGTGCATGTGTGCCCGAGATCCCAGGAGGAGACTGGAGGAGAAGGGACTGTGGCATGGTCATCCCCCACGGAGCAGCAGCGGGGGGTGGGGGGTGGGGAGGGGATTTCTCGCTTTCTGTCTCTCTAGCGAGCACATGCACCTTATTGGGGGGAAAAAAAAAAAAACCTCTTAAAAAAAATGTGTCCTTTCAGACGACAGACACATGAACAAACCTATCACAAAATTCAAGTTGACCCTACAGCTGCAGGGAGTCACTAGAGATGCTACAACAGTCAGAGGTGCAAATGATAAAAGTTGATTTTATGTAGGGAAATAAAATAGAGATGCAGCACAGGTAAAATAATCCCTGCTGTGTGCAAGTGCTAGGTGCTACCAAATCTCTGAAAATGGCCTGGCCTGGTGGCCTGGTTGGTAGCAAACTGAACTGCAGTGTTTAAAGTCACATGGCTGACTACAGGTTTAGATCCCCAGGCCTGCTTGAAAATACATCTTAGTGTGTACGCACATGCCCAAGATCCTGACAAATTGGAAAGCCAAGAAAAGGGGATTGTGGTGAAATGTGACCATATTGAGGGTACTTCTCTGTCTCCTTCTCTCATACATGTGCACACACCTCTATCATGAATGAACAAACTTTAAAAAAAAAAAGCTTATAAAACAACAACAGCAACAAAAAATTCTGAAATTATTGATTTAACACTGTACAGCCCTCATTATTTTTAACCAAATTTAAAATCAATCTTATGGTATAATCCACAATAAATACAACAAAGTTAATCACCTTATTTACTTATTTATTTATTGGGGGGGGCAAAGGACACATAAGCTCACCAGAGACAATGAGAAGAAAGGTGAGAAATCATCCCCCTTGAAGGGGATGGTCACACACAATCCCTCTCCTCCATTCTCTTCTACTCTCAGGATTTTGGGCATGCACACAAAAGTGCCCAGAGTGATTTTCAGGTCACCAGCTCCAGGATGCAAACTGTGGTCGGCAATGTGGGAATCCTATGCCTTAACCACCACGCCACCTCCTGGCCCCAAAATTCAACATTTTAATGAACACTTTGATGAGTATTTTTTTTCTTTTTAATTAGCTATTGTGTACATGTGTTTGCCAGGGTGAGACAGAGAAAGAGAGAAGCAAAGTGAGAAATCACCCTCTGGGGAAGGATGGTCATGCCACAATCACTTCTCCTCCAATCTCTTCTCAGGATTTTGACACACATGCATAGGTGCCCAGCATGTTTTTCAAGCCACTGGGTCAGGGACCTAAATGTAGTCAACCATGTAGGATTCAGCCATGTTATCAACTGGCCTCAACAAATTTAAATGTATGCACCCATGTAAAATACCACTGCAATAGAACATTTTCATCACCCCAAAGATCCTCATACCCCTGTGTAACCAGGCCATCCCTCTACTCTGGCTCCAGGCAACAGCTTATCTGCCCTCTGTAAAGACATCTCACTAATTTTTAAAAAAAATAAAACAAAATATGGGATGAGCGCAAGGCATAACGGTTACATTGTTGGACTCCCACATGGTCAGCAGTGATTCAAGTTCTGGATCTAGAGGCTTGAAACTGATGCTGGGTGTGTGTGCATGCGTGCCCCAAATCCTAAGAAAAGATAGGAAAGGGATTGCAGTATGGCCATCCCCCCCTTGGTGGGCGTTGATTTCTTGCTTTCTGTCTATCTTTCTCTGTCTCTCCAATGAGTACACAGGTCCCTATAGCATAAATCTCTCAAAAAAAAAATGAAATAAGGAAAACAAACAATTCTATATTTGGAAAATTTCAAACAACGGTAAAACAGTATGACAAACCTAGTTTATCTAACACCTAGCTTTAACAATTCTAATGCATAGCTAGTTAGTCCTCTCTCATTATCATTGCCCTTCACATGTAAATATTTCAATGTTTCTTTTTTTTTTTGGAGAAGTTTTTTCACAACAGGGCGCGTGCGCTCGCCAGACAGAGAGAGACATAGAGACAGAAAGCGAGAAATCACCTCCCAGGGGGGATGGCCACGCCGCAATCCCTTCTCCTCCATTGTCCTCTCGGGATCTTGGGCACGCACGCACACATGCCCGGCGTGAGTTTTAAGCCACCGGATCCGGGACGCGAACCGTGGTCGACTACGTGGGAGTCCAGTGACATAGTCATTACATTAACTGCTGGTTCCCCAATATGTTTCTTTATAGTAAAGTGGTTGGATCTCAGAGGGCTGATTGCACAGTTCAAGTCCCAGACCTCACACTTGAAAAAATATGCAGAGCATCTGTGCATGCCCAAAATCTCAAAAGAAGGAGAAATGGAGAAGTAACTGTAGTGTGGCCATCCCCCACAGTGGGTGCTTTCTCACCGTCTCCTGTCAACCACAAGTGCATGCACCTCCAAGAAGATTTAAAACAGAACAAAATATTTGTACAATATCATTTCATACTTAAAATAATTAACAACAAACTTCTTTCTTTATTTTAAGAGAGAGATTTTTTTCTATAGGGTGCATGTGCTCACTGGAGAGACACAGAGAGAGAAAGTTAGAAATCACCCCCCAGGGAGGATGGCCATGCCACAATTCCCCCTCTTCCATTCTCCTCTCAGGATTCTGGGCATGCACATACAAGCAGCTGACATGTTTCAAGCCTCCAGGTCCAGGACTTGAACTGTGGTTCAGCTATGTGGGAGTTCAGTACCTTAACCACAATGTCACCTGCTGGCCCCCTCAATAAATTTCTTAATACCATCAAATAATTAGTCATTATACACATTTCCTGAATGGTTTTATCTTTTTTTCATTTGTCTTGTCTAAATCAAATCTATACATGATTACTGGTTTATTTATCTTTTAAGTTTCTTTTAATCTTTAGAGACTTCCCGTTCCTTTTTCCCCCTATGATTTGTTAAAGAAACTATATAAGTTTGTCCTATAAGGCACCTGTAGCTTGGAATTTGCTGCCTGTAATCCCTCAGAAAACATTTACCATATTTCTTGACCTTTGTATTTCTTATTAATCTGTAGGAAGATCAAGAGGTTTTTTTTTTTTTTTTAAATCAAATTCAAGATCTATTTTAGTCAGCAAGACTACTTTTTGGGTGGTATTATGTACAATTATCAGGAGACATAGAATGTCTGACTTTTTGTCTCGCTTTTTAAAAATACTAAAATATCTCGACTAATTAAAAAAAATTACAGTGTATTAGGACCCTTTAATTAGAAAAGAGCACCAGGACATGAACCACCATTTATTGTAAAAGACTAATTCTGGACTATGGTATCCCTACAAAGGAACAAGTATTCTTTGAGTCAGTTTGAAATACTTTACTGTTTTGTGTTGTTTTAATCTTTTGCTATAGGGTATAGTGCTTGCTGGTGAAAGGAAAAGTGAGAAAGCACTCCCCAGGGAGTTAGCCATGTTTCAATCCCTTCTCCTCCATTCTCCTGTAGGAATTTTAGGCACACACTCATACGCACACCTAGAACACCTTCCAAGCCACAGGGTCCAGGACCAGAACCACAAAAATCAGATGTGTGGGACTCGGCTGCCTTAACCACCACACCACCAGCTGGCTCATACTTGGCTGGCTCTCTTCATCATGTTATACCTCTCACTTACTTGAAGTTATATGCTGAACATACACTAACATGTCCATCTTTTTGTGCATCTCATAGCTCCCTGACTATATTTCTAGCTCACTGAGAGAAGAAATTCAGCCTCATATCTCTACTCAACCCCTCTCATAATTGCCCTACATATAGACCATACTCAGTGAATGAGGAGGATGCCACTGTCTGCTGAAGTCCTTCTCTATCCTTGATGCAGTAAGGCCTTTTATTATTAGTTCTAAATTTACACCTTTCTTCAGAGTCAGCAAGTCCCCATTTCACCCACTGGAAAAGAGAGGTGCATAGAAGAAAGAGGAATGGTGAATCAGTGGAAGGTTGCACTGCGAACTCAAAAATCACTGGTTGTTCAGAAAACTGCTGACCTAAGTGTGTCTCTACACGAATGCCTCCTCCTTCCCTTAAGGTAGATAGGTAAACCCAAACACTAGAGTCTCTGAAAGAGAGAGCTGTAAACACTGCACAGACAGGGAACCACCATTTGCCTGTCGTCTTGGCAGGACAAAAGGTCAGTGATTACTAAGAGAACAAGGATCCACTAAAGAGAGACTTGGATGGAGAATGGGAGAAAGGAGCTGAAGTCTGCCCACTAACCTCACCACAGACGAACAAAGCGGGGAGATGGCCCATTACTGAGACGTGCAGAGGAAGTCAGAGTCATTAGCAGAACCAAGCAGGCCTCTCTTTCTCCCACTTCAGCGCCACAACACAGCATGGTGCTGCACTAATAGCTGCAGGGCCCTCGGTTGCCAGCCACCTCCTACTCATCTGTGCTGGCTGGTTCTCTACTGCCTTCAGATATAAAAGTTAGAATGTGATATTTAGTATGTCAATAATCACTACCTGGTAAACATAAGTCCCAGAAACACATGCCTCTGCTTACAAACAGCATAACCTTCCATGCAAAAGAATATAGCTTCTCCCTCATCTCTGCCCTCACTGTAGGACAAGCACAGATTAAATTAAGAATTCTCAAAATTCCCAATGGTGTCAAAAGCATTTAAAGTTGCTGGGTCAAAGATTCATTTTTGTGGCAGACAACCACAAAGGATTTCAGTGTTACATACAGTGAAAATAATTGCAAGAAATTCTAAATATGGACAGACGAGTAATTTATTTTTCTGGTGGCTAATACTTTCTTTTCCATTCAATATCTGAATCCAAGTTAGGCTCCAATTAAGAAAAGAAAGACCCAGTTTTCTGGTTCCACTGGGATTTACGCGTTTAGGGATTACCTGTCTGCCAGCTTTGAATCTGCCCTGACTAACACAAACATGTTTCAAGACAAGGAAACACCCGATTACTGGAAGTCAAGGTCAAAGTAAAGCCCCAAACAAGGAACTCTCACTCTGAGTCTAGTGTGTTTCCCAGCAGGCCACTACCTGTCTAACCAGAGATTACTGTGTATATAATTATGAAACCACTGTTAATAGAAATCAGAATACAGAGCATGAGAAACAAAATCCCACTGGTGGGGTCAGCAGGTGGTGTGGTAGTGAAGGGTGCTGGGCTCCCACATGACAAGACCACGGGTTGAGTCTGGACCTGGTGCCTTGTGTTCTCACTTTCTCTCACTCTCTTTTGCTCCCTGTCCCTCTCTGGTCAAATTTAAATAAATAAAGTTAAATAAAATAATTCTTAAAAAAAAAATCCCACTGGTAAATTTGAATACTAACACATAAAAGGTAGACAACTGAAGCAAATATCTGGAAAACAAGTATGAAAGTGCCCAGGTGTGGGGCCAGCAGATGGCACAGTGGTTACATCAGTGGACTCCCACATGGCCAGTGGTTTGAGACCTGGACCTGGTGGCTTGAATATCACTCCAGGTACGTGTGCATGTCTGCCCAAGATCCCTGGAGGAGAATGAAGGAGAAGGGATTGTGGCATGGCCAACCCCCAAAGGGAGGATTTCTCACTTATGCTATCTCTGTCTCTGTCTCTTTGTAGAGTACATGCACCCTATGGCAAAAACATCTAGAAAAAACAATTGCCCAGATATTTCTAGCAGAAGTTAACTATCTGAGTTATCCATTTCCTTTTGCTTACAAAGGCACAGTAAGATATTAGAGTAAGACTGGAGGCAAATGACACAAATGGTAACCATATACAAATTTGTGACCAATGTATACTTTCATTCACTTTGAATTATTTAATGTGACTTATCTCTCTGACCCTGGAATACTCACTCTAAATACAGATCATCTTTGAAATAGAGGATGGAATAAAATTACTTCTAAGATCTCTTACATTTACTTGCTTTATATTTTCCTGAATATAGGATCAAGTCCCATTAAATATAAACTTGGTGGCTCAAAATGCTTCTAAAACTAGAATTTTATTATAGTTAGTAATAATAAAAATATAAATTTAATTGAAATGAGATTTGGTATATGTATTAATAAAATGATGCTACATTTTAGAATTTATCACATACCAATGTTCATAAACAGTATTACTCATGATAGCCAAGTGGTGGAAGTCACCCAATGTCCACTAATAAAGAGAGAGACGTGAAAAGAGTCAGCTCCTCCTCCTCAGCTGGATGTGTAGTGTCTACCTATGACGCCTGAAATTGCAATAGATGGCCTGAGACCACGGGGAGCTATGAGGACCTTAGGGAGCTAGCTAGGTCAAGCCTGCACTGCAGATGGCAGAGCAAGAAGTTGAAATGAACTGCTCAATAAACTAGCATTGGCGTGCCCCAGCAAGACCTCTTAGTATCTGAAATAACAAACATCTGTATGTTTAAGTCAATAAGTTGGCTTTTCTGGTTTTTGAAGGTGAAAGCAATCTGATAACACTGACCAAAGAAGTGTGATGTGCCATGAGACCTGTGCTGCAGTTAAAGACTGAGTTTAATCTCTATAATTAAAACAAACAAATGAATAGGCAAAACAAAAGAATCTGTTTTTGTCATTGAAACATGAGAAAAGCTTCAGGACAGGTAAAGAACAAGGTTACAGGAAATGTGCAGTAAGTAGATCCATACATTTGGCAATTCAAAAACTAAACACATTTGGACTCAGATGCTATCGGTTATCCTATGTCTCAGAACTATTAATTAGAAGATGATGATCTGAAATACAGTCTTTATGTTCACAACAACCCTACAAGATGGTTACGTTATTTCCATTTAATGAAAGAAGAAACTGATGCATAGAGAGGGTAAATATCTTGCCCAAAGTCACCTGATCAATGCAGTTTTCTCCATCTGGGACTCTTCCCTCTCTTTACTTAGCTAACTCCTACATATTCTTCAGGTTGTAACATAAATAAACATTACTTTCTTAGAAAAAGGCTTCTTTGAGGTGTCCACAGCTCCCATTATGCTCCACTGCATTCTTCCTAAACAGCAACATCCTGTACACTTGTGATTATTTTTATTTATTTTTTATTTCTTTATTATTTTTATTATTTTTATCTTTTTATCTTTTTTGGGGGGAGGGGTTTTTGCTATAGGGCATGTGCACTCAGCAGAAAGACAGAGAGAGACAGAGAGATAGAAAGCGAGAAATTACCCCCTAAGGGGTATGGCCATACTGCAATCCCTTCTCCTTCATTCTCTTCTTGGGATTATGGACATGCACACATGCATATACGCTGGGCGTGAGTTAAGCCACCAGGTCCAGGACTCGAACCGTGGTTGACTACTTTGGGAGTCCAGCGACGTAGCCATTACACCAACTGCTGGTCCCTATTTTTATTTTTATTTATTTATTTATCTTAGTTTTTTGCCATAGGACACATGTGCTTGCAGGAGAAAGAGAAAGGTGAGAAATCACCCCTCGGTGGGATAGACATGCAGCAATCCCTTCTCTTTAATTCTCTCAGGATTTTGGACATATATGTACACACGCCTGGCAAGATTTTCAAGCCGCTGGGTCCAGGACTTGAATCACAGTCAGCCATGTGGGAATCCACTGCCTTAGCCACCATGATACCTGCTGGTCCAACTTGTGATCATTTAAGTAGCTGACTCCCACTAGAAAGTGCATGCCCTGAGAATGGTTCTGTTGCGTCTATCACTAGACTGTATTTCCAAAAGGGATGGGAATGCCTGCCCTTAAGAGGTTCCCAGTCTGACAGAAAGACAGTAAGCAAACAGTTCCTTATAGTACAGGGTGGGGAGCGGAAAGAGGTGAGCATAGAACCCTACAAAAGCACAGGGCTGCGGGTAAGGGAAGGGTGCATGGAGCCTTGAACTGGCCTTTGAAGTTATTAGACGAGAAGAGGCAAGGAGAGATGTACTAGGCAGACAGAGCACAGGTGTGTGTAGAAAGAGGAGAAACTTTAGGGGACTACTACTATGACTGCAGTTTGATATCAGGTAGCAAAAAATGAAGCTTGAAAAGCAGAAAGATTCGGTTCTATAACCAAATAAAGCAATAAGCTGTATGGACCTCTAAAATAATGGACTAACTATAGAGATGACAGAAGCTCTTACTACATGTCAGGTGCCATGTTAAGCACATCACATGGATAATTTCATCTTCACAACCGCTTTGTGTTATTATTCCCATGAAGAGCTAGAAAGGCTCTTAAGAACATTCATATAGAGCTAGTGAGTAAATAGCAAAGTCAGGCTTTATCCCACAGCTACATTATCACATGACTCCAAAGCCTAGGCTCCTAACCACAGTCCTATACACGTCTATCTTACTCTCCCATTGACAGAATCTTTCATAGTCACATGTAATTTAAATAATTATGTGGATTCTACTAGGAAAGTTAGCTATTTAAGGGAACCTCATATCTTTGGTTAAGCAAATCATAAACACAGATATTTCACAAATTAAATTTGCTCAGAATGAAGCACAAAATTAGTCTTCTAATGATGATGCATCCTGACTGATGATGCAATGCTGCCTCTAGAATTGTTTCTCTAAACTATCAAAAGTTAAGCTGGGCTGGCCTGTGGCCTAGTGATTAAGGGAGCCTGATCCCATATAGTTGATCATGCTGTTTGAATGCTAGCCCTAGTGGTTTGACAAACACACCAGGCACATGTGCAAGTGTGCATACATTTTAAAAACCCTGACAGGGAGAAGAAACAGACAAGGAGGGGTTGTGGTGTGAACAGTCTCACTGGGAGATGTTTTCTCCCTCTCCCTCTTTCTGTCTCTCTCTGGCAAGTACACACACTCTCTGTGTACTAAGCAAACATTATAATTTTTTGGTCTAAGTCTTCTCATCAAAACTGACTTTCCAAGGCTCAGTGGTACAGAGACAATGTGATGCTCAAGAGAAGCCAGATCCTACATGGCAGCCATAGCTCACATCCCTAGCTAGGTCAGCCTGAAACATGTGAGCACGAGTGCCCAAGACCCAGTAAGCTGAAGGACTGGAAGAAGGGGAACATGGCATGACTAAACACTGTGGAGGATGCTTATTTCTTCTTTCTCTCTGTTTCCTTCTCTGTTTCACATGCACATGAATATACTCTATCATGAACTTTTTCTTTTTTTTTGGAGAATTTTTTTTCGCTATGGGGCACGTGCACTCGCTGGACAGATAGAGAGAGACATAGAGACAGAAAGCGAGAAATCACCCCCCAGGGGGGATGGTCACGCCGCAATCCCTTCTCCTCCATTCTCCTCTCGGGATCTTGGGCACACACGCACACGCGCCCGGCGTGAGATTTAAGCCACCAGGTCCGAGACGCGAACCGTGGTCGACTACATGGGAGTCCAGAGACATAGCCATTACGCTAACTGCTGGTTCCCTCTATCATGAACTTTTTAAAAATTTGCAGTAGGACATGTGCACTTGCCAGAGAGAGACTGAGACAGAAAGAGAGAGGGAAATTGAGAAAGCACTACCCCAGGGAGGATGACTATGTCATAATCCCCTCTCCTCCATTCTTTTCTCAGGGTTTTGAGCACACATGCACACACATCTGGTATGTTTTTCAAGCTGTGAGGTCCAGGATTTGAACTACACAGCTGACCATGTGGGATCTAGCTGCCTTAACCATTATGCTACAGTGGCCCTATCATCATTTATTTTTTTTTTAAAGAAAAACTGACCTTCCTAAATGCACTCATGCTCACATGTTTCAGGCTGACCTAGCTAGGGATGTGAGCTATGGCTGCCATGTAGGATCTGGCTTCTCTAGAGCATCACATTGCTTCTGTACCACAGAGCCTTGGAAGGTCAGTTTTGATGAGAAGACTTAGACCAAAAAATTATAACATTTGCTTGGCAAACTTTTTTTTTTTGGAGAGGTTTCTGCTATAGGGTGTGTGTGCTTGCCAGAAAGACAGAGAGACAGAAGCAAGAAATCACCCCCCAGGGGGGATGGCCACGCTGCAATCCCTTCTCCCCCATTCTCCTCTCGGGATCTTGGGCATGCACGCACACACGCCCGGCATGAGTTTAAGCTGCAGGGTCCAGGACTCAAGCCATGGTCAACTACATAGGAGTCTAGCGACACAGTCATTACGCTAACTGCTGGACCCACTTAGCAAAATACTCATTAAACAATTCAATAAATTATTAAGAATAGATGTAAATGGAAGAAAGTGGTTAATACATTGGAAAGATGATATGATACTTGAAATTTCTTCTCTATTATCATCTGCTATAAGCATGGTAAAATGATAATCTCATTGGATGTGTTTACAAGGTTAGACACACCAAAGTGTATGTGCCAATTTGAGTTAAAACATGAGACAGAATTTACCAGTTGGGGAAGGTCTTAGTTCAAAGTACTCAGCGTTTGGAAAACTAGTATCAGCAAAAATGCAAATGCACTAAGTCACAGTTGATGTGACTTACTAAGTCAGTGACTTTGTAAAACAAATTATTGGAAGATAATCTTCACTCTTTTAAGTTAATTTCTTTTGAGAGACACACACATACATACATACAGAGAGTGCACGTGCAAAGGTATACACACAACTTGACAGGGTGCTGGTACTGCAATCAACTCCCAGCTCCAGTCAGCCCCGGATTACAGGCACACATTGCCTAACATACTCAAGGCTTCCAGACCCAAATCTAGGAACCTTCTCATGTGGGTCAGTCTCAGAGAGTGCTGCATTTTACCACTGTGTCACCATCTGGCTCCATCTCTGATGTTGAAAATGTCTTAAAATACACAGTAAGAATTCACAGACATAATCATCTTCACGGGTACACTAGATTGAATTATATTAGTGCCAGGAGGCTTGAGAACATGATCAAACATGACCTCATCTTACTCTTTTTTTTTTTCCTCCAGTTTTGCTGTAAGACATATGTGCTCACTGAAGATAGAGAGAGAAAGGGAGAGAGGGAGAGAAATCACCCCTAGTGGGGAATGGCCATGCTGCATGCAATCCCTTCTCTTCCATTTCCTCTCAGGATTTTGGGCACACACACATCCAGTGTTTCTCAAACCCCAGGTCAGGGATTCAAATCATGCAGCTGGCTATATAGCATCCAACCGCCTTATTTCCATGCCACCTGCTGGTCTGATCTCATAACATTCTTATAAGGTCATTTTTTAGCCACATTTGCAGAAGTGCTAACGAAGGCACAAGAGCGTTTAGATAACTTGCTCAAGGTCGCTTGGGTAGAAACGTCAGGGTTCACATACAGGCTGCACCTTCCACCAGGTAGCAATGTGTCACTGAGTTGAAATGTGCCTAGCAATGATCTATTATACTCACCAATAAACATCACCATTTAGAGAGACCTGCAGGGAATTCAAAGATTATTGAGGCCAGCAGGTGGCATGGTGGTTAAGATACTGGACTCCCACATGGCTGACTGCAGATTGAGTCCTGGACCTGGCGGCTTGCTTTCTTACTTTCGCTCGCTCTCTATCTCTGTGTCTCTCTCTGGTGGATGCATGTGCCCTATAGCAAATTTTAAAATAACAAATAACATTAATTCTTTAAAATAAAAAGATGATGATGTTGATGTCCTTTAGCTAGTTTACAACACATCGGGAATAGACCCCATATTTCCTGTTCTCCAGGCAAGCATATTCTGTAATCATTTTGACTCATAGCAGATACCCTTTTTATGAGAAATATTAAAATGTCTCTCATAACTAAATTCAAAACAAGAATGAGATAAATGGCTGTTATGTGCACTGAGGTATGTATGCATTAAACCTTAGTGTGCAATAGGAAAAGAGAAGTCTCACACATTTCCTGCATATTACTTGTAACCATCTCAAAGAAAACAGCAAGACATCAAGCATTCTTTTGACTGTTATCATTTTTTCAGCCTCCTGCATTTCGTTAGGGTATTAAAAACATTAAAGCAGGATTTGGCAAGCTTTTCCTGCCAAGGGTCTAAACATTTTAGGCTTTGCAGGCTATAAGGTCTCTGATGCAACTGAACTCTATCATTGCAGGGAGAAAGCAGCCACAACCATACACAAACAAATGAGAGTGCCTGTTTCAATAAAGTTTATGGGCAGAGAATTTTAATTTCATATAATTTCCATGTGCCATAAAGTATTATTATTCTTTTCATCTTTTTCAATTACTTAGAAAGGAATTTCTTAAAGGGTATACAAAAACAGATGGTGGTTGAAAGTCTAGCACTCTGCACTAAACCAAAGAAGTTCTATGGTTCAGAGCCAGCAGAAGGCATGGTGGTTAAGGCAGCTGGATCCCATAAGATCAACTATGCTATTCAAGTCCCAGATGCATGCTGGGTGTACGTGAATGCATGCCCAAAATCCAGAAAGAAGAATGGAGAAGGGATTACACCATGGCCATTCCTCGGGGAGTGTTTTCTTAGTTTCTCCCCCTCTATGTCTCTCTCTCTCTATTGAGTGCACACGTGCCCTATAACAGAATTTAAAAGACAGGAAGTGGAGAGGAGAAGAACAATGGGTCAGAAAGAACCAAAGGAAAGCAGTGAGCTACAACCCTTTTGTTGACCCATCCTGGTGCCATGGCCTTCTTGGACCACTCATAATGGCATCCGTTTAGGTGACTTTTTGCTCTCACCAACACTTGGGCCAACTCTGTCTTGGCACTTACCACAATATTTAATATATTATGTTTGATTATTCAATCATATGTATCTCCCCAATACCAAGGCAAACAAGGTGTTTGTTTTTTCACTGTGTTTGTATTTCTGACTGACACATGTTCAAAAAATATTTAGGGAAAAAAGGAAAAAAAATAAAAGGGAAATAAAACTGAGATTTTTTTTTTTTTTTTTTTTTTTTAGGTTTCTGCCACAGGGCACATGCAACAGAGACAGAGAAAGTGAAAAATCATCCCAGTAGGGATGCCACACCACAATCTCGTCTCCTCCATTCTTCTCTTGGGATCTTGAGCACACACACGCCTTCGCCCAGTGTGATTTTCAAGCTACCAGGTCTGGGACTTGAACCATGGTCATCCAAATAAGAATCTAGCATCTTAACTACCAAGCCACCTGCTAGATAGAAAAATTCTTATCTTTATACAGAAACTATCAGTTTAAGATCTTGATAGTGGTTTAATGACATACACTTAAGGGTTAGTGGTTCACCCTCTTTTTGCATCTGTTAACAATCTGTGTTGCTCATGTCCCATAAATATGTATCAACCCCAGTCTATTCTCTTTACTTAAACCTCCCCCAAGGCCAGGCATCTGGTTAACTTGTTTAGACTAACCTTGATAAGACTAATTCAAATATAAATTTAAAGTAATCACAGGATCTTCAAAAAGGCTTAAGGGTACCCTGGGGTTTTGCAGAACACAAATGGAAAAATCCATTACCCCACACCAGCCTCAAAAGTGAATGATGGCTGCAAATAATTTAAAGAAAAGCTAAAAAGCCCAAATTACCAAATACAGTATAAAAATCTACATGGAAAAATCTACCACACTACTAAAAGAAAGGTTCAAATGTTGTTTCAACATTACAATTTATTATCACATAAAGCATAAAAGAAATAAGTACTTTTTAAGTCACATGTGAAGGACTGGAAGTGTGACCCTCCAATGCAGGGTCTTTAACCCTTTCCATGCTAGAATCTTTTGGCATTTGGCAGAAGCCAGTAGACTCCTTCCCAGAACAATGTTTCTGAACACATAAAATAACACGCATGGTTTTTAAAAGGAAACCAGTTACAATAATAAGTCACGCTACCCCTGACATTTCCTGTCTTCTTTCCCTGCTTTATTTTTTTCTGCTCAGCATTTGTCACTAGCATATAACTGTATTTGTGTTAGTTAGTATGTGTCTCCCAAATTAGAATCTAAGTTCCATGAAGGTAGAGATGTTCATCTATTTTGTTCACTATCCTACTCCCAAATCCTAGGAAAAGGCTGGTTTAAACAGATGCTCAAGAAATATTTGTTGAATTATTAAATGAACTTTCTGCCTCCAAAGAGTGTACTGTAAGGATCTGTCATCTGTCATCCTTAAGAAAGATAAAATGCAATACTTCATATTTACAAACACCTTCTTGCTGGAACCCTTTTGTATACACAATCTCAGTCATCCACAGTAAACTTAATAACAACAGACAGAGGGCAAAGAAACAAGAGATCGTTGTCAAATGCCTCAAGGTTAGTGAGCAAAATTAATGACCCAGGTTCCCTGTTTATTAACTTGGCCCTTCTGCTATTCCCCTTCACCCTAAAGCTTTTGCTGCATTGCCTTAAAGAATAGTCTCTCCATGTTGAAGATATCTGATTGCATGCTAACAATGAGAGCAGCTTTCACTGGACCCAGAGAACTCATTCATAACAGAAAGTTACACACTCCTTTTAAACAAGGGTCTAGGATTTCTAACTTCTTGCCAAGGCAATTCAGTAGAGGAAATGGTTTTCTTTTAAATTCATCTTAATCACAATAAATTAAAAGGCTAACAAGAATTTAAACCCTCAGTCATGACAGGTTGTGTATATTGTTTGTCAAGAGAAAGGAAGCTTAAAGCCAACTAAAACCACTAGAGAATGTAAGAAGTTCTATCTACTGCAACACCTTCATACTTTAAGAGTACTAACAAATCAGAAAAGCAAATCAGAAACCAAAAAAAGAAACCGAAGGAGGGAAGGTGTGGTTAAGAACGAGGTCAATTAATAATAAAAGAAAGGTCTCACTGTTTCATAATTAAGCAGGCAGTCAAAACTTAACAGGAAGGCAAATTGTGGCCCTATTTGGGTGGCTAAAACAAATGTCAACCTGCTCTCCACCGCTACTATTTGCTAAAAAGCAAAGCTGAAGAAATGTACTTAAAACACACAGGTTTTTTGAGAGACTCAAACCCATCTGCCTGAGAAACAACTTTCTAATTGTTTGAACATCAAAACTGTCCATATATGCAGTGCAAGAAGATGTGAGGAAACAGGTTTTTTGTTTGTTTTTAATATTTTGAGTGCTAATAAACCAGCAACAGCTGGTCATCAATAGATGCTGGCAGAAAGTTCCACAGCAATGAGTGTATTAGAAGGATCTCAAATTGAAAAAGGGAGACAAAAACATTTTTCACAAATGCTTGACTCCAGCTCCATGAGAAAATATTAACCTAGAGCAACCACTACACTCACCTGCTGATTTATGTTATGACCAGAGGTCATGGTTCTAGTTCTAACCTATAAAGACTTATGCTTCCTTTGAACCAACTAGGTAAAAATTGTAAGATCATTTTGTAACTACTTATAGTATTACTATATGCTTATTTTGAACTTAACCAGATTTTTAAAAAAAACTAAAATAATTTTGCAACTATTTATAGGGAAGTGAGGAATGAATTTTATGTTTATAAAGAGTAAATTGGGAGACCTGCAGTTGGCGTAATGGCTATGTTGCTGGACTCCCATGTAGTTGATCATGGTTCAAGTCCCGGACCCAGTGGCTTAAACTCACACCAGGCGTGTGTGCGTGCATGCCCAAGATCCTAAGAGGAGAATGGAAGAGAAGGGATTGCAGTGTGGCCATCCACCCTGGGTTGGGGGGTGATTTCTCGCTTTCTATCTCTCTGTCTCTCTCTGTCTTTCTGGCTAGCGCACATGCCCTATAGCAAAAACCTCTCCCCCCCCCAAAAAAAAAATTAAGTAAATTGGAAGCCAGCAGGTGGAATAGTGGTTAAGATGCTGGATTCCACATGGCAGACTCCATGGTTCTGAGGCAGGAGAAAGCTGGCAAATGAAAGTGGGTAAGAGGGTGGAACATCTGCCCATGTGACCAGATAGGAAACCTGATTAGGGTAATGTAGGTAAGAGATTAGTGGGGGATGTCTAGCTGATTAAGTCACATTTGATATAGCCAATGAGATGAATCAGTGTCTGTCTGGTGAGCGCACGTGCCCTAAGGCAAAACCTCTAAAAAAATTTTAAAAAAGGAAAAAAGTGGGGACCAGCAGTTGGCATAATCTATGTCATTGGACTCCCATGTACTTGACCACAGTTTGAGTCCCAGACACAGTGGCTTAAACTCATGCCGGGCACATGTGCGTGTGTGCCTAAGATCCCGAGAGGAGAATGGAGGAGAAGGGATTGTTGCGATCCCCCAGTGGCAGGGGGGTGGGGGGGTGATTTCTTGCTTTCTGTCACTCTGTCTCTTTCTGTCTTTCTGGCAAGCACAAGTGCCCCATAGCAAATCCCCCTTCCCCCCCCCAAAAAAAGGAAAAAAGTGGAAAAAAAAAACAAAAACCAGCAGATGGCATAATGGTTGCATCACTGAACTCTCACATAGTTGACAGCATTTCAAATCCCAGACTTGGTGGCTTGAAACTCACGCCCGCCCGGCAAGTATGCATTTGTGTCCAAAATCCTAAGAGGTGAATGGAGAAAAAGGGAATGCAGCATGGCCATCACCCCGGCGGGTGATTTCTCACTTTCTGTCTCTATATCTCTCTCTGTCTGGCGAGCACATATGTCCTACAGCAAAAATCTCTCGAAAAAAGGAAAAAAAGTCTCTATCAGAGCAATACGAATTCTGGTAAAATTGAAAAAAGAACAAATTTATGGTAGGTTGGGTGGAAGAATGGTGAAATTGCTGATACATTATGAAAAGTTTATGGGGACAAAGTCTTGAAGAAACCAACAGTTTACAAATGGAACTAATTTTAACAAGGGATGGGGCCTGGCCCTGTAGCCTAGTGGCTGAAGGGAATTGGATCCCACATAGCCACTGCACAGCTCAAATCCTGGACAAACATGCTGGGTGTGTCTGTGCATGCCCCAAATCCTGATAGGATGAAGAAATGGAGAATAAGGGGCTGCAGCATGACTACAACACACTGGGGATGCTTTCTTCTTTTCTCTGTCTCTCTCTAGCAAGCACACATGCCCTCTGGTAATTTTTTTTTCAGGTAATTTTTTTTAAGGTTTTTATCATAGAGCAAGTGCGCTGACTAGAGAAAGATGGGGAGGAAAAGTAAGAAATCACCAGGGAGATAGTCACACTGCAATCCCTTCTCCTCCATTCTCCGTGTGGAATTTTGAGCACAAATACACACATGCCTGTGTGATTTTCAAGATACCAGGTCCAGGACCTGAACTGCAGTTAGGCATGTGAGAATCTAGCGTCTTTACCACCAGGCCACCTGCTGGTCTCACTGGTAATTTTTTAAAAAGAATTATTTAATTGTATTTATTATTATTTTTAAGGCATATATGCGTATCAGAGAGAGAGAGAGAAAATGAGAAAGAAAGCTGTCAGGCCTGGGACTTGAACCGCAGTTGGCCATGCAGGAGTCTAGTGTCTCATCCACCATGCCACCTGCTCACTCCCTGTTAATTCTTTACAATTATGAAAAAATAAAGTAAAAAGGGATGTGATGATGTTGAAGATGATGCCTGTAGCAGCAAACCATTCACATCAATTTGTGAGGAAAAAGTTAGTTTTGTCATGTCCTAATTGAAGAAAACCAGAGATTAACTGCAGAAACAATAGCCAACACCACAGACATCTCAACTAGCTTAGCTTACACAATTCTGACTGAAAAACTTTGTTTGATGGGTATCAAAACTACAATGATATCAAAACTATTATCCCCAGATCAGGTGCAGATAAGAATAGCAGAGCTTTCAATGGATTTTTTTTTTTTTTTTTGAGAGAGATTTTTGCTACAGGGCATGTGCACTTGCCAGAGACAGAGAGACAGAAAGTGAGAAATCACCTCCTGGGGGAATGGCCACACCACAATCCCTTCTCCTCCATTCTCCTCTCAGGATTTTGGGCACACACGCACATGCACCTGGCATGAATTTTAAGTTCCCAGGCGCAGTACTTGAACCACAGTCTACTATGTTGGTGTCCAGGGACGTAGCCATTATGCCACCTGCTGGTCCCTTTAATGGAAATTTTAAACAAGGGGGATCAAGCTCCTGAAGCAGGACTGGCCCTGTAGCCTACTTGTTAGGGGAGTCAAATTCTACAAGGCTAACCACAGCTCAAATCCTGACCTTGGAAGCTTGAAAAACATGCCAGGTACTGTCATAGGATGGGAGTGTTGAGCTGCATTGTATAAAATCCTTGGTTCTTTGGGTCCAGATCACTAAAATTAGAGACCTGTCCCTAAGCACAAAATAAAGCCACAACTACAATAAAAGCTGGTAGAAAAGAGAATTTAATAGGGAAGAAAGATTTTAGAAAAGAAGTACACCCAAAAGACTTTTGGACGGGCAGGTTGCTAGGTAGCAACTGCATTTGGAACTGGTTAAGTATCATTTTTATTACCAGAGGTGATAATGAATATTTAACAGTAGGAGGTCTGTCATATTATGTATGTGCTTTGTTTGAATTCACTGGCTTTTGCCTGCGCTTGCGCATCTCTCTCATAGGTGAAAAATTTGAGGAGTTTGATTACCTAACTGTGCATGCCCAGTGTGAGCCATGATGATAAGAACACCCTTAATAGGATGAGCTGCCCAATTAGTTTTATTGTTCCAGTGGGAATCAGGATGTTGACCAAAATGTCTGGTTGGGTCTTTTTGTATTTATGAGGAATGATAAGAGGGAAACTTACAATCATCTCTGTGTGTCTTCCTCGGGTACCAAGGAAAAAAAATGGTATTTGCCTAGCCTTCCCTGTGCCAGGAGCTGGGTGGGAAGAATGCATTTTCATGGAGAGTCTGGCTGTAACTCCTGATAAATTGTGACTGATGTGACACGTGTCCTTCTGCTATTTTCTTAGGGCTGCCTGCTCATTACTAGCTACCTGCCTACCACAGTACATGTGAATGTGTGCCCCAATTCCTGACAAGATGAAGAACGGGAGAAGAGACTGCAGCATGACCACATCCCTACTGGGGATGTTTTCTCCCTCTCTCTTTTTCTCTGGCACATGTCCCCTGGTAGTTAAAAATAAATAAATAAATAAATAAATAAATAAATAAATAATCCTGAAGCATTTCTTCAAAGAATTTTAACAGATGATAAATGGCTTTACCAGTATGATCTTGAAGACAAAGAACAATCAAAGCAACAGCTACTAAAGGTCGAAGTGGTATAGGCAAAACAAAAGTGAGTGCCAGTAGGTGGCACAGTGGTTAAGGCAGCTGGATCCCACATGGTTGACTATGAGGTTAGAATCTTGGACCCATGTGTGTGCCTAAAATCCCAAGAGGAGAATGGAGAAGGGATTGCAGTGTGGCCATTTCCTTGGGGGGGGGGGGTTCTCCTCTTTCTCTCCCTCTCTCTCCTTTCAGCAAGCACATGGACCCTTTAGCAATTTCTTTCTTTCTTTCTTTCTTTTTCTTTTTAAAGTGGACTGATTAAGAGCAATGGTCATGGCGACAGCTTTTTGGATGCGCAAAGCTTTTTGCTTGTGGACATTCTAGAGGGCCAAAGAATGGTAGCAACTGCTTATTATGAGAGTGTCTTGAGAAAACCTAAGCTTTAGCAGAAAAAGACCTGAAAAGTTCACTAGAGTCCTCTAGTGAACCACAACAATGTTCCTGCTCATTTGTCTCATCAAAAGGGCAATTCTGTGAGCGTTCTGAAGAGAAATCATTATGCATCTACCTTCTAGTCCTAGTTGGGCTTCTTTTGACTTCTGTTTGTTTCCTTATCTTAAAACAAAACAAAACAAAAACCTTTAAAGGGCATATATTTTTCTTCAGTTCATAATGTAAAATAGATTTCATTAACATGGTTAAGTCTCCATTATATTGAGATCTTTAGGAATAGATTAATGGCACCATAGTTTACAAGAGTGCCTTGAACTTGATGGACATTATGTTAAGAAGCTTCTATATTTTACTTTTAAATTCCACTTTTTCACAAACTTTCTGAAGCCCCCTCACCTAGTAGTGGAATTGCTGGGTTTGGGTTTGATGATTAAACTCTTCTAATTCTTTTAGAGGAACTGTCATTCTGCTCCCCAAAGCAGCTGCCCCTCTTTACATTCCCTCCAACATTTGTTATCTGACATTTTGATTATGGCCAGGCTAGGGGGTGTGAAGTGGTGTCTCACTGTGCTCTTGATTTGCATTTCCCTGAGGGCTAATGATGTTGAACATCTATTCATGTGCTTATTGGCCATCTGAGTCAGTTCTCCAGAGAAATGTCTATTTAGATCTGTCAGTTCACAAAAGCATAATGCAAACACTTGCACCACATTGCTAATTGCCTTATTAGACCTCTAGACGTCATCTCCTTTACTCCTCAGTATGACATCTCCTTTTACAGAAAAGGAATCAGAGAAGTTATACACCTCAATCATGATGCCACTGCTGGAGAGAACCCGTCTGCCTGCCTAGGCATCTCTAAAGCCCATGCTCCCTGCACTGGACCCCGCTGAGCCTGACAGCAGCAGAGGCAGGGGGGTCTGTATGTCCGTAGGAGAAAATAGCTGGAGACAGTTGACAGCCATGGGAAGAGTGATTTGAACTGATTCCTGAAGGCAGGAGGAGGTCAGGCGCTCTAAAGGTCCACTTCTAGTCAAATGATTTTTAGTCTAATTGAACCAATTTCCCACTCAAGTTAATGAGTTGTTCTGAAACATGTTTGATAAGCCAATACCCTAAACATATTCAAGTTAGTTTTTGATGAACTGAACAGTAGCCACTGTTCATCTAAACAATATACTTACCAGTTAAATGTGACAAGGACTAATCAAAAGATCGTTAGCATTAGAGGCAAACTGTACTAAAACCTTTAATGACAAAGCCAGGAGGTTTCAGATTATAATCCTTACTTACCTTAGGTAAGCATGTTAATGTTCAAGTCAATCCAGTTAGCTCTAAGCATGCTGATTCTAACATCTCTGGGCAACTGAAGCGACTACTGCTTATCTTACTTTCAAGTTGTTTAATGATATTTAAGTTTATAATAAAGAGTCTAGAACAAAAAGTAAACATGCAAACAAGAGACAGCAGAATAAAAAGCCAGAAAATACTATCCATTTACCTGTTCCTTGAAAACATAGAAAGCCATCATGGGATAAAATTATACTATATAAGTGAAATAAGATAAAGAAGTGTTTAATACTAAGTCATCCATGTACTGAGAACTAACGCATATGTCTGGGAAAGTTATAAGAAATATGAGATTTCTGTCTACTCTTTCTTCTTCTCTGAGTAACTTCAAAAGAGAAAGAAAGTGGGATAGGAAGCTGCTGGGACCAGGACTAGAGCTGCAGCTGGCCATGTGGGAGTTCAGCACCTTAACCACTACACCATTGCTGGTCCCATTGGGTCACATTCATTCATTCATTTTGCTATAGGGTGTGTATGCTTGCCAGAGAGGAAAGACACAGAGAAGGAAAGTGAAAAATCATCTGGGGGTGGTAGGGAGTGGCCGCACCGTAATCCCTTCTCCTCCATTATCCTCTCCAGATTTTAGGCACATACACATATGTGCTCAGCTTATGTTTGCGAGCCACTGGGTCCAGAACTGCAACTGCAGTCAATCATGTAGGAATCCAACCACCTTAACCACCATACCACCTGCTGGCCCTCCATCTGGTCACATTTTCAGCAACCAATAACCAATAACTACAATGACCAATAGCTATTGGACTGCAGAGCTCTAGAAGGACAATATTGTTTCAAGATAATTCTTCCTAAAGAAATTGAAATTTTGGGAACCAGCAGTTAGCGTAATGGCTATGTCGCTGGACTCCCACGTAGTTGACCGCGGTTCGTGTCCCGAACCCGGTGGCTTAAAACTCACGCCGGGCGCGTGTGCGTGCGTGCCCAAGATCCCGAGAGGAGAATGGAGGAGAAGGGATTGCTGCGTGACCATCCCCCCTGGGGGGTGATTTCTCGCTTTCTGTCTCTATGTCTCTCTCTGTCTGTCTGGCGAGTGCACGCGCCCTACAGTGAAAATCTCTCCAAAAAAAAAAAAAAAAGAAATTGAAATTTTTATTGAAAATGCAGATTCTTCTGACTATTGGATGATGAGACTTTTTTGGATCATTAATTAAAATTATTTGGCTGACATAGTTAAGGGACAGGTGTGATTTCTTTTTACCAGGCAGTGAGACAGGACATGAGATGCAAAAGAGTCTCTTTTGAAGTTGCTCAGAGAAGATGAAAGAGTAGATGGAAATTTACATTTAATTTAAATTAAAAATATTAATTTTACCTATTTCTTTTTTCTTTTTAAATATGGCTATGGAAAAAAAATTTTTTTGGAGAGGTTTTTGCTGTAGGGCGTGTGTACTCGCCAGAAAGACAGAGAAAGACAGAGACAGAAAGTGAGAAATCACCCATTTCACCGACTGCAGGTCCCTGGCTATGGGAAATTTTTAAGTACACATTTCTACAACTATACTAAAAAAAATCATGACCCTCTGCAAGGCTGACCCACATGGGAAGTTCCAGGTTCAAGCACACACTGCCCATGATCTGGCTGAGATTAGGGGTGGACCGTAACAATGAGACCCTGTTGGGGGTGCTGTTCTGTGGTAAAAGAAATAAATAAACTTAAAAATATATATATCTCAAGGGCTGGTGCCATGGCCCAGTGGTTAAAGGATTTGGATCTCCTGTGGCCAACCACCAGATCAAATCCTGGGCACAGCGGATTAAAAAACATGCTGAGCACATGTGCATGCATGTCCCAAATCCCAGTGGAATGGAGAAATGAAGAAGGGATTACAACATGTGGCACGGTATTGGGGGTTGCTTTCTCCGTCTCCTTCTCTATTTCTCTCTCTCTGGTGAGTACACATGCCCTCTGGCAAAAAAAAAAAAACAAAAAAAACTTTAAAATCTTGAAAAATATAAAAAAAAGAAAAAGAAAAACAGAACCATACATTTTAAATGGGTGAATTGTATGATGTGTGAATCATATTTCAAGCTGCTGAAAAAGTAAATGTGTGGTTGTATAGCACTGTATTGTATTTATTGGGTCGTGGGTTAGAAAAGTTAAGATGTATTTTCCTATGCAAAAATGAGTCATGACTTTTCCAATGATACAATATTTCTATTTGGCAACAATGCTCTAGTTTTTCATTCTGAGCTGTAGTGAGTTAGTTACAAGAATGAGAGAGGAAGAATAAAAGGAGAAAGTCACATTTATTTCCTGTTTATATAATGACTTTGTGATAGACCTATTTACAAAACAAAGCAGTTAAAATTCTGTAACTAATAAAGAGAAACACTTACTGGAGAAATTAACATCACTAGCAACTGACAGCTCTCAGAGTTTTAAAAAAATACTCCATGTAAGGATGATTAAGAAAAACATGAAGGAGACTAAAAGAAGAAAGAAAAATGTTTAAGGATAGGGTTATAGTAAAGCAGGCCAAGAAAGTAGCACACCAACTAACAATTAAGTGACTGAGCAATAAATACTAGGTGGAAGGATAGATGAATAGATGGATGAATGAAGCAAATTTGGAAAAGAAAGATGAAAGCAAGGATAACAGGAAAAAAAGAAATTTAAGGGCTAGCAGGTGGCATAATGGTTAAGGCGATGGACACCCACATGGCCAACTGCGGTTAGAGTCCAAGACCCAAGGGCTTGGACTCTCACTCTCTCAAGAGGAGAATGGAGGAGTAGGGATTGTGGCCTGGCCCATCCCTCTTGGGGGGCAACTTCTTGCTCTGTCTCATTGTCTGTCTCTGTCTCTCTGGCAAGTGCACACACCTTATGGCAAAAATCTCTTTAAAAAAAAAAAAAGATGAAAAAATATTTTAAAACCTTTCAAAAAGACTCTACTACACAATTATAAAAGCTATTGAAGGGACTAGCAGATGATGTGATGATTACGTTGCTGCGTTCCCATATAACCGACCATAGTTTGAGTCCTGAACCTAGTGGCTTAAAACTCACGCCAGGAGGACCAGTAGGTAGTGTAATGCCTATGTCACTGGACTCCCATGTAGTCAACCGCGGTTCGAGTCCTGCACCCAGTAGCCCAAGATCCCAAGAGGAGAAAGGAGGAGAAGGGATTGTAGCGTGGCCATTCCCCTGGGGGGTGATCTCTCACTTTATGTCTGTCTGTCTGTCTCTGTCTTTCCGGTGAGTGCAATGCACCCTACAGCAAAAACCTCTCAAAACAAACAAACAAACAAACAAAAAACAAAACAAAACAAAACAAACAAAAAACTCATGCCAGGTATGTGTGTGTACGGGCCCAGAATCCCAAGGGGAGAATGGATGAGAGGCAACTGTGGAGTGGCCATCTCCCCTGAGGGGTGATTTCTTGTTTTCTGTCTTTCTCTGTCTTCCAGTGAGAGCACGTGCCCCATAGCAAAAATCACTCTCTGAAGATTAAAAAACAAAACAAAACAAAACAAAACCTTTATTCAAAATACATTTGGGGGAGGTTACCAGCAGTTAGCATAACAGCTATGTCGCTGAACTCCCACGTAGTCGACCACGGTTCGAGTCCCAGATTTGGTGGCTTAAACTCACGCCAAGCACATGTGCGTGCGTGCCCAAGATCCCGAGAGGAGAATGGAGAAGGGACTGCGGCATGGCCACGCCACCTGGGGGGTGATTTCTCACTTTCTATCTCTCTGTATCTCTCTTTCTGGCGAGTGCATGTGCCCTACAGTGAAAACCTCTCCAAAAAAAAAAAGATAAGATATTTCTCTTTAAGATTAAGTCTGGGGCCAGCCCCTGGTGTGGTGATTAAGGCAACTGGATTCCACATGGCCAACTGTGTGGTTTGAATCCCAGCCTGGTGGCTTGAAAAACATACCAGGTTTGTGTGTGCTCAAAATCCCGAACGGAGGGAGATAGAGGAGAGAAGGGATTACAGTTATGATTATTTCAGAGGGGGCAGGGGGAGTGTTTTCTTACTTCCTGCCACCCTTTCCCTCTGTCTCCAGTGAGCACAAGTACCCTCTGGCAAATTTTTTTTAAAATTTATTTTCTAAAGAAAATACATTTAGGGACCAGCAGGTGGCATGATGGTTAAAGTGCTGGACACTCCCATATGGCTGACCACGGTTCGAGTCCTGGACCTGGTGGCTTGCTTTCTTACTTTCTCTCTCTCTCTCTGCACCTCTCTCTGGTCAAATTAAAATAAATGAATGAATAAATAAAATAAGATAATTCTAAAAAAAAGAAAATGCATTAAACTGATATGTATCAGCAGGTGATCTATCTAGGAAGTTTATAACTCACAGACAAGAAACAGACAAATGCTTGGGTAAAAGACCTACAGAAAAGAGGGGACTGACAGTAGTGCAGTGATAAATTCAACACTCTGTAAGGCAATCCCACATGGGAAGGTTCCCAGTTCCAGTCTGGAGACCTTCTTGACTATGCCAAGCATACTGGTGCCCATGATCCAGGGCTGGCTGAGTAGATCATGGCATCGAGACCCTGTTGCAGGTGCTTCCTTTCTCTCTCTCTCTGAAGAATAAAACCAATATAAACTTAAAAAAAAAAAGAACCTACAGAAAAGAGAAGAATCAGGGACCAGCAGTTAGCGTAATGGCTATGTCGCTGGACTCTCACGTAGTCGACTGTGGTTCGTGTCCCGGACCCGGTGGCTTAAAACTCACGCCGGGTGCGTGTGCGTGTGTGCCCAAGATCCTGAGAGGAGAATGGAGGAGGAGGGATTGCAGCATGACCATCCCCTCTGGGGGGTGATTTCTCGCTTTCTGTCTCTCTGTCTCTCTCTGTCTGTCTGGCAAGTACACGTGCCCTATAGTGAAAACCTCTCAAAAAAAAAAGAGAGAACAATCACAAAAATATATCCGTTCAATTTTGAGATTTTTCTGTGGCATGTGCTATGAAGTAAAGACACATCATTAGAATCCAGAGGCATTTGGTAAGAGTGTTGGTACTTCACTTTATCAAAGGGCCATGAAGCAATAAGGCACTTAATAAGCACTTTTTGATTATTTCAAGAACATGAATCATCAATAAGACTAAAGTAGAGAAAGGCTACTCCCTCTTGTCTCCATGCTTTTAGAGAAATCAATTACACTTTCTTAAACATGTCTGGGCATAGGTAGGAAAACCAGCTCAGTCCAAAGTGAATAGCGACCAAGACAAACTTAATTTACTGCTATGTGCATCCCAGAGAACTTTTTAAAAATGTTGGCTTACTATGTAAGATAATTCTCTGGAACCATAACTTATCAAATCACTTGTACCATTTATATAGGTACCATTTGTATAGAATTTTATAAAATCCTGCATCAGTAATTGCAACTTCATAAATAGAGTATTAATGCTACTGACAACTTCCCTTATCATTTATTGACGGCAAACATCAGGCTCTGACAGAAATGGCTTTCACCTAATGCCAGAACTGCCTTTGCAGAATGCTACGAGATGAGGAGAGAGAACTAAAGGTTCAACTCAATTTGTTAAGTAAAATAAATCAGAAAAAAAAAAATCAATAGCTTTCATCAGAGTGTGAAGAGGAATGCCATTAGTTGTTGAACAGTAACATGTCTGGGCAGTAGAAGCCAGGGAGACAGGCTGGAGTAATCATAGGTGAAGAACAAGCCAGGTGAAAGCAAAAGAAGAGGGTTTAGATTGGAGTGTGAAGGAACTGCCTTCTGTTACGTGTGTAGAGGAGGAGGATGATATGACTCATATGTCACTGTGTGGAAAACTATGAATATTCACTGACAGACCTGCAAGAATATATATGACTTTCTCAATTAAACTTTCTCTGACACATATACACAACCCGAAGTATTCAACCTTCTCTGCAAATGTTTAGCTCTGTCTCTTCTAGAGAACGGGAGTTTTATGAGGGCAGGGTATAGGATATCCACTGTATCTGGTACAGAGCTTGGTACATGGCTGGTTTTCAGTAAATGCTCATTTAAAAACTGAATGAAGGGGGCCAGCAGGTGGTGTCATGGTCAAGGCGCTAAACTCCCACATGGTCCAACGGTGGTTTGAGTCCTGGCCCAGCAGTTTACTTTCTCACTTTCTCTTTCTTATTGGTCAAATGAAAAGTAATGATAAATAAAATTAAATAAATAGGGACCAGTAGATGGCCAAATGGTTATGCTGCTGGACTCCCACGAGGTTGACTGTGGTCCGAGTTCCAGACCTGGTGACTTAGACTCACACCAGATTCATGTGTGCGTGCCCAAAATCCCAAGAAGAGAATGGAGGAGAAGGGATTGCAGCATGGCCATCCAACTCTCCACCTCCGGAGGGTGTGTGATTTCTCGCTTTCTGTCTCTGTCTCCAGCACATAAGTGCACATGCCCTATAGCAAAAATTTCTCCTAAATAAATAAATAATTCTTCCCAAAAAAAGTGAATAAAGGCCATATCACTTGTGTGAGATATCTCACCTGAGGCATAAGGTTATTTGTTCCAGTCAAAGAGATAACAGGTTAAATGAAGTCATAAGGGTGGGGCTCTAATCTGAAAGACTGGTGCCCTTACAAGAGAAAGGGATACCAGAGCACTATTCTTTTTATTTTTTTCTGGAGAGGTTTAGTTACATGGTGCATGCGCTCGCCAGAAAGACAGAAAGAGACAGAGACAGAAAGTGAGAAATCACCCCATTGGGGGCATGGCCATTCTGATAATCCCTTCTCTTCCATTCTTCTCTCGGGATCTTGGGCACGCATGCACACGTGCCCAATGCGAGTTTAAGCCACCGGGTCCGGGACACAAACCGTGATTGGCTACATGAGAGTCCAGCGACATAACCATTACGCCATCTGCTGGTCCCACAAGAGCACTATTCTCTGTGTCTCCTCTGTCTCTCCACCTGTACACAAAAGGTCATGTGAGGACACAGGGAGAAGGTGGACAAATGTCCCAAGCCAAGAAAGGCCTCACCATAAACCAATCCTGCTGGCCCTTTGATCTTGGTCTTCCAGTCTCCAGAACTATGAGAAAATAAGTGTCAGTCATTTAAGCTACCCAGTCTGTGTTATTTAGTTATGGCAGCCCAAGCAAACCATCACAACACCCAAACCAGAAAATACTCCTCTTGGTCTCATTGACAGCTGTTGAGAGGTACAGAAGGACACTGTTTCCTAGCAAATTATGAGATGGTGCCATGTGCAAGACATCAAAACAAAATCAGTACTAGTCTTTCAAAGCTAGAATTAGATTTCTCCTGATAAAAGGTAGATTTGGATATGGCTTACAAAATATGAGAGCAAGTTATGACAGATTCAAGAGCCATCCACTATAAGCAAGATTGCTTTAATACTTGCTGCATTCTCTGTTATAATTTCTCTACTGTTCTTTTTGAAGAGAGATTTTTTGCTATAAGGTGCATGTGTTTGCCAGAGAGACAGAGCGAGAGAGAGACAGATAGAAAGCAAGAGATCATCCCCAGGGGTATGGCCATGTTGCAAGCCCTTCTCCTTCGTTCTTTTCTTGGGACTTTGGGCATGCATGCACATGTGCCCTGCATGAGTTTCAAGCCTCCGGGTCCAAGACTCGAACTGTAGTTGGCCATGTGGGAGTCCAGTGACGTAACCATTACACCATCTGCTGGTCCCTCAAGGAAATGTTTTGCATACTAAGAACAATAGAGAAAGGGGACCAGCAGATGGTATAATGATTACGTCACTGGATTCCTACATGGCCAACCATAGTTTGAGTCCTGGATCTGGAGGCTTACAATTTATGCCAGGTGTGTGTGCATGCATGCCCAAAATCCCAAAAGGAGGCTGGAGGAGAAGGGGTTGCCGAGTGAGTGGCTACCCCCCCCCGGGGGGGGTATTTCTCGCTTTCTGTCTCTCTGGTGAGCGCATGCACCCTATAGCAAAAAATCTCTCTTTAAATAAATAAATAAATTTCCTGGAACTCTCCAATCTATCTCTGTTATGCAATGGAACAACCAAGAGAAGATGTTTTTGTTCTTGCTTATTACAGGTGGAACAGTGTGGCGTACTGGTAACAATCATCTAAGTAAGAAAGGTAAAATTAGCTGTCTCAGCCATTTCATTCATTCGACAAATACTCACCAAGCACTTGCTATTCATCTGACTTTAACCACTTGGGATACAACAGTGATCAAAATTAGCAAAAATCCTAACATTCATATAGCTTCTATTCTAGTTGGAAAGGAGGAGACAGTAAACAATAAACATCACAATAAAGAAATTTTATAGTAGGTTATAGGTTGATAAGCACTACAGAAGTCAGGAATGCGGTGAAGGGTGGGGAACTTAGAGCAGACATCATTGGGAAGGTGACACTGGAGCAAATGCTCTGAGTAGGCACATGAGGGAACTGTGTACCTACACAGCAGAGGCAGTCCAGAGGCCAAGGTGGATCACACCTGATATTTTAAGAAAGAGTGAAGAGACCTATGTGTTTGCAATGAAGTGACGTAAGAGGAAGAAGCAGGTGATCTACAATTAGACTCATAGACCACTAGAAAGACTCTGGGTTTTACTTTGAATTGAATGAGAACAGGGAGTTCATCATCTTCCCATTTGCTAATTCTGGGAGGTAACAGCCCCTGAAGAAGTGGCTTTCTGGGAACCAGCAGTTAGCATAATGGCTATGTCGCTGGACTCCCACATAGTCGACCGCGGTTCGTGTCCCGGACCCGGTGGCTTAAAAATCACGCCGGGCGCGTGTGCGTGCGTGCCCAAGATCCCAGGAGGAGAAGGGATTGCGGCGTGACCATCCCCCCTGGGGGGTGATTTCTTGCTTTCTGTCTCTATGTCTCTCTCTGCTGTCTGTCTGGCGAGCGCACGCGCCCTACAGTGAAAAATCTCTCCAAAAAAAAAAAAAAAAAGAAGTGGCTTTCTGAAATTATGAAATCTTTCTGTATTTTATTTTGTGCTAAAGAATTCCAGCCCATGACAAAAATGCTCATGTGAAGCCTAAAGGCAATAGCTTGAACACCAACTATATACAATCATATCACAGTACAGTCAACTATGACTGCACATACAAACGTGGTCCCAGAAGGAGTATATGGGTTAGACCATAGCCTAGGTGTGTAGTAGGCTATACCATCTAGGTTTGTACTTATACATGATGGTCACACGAGAACTAAATTACCTAACAAAGCATTTCTCAGAAAGTATCCCTGTCGTTAAGTGATATATGAATGCATACTCTAGAAATGTAGTTTGGTAGAAGAAACACAAAGATCTATTTAACTAAAAGGACTAGAAACTCAAAACATCCTTGGGGGACCGGCAGGTGGCGTAGTGGTTAGGGGCACTGGATTCCCACATGGCCAACCCCAGGTTGAGTCCTGGACCTGGTGGTTTGCTTTCTCGCTTTCCCTTTCTCTTTCTTTCTTCCTTCCTTCCTTCTTTCCTTCCTTCCTTTCCTTCTTTCCTTCTTTCTTTTTTAAAGAATTATTTTATATAGGGATCAGCAGTTGGCACAATGGATATGTCGCTAGACTCCCATGTAGTCAACTATGGTTCAAGTCCTAGACCCGGTGGCTTAAAACTCACACTGGGCACGTATGCATGTGTGCCCAAGATCCTGAGAGGAGAATGGAGAGGAGATTGCAGCGTGGCCATCCCCCCAGGGGGTGATTTCTTGCTTTCTGTCTCTGTATTTCTAACAAGCGCATGTGCCCTATAGCAAAATCCTTTCCAAAAAAAAAAAAAAGAGAGAGAGAGAGAGAAAAGAATTATTTTATTTAACTTATTTATTTATTTATTTATTTTAATTTGACCAGAGAGAGAGGGAGGAAGGGAGAGATAAAGTGAAAAAGCAGGCAAAGTGAAAAAGCAAGCTGCCAGGTCTGGGACTCGAACCGCGGTCCGCCATGTGGGGGTCCAGCACCCTTAACCACCATGCCACCTACCGACACCTTTCTCTCTGTCTTTCTCTGGTCAAATTAAATAAATAAATAGATAATTCTTTTAAAAAAATCCTTGGGGGACCAGAAGTTAGCCTAATGGCTATGTCACTGGACTCCCACATAGCCGACCATGGTTCGAGTCCTGGACCCGGTGGCTTAAACTCACAACGGGCGCATATGCGTGCATACCCAAGACCCTGAGAGGAGAATGGAGAGAAGGGATTGCGGAGGGCCATCCCCCCGGGGGGCAATTTCTCATTTTCTGTCTCCGTCTCTCTCTGTCTTTCTATACACACCCTATAACAACAACAACAACAACAAAAACCTCTCCAAAAAAAAAAAAAATCCTTGGGAGATATACAAAGAATTATAAGTTTGCACATAAAGAAACCAAAATACAAAGAAAAGATTTATCCACATTTTAAAAGGCAGGCTAAACAGGAAATGGAAAGAAAACCAAATGACAACTCCAACTGACTGCATCCACTAGAAAACACTGCCTTTATATGGTACTTGGAAAAGCTAGCCAGAAAATGCATCTTAGAAAAAGAGGAAGGGAGGAACACTGCTCTGAGAAAGCCCAAGTCATTCTCACCCAGGCCACTCCTTTCTACCATGTCTGTTCAGGGTCCATCGCAAATAAAAGGGCTTTTGTCTAAATGTAAGCTTATAAACCAAAATCATGCTCCAGTGAAGGATGCCTATGGTCATACTTCCTGTTGTGAAGTGTGTCACAGCAGTAGATTACAGGATAAAGTGAACCCTCTCTCCATAATGCTCATCAGCCTTCCAATGCTAACATTCAATATAATATCTAATTTCTAATTATTGTGCAATTTGTGATCCACACTGAAAGTTTTATTTCTGGACATTATACAGAGGAGAGTTTTGCAAGCCTCCAGGTCCAGGTTTCAAACAATGCAGATGACCATGTGGGAATCCAGCTACCTTAACCCACCATGCCACTGGCTTGACCCTCATCACCTTGTTATTCACTAACAGGTCAAAGATTTCTCAACTCTTTGGCTAGAAGGCCAGTTACAGTGAATTAATATAAGTGAGAATTGGGCAAGTAGGTGGTGTAGTGAAGGCACCAGATTCCCACAGGGCTGAACCACAGTCAGCCATGTGGAGTCCACTTTCCCAACCACCACGCCACCTGCCATGTGGGAGTCCAGGCCCCCAACCACCACGCTATGTCTTTTAAAAATTTTTTTGTTTAGATTTTCTTGTCATAGGATGTATGCACTTGCCAGAGAGAGAGAGTGAGAAATCACTCCAAGGAGGGGATGGCCACACGGCAATCTCTTCTCCATTTTCCTCTCAGGATTTTGGACACACATGCACATGTGCCTGCCATGTTTTTCAAGCTGCAGGGTCCAAGATTCAAACTGCATAGGGGGCCATGTAGGATCCAGTCCCTTAACCATCATACCTACTGGCCCCAAAAGTTTATTTTTAAGGTTTTTTGCCATAAGGCACATGCATCCTTCCCAGAGAGAAAGACAGTAAAAGGGAAAATGAGAAATCATCCCCCCGCAGGATGGCCACACTGCAATCCCTTCTCCTCCATCTTCCTCTTGGGATTTCAGGCATGCACAGACATGTGCCCAGGGTGAGCCTCAGGTCACTAAGTCCAGGACTCAAACCACAGTCAGCCATGTGGGAGTCCAACACCTTAACCACTACACCACCTGCTGGCCCCCCATCTACTATTTTTTTAAAGTCTAGATTGCAAATGGCAACATTTAAAACTGTTGGCTTGTTTTATGTCTCTTCCTAAAACAACCAAAAAATCAAACGCTCTTGAAGACATTCAAGTATACTTATGTTTATGGACTATAATAAATGTAACAAAGGCAAATACCTTTAACAAGTGAGTCTATTGAGAGTGATGGTGGTGGTCATGCTGCAACGGTGCTTTCTGGAGAGTCACAATGTTTAAGAACTTCACTGACATTCAGTGCAGGAAAAAAACAAAAACAAAAACAAAAAAAACCCCAAGAATATCAGGCATCCTACAATCTACAGGTATGGTAACCTTCAAGTCTGGTAAAATTAAGAAATGACTAGTTTCCCTCATGCTTTCCGGCATTCATGAAAGTGAAAGCATTCTGCCCAGGGACAGAACCAGGTTTGGTAAGGCTTACAACGTACATATAAGTTAGAGGGTCCTCTTTAAGTAACAGCATAAAACATTACAGTTGGCGGCAGCAGGTGGTGTGGTAGTTAAGGAGCTGAACCCTTACATGGCCAGCTGCAGTATGAGTCCCAGACCTGGAGGGTTACCTTCTTTTTCTCTCTCTCTGGTGAGAGCATGTGCCCTATAGCAAATTTAAAAATAATAAATACAATAATTCTTAAAAAGTTACCATTATAAAATAATCTCTAGGGTTTTAAAATATCAAATATATAGAAATATATCTAAAGAAAGATGTAGAATACTAACTGCTTAAAAGTGCAAAACCAATGAAAGAACACCTAAATAAAGGGATATATCATGTCCACAGACTGAAAAACTCAATAATTTAAAGATTTAAATTTTTTAAATTAATAGATGCAATGAAATCCTAAATAAACTCTTCCCTTGAAAAAGGTTTTAAGGAAATTTTTAATATATTTTTATTTTATTTTATTTTATTTTATTTCTTTTAAGAATTATTTCATTTAACTTTATTTATTTATTTAAATTTGACCAGAAAGAGACAGAGCAAGAGAGAAAGAGAGAGAGGTAAAGTGAGAAAGGAAGTCACCAGGTCCAGGACTCGAACCACAGTTGGCCATGTGGAAGTCCAGCGCCCTCAACCACCACACCACCTGCCAGCCCCAAAAAGGTTTTAAGGAAATTGAAAAGCCGATTCTAAAACTTCTAAGGAAACACAAAGGGCAAAAACTAGTTATGGCAACTCTGAAGAAGCAGATAGCTGGAAAACACACTACCAGGTAACAGACTACAAAGACATTGTCGTTGGGCCCAGCCACAGTAGCACAGGCAGTAGGATGCTGCTGTACAATACTGGAGCCATAAGGAAGGCATGGGTTCAGATCCTGGGTCAACCTAAACACAATGGGTACACGCATAAGCACCCTGATCTTGGCTGGCTGGAAAGCTGATATGGCAAGACTCTGTTAAGGTACCTCCCTTCGTGAAGAAAAAAATAAAAGAAAGGCTTTTGTTTTGTTTTGTTTCAAAGAGACAGTCATTGAAACAAAGAGGCATAGAAAAATCTCTCATATAGCTGCTAATGCAAGGATGGAGAAATTGACCAATAGTACAAAACAGAAAGTCTACGAATAGAACACAGATAAAATGTCATGAGATTTTTCAGGGCTAGCTGGTGGCACAGTGGTTGGGGTACTGGACTCCCAGATGTCCAACTGCAGTTGGAGTCCTGGACCTGGTAGCTTGCTTTCTCACTTTCCCTTACTCTCCCTCTCTGTCTCTCTCTCTCTGATGAAATAATAATAATAAATAAAAATTAAATAAGTAATTACTTTTTCTAAAACATCATGAGATTTTTTTAGTCAAGGTGACAATGAAGTGCAGCGGAAAAATGATCTTTTAAACAAATGGTACAGGGTTAACTGAATACCCGTATCAGGGGAAATGTATCTTAGCCACCACCTTGTACCACATACTAATAATCAATTTTAGAGGTACTATAACTCTAAATGTAAGAGGCAAACAATAAAACTTTTAAAAGAATATTAGAGAACATGTTCATGATCTAAAAGTAATCAAAGACTTCTCAAACTGGCTATAAAAGGCACTAAACATGAAGTAAAAAAAAAAAACTGATAAAATGACTACACTAAAATTAGGAATGTCTGTTCATCAAAAGTTACCATTAGAAGAGTTAAAAGGAAACCCAGAGAGTATAAGAATATTTTTTGGGAAAAGATTTCCTACCTACTATCTATAGTAAAATGGGCAACCAGCCTGAACAGACAATCCATAAAAGAGGATATCAGGATGGCCAATAAACATGCGGAAAGGTGCATGACATCATCAGGGAAATCCAAATTAAAACCACAGGAGATGGACCAGCCAGTGGCCTGGTAGGACAGCAGGATCACATATGATCAACTGCGTCTCAAGTCCTGGACTCAGACTTGGCAGCTTGCAAAACCTGCTGAGTGTGTGTGTGTGTGTGTGTGTGTGTCCAGAATCCCAACAGGAGAAGGCATCCTCCTTTACAGGGTGCTTTCTCTCTCTCTCTCACTTTATTTTTCTTTTTCTCTCTCTCTGGTGAGTGCATGTGCCCTATAGCAACTTAAAACACACACACACACAACTACATATACACAAGGAGAAATCATTTTATCCCTAGACAGAATGACTCAAATGAAAGGCAGAGAATACTACCTATTGGCGGAGAACTTTCATATACAGTAAACAGGAACTTTCGTATAATGTAAAGCTAAATATGTGCACACACGTGCACACACATACACACCATGATCCATCCAGCAAGTCTACTACTGAGTATATGAAGAGAAATGCTTAGGTCTACCGATAGATATGAGCAAGAACGTTGTTCTTCGCAGCAGGACAGGCCTCAAACTGGAAATCTCTTCCACATCAACAGAAAGGTTACAGAAACTGCAATATATTCATACAATGGAATACTATACCGCAAGAAGTGAACTACAACTATATGTAACAATATGGATGAATCACATAAGTAATGTTGAGCAAAAGAAATTAGCTACAAAATAATACATTGTATGAAATGCAAAAGCAGGTAAAAGTAACACTGTTAGAGGAAACTTGGGTGAAGTTAGTTATCTTTGGTGAAGGGGAAAGACACAGTGATCAGACAAGTCCCGGTGATATTCTAGGGTGTTAGTAGTACTCCGTTTCCTCATGTGGGTGCTGGCTGTGTATGTTCAATTTGTAAAAATTCATCAAGCTATACATGATGAGTCAAGGGTACTTTTCTATACATGACAGTTCGATAAGAAAGGGTTTTTTGTTTTGTTGGATTAGGTATAGGTCCAGGAAGTAGACTGTTTACATAAAGGGCCCTGAAGCTTCAGTTTCATAATAAATCTGCCTAAACCCACCAGATACATATTAAGTCATCAGGAAAGTCAAAATGTATTTTTTAATGCAAAAATGTGTCATGACTTTCTCAATGACCCAATATGTAAGTAAGAAGCAACTTTTAAGTATCAAAGCCTAGACCTAAAGAGATTTTCACAGAGAAGGGGCTGGCAGGTGGCAAGATAGTTAAGGGTGCTAGACTCCCACATGGCTGACCAAGGTTCGTGTCCCAGACCTGGCAGTATGCTTTCTCACTTACCCTTTCTCTTGCTCTGTCCCTCTCTGGTCAAATTAAAAATCAATCAATCAATTCAGTTAAATAAAATAATTCTTTTTTTTTTTTTTAGAGGTTTTGGGGTATTTTTTGGCTATAGGGCGCGTGCGCTCACCAGACACAGAGAGAGAGACAGAGAGATAGAAAGCAAGAAATCACCCCCCAGGAGGGACAGCAACACCACAATCCCTTCTCCTCCACCCTCCTCTCGGGATCTTGAGCGGGCACGCACGCACATGTGCCCGGCGTGAGTTTAAGCCACCAGGTCTGGGACATGAACCGCGGTCGACTACATGGGAGTCCAGCGACATAGCCATTACACTAACTGCTGGTCCCAATAAAATAATTCTTTAAAAAAAGATTTTTCACAGAGAAATGTGTTTTCTCACCATTTAACAGATACTGGCTTTTCTAAGAATATTATTGTATAAGTATTGACAGAAGAAAGAATGAACAGAGCCAGTGGGTGACATAGTGGTTAAGGTGCTAGACTCTCACATGGCCGACCACCGGACCTGGGCAGCTTAAAACATGCACCAGGCACATGTGCAGGTGTGCCCAGAATCCCAGGAGGAAAGTAGAGGATAAGGGATTGTGGAGTGGCCACACACAACCCACTCTCCCAGAGCAATTTTTTACTTTCTGTCTCTCTGGTGAGTACATACTCCCTATATCAAAAATCACTCAGGAAAAAAAAAAAAAGGAAGAACACTGTTTTGTATTGAACTTTATGAAGATTTATTCACCACTTTAGAAAACCACATCATCAATGGTATTGCCACATATCTGAGTCACTAATGCAATACACTGTATCAGTCTATTCATAGGTGACATATTCACAAAGATAAAGCTATGTGTACCTGCAAGCACCTGACGACTATGGTTTCTAATATATTGTGACCAATTATATACCTTCTGAGAAATTACATACAGAAACACATTCTGTCAAAATAACATTCCTTTATTTTTCCTTTATATTTCAATCAATGCATTATAGATATATCAGATATATAGATATTTTATTACCTAGGATTTTCACTTCATGATTAAAAAGGAGGGAGGGGCATAGGCAGGGTCTGACAGAGCTGAGAATCAATTACAAACCATTAGGTTATCACAAAAAAAAAAATTGTAAAGCAAATTCTAATTACTACTGGCCTTGGTAATTGTTCTTTTATGCTATTCACATCATCCAAATCACAAGTAATAAACTTACCTCAACTGTGAAAGAAAGAAAAATCCAGCTGCCATTTTCAAGAGCAGTTAACTAAGTACATCTATCATAAACTTGATGTAGACATGAGTAGGACAAAAGGGGAACAGGAATTCAAACTAGAGAATCTGAGTCCTTTTTCTTTCAAACCAGTAAGATCTAGTTTGGCATTCACAAGCAAAGGGCTCCATTATTTTTCTGTTCTCTTTCAAAAATAACTCCACCTTCAAGATTACACAAATTATATCATTCTGCCGCAGGATTTCTCCATATAGAGCAGCTCCTGGGAAGCATGGACAGGCTGTCTGCTACAGCATACCAATCATTACAAGAGAAAAAACACAAACTAATGTTTTTGACTTTTCAGTTTCACTGGGTTTATGACAAAGTCATGGCCTGCAGTTATTAATGGCTTTTGCAAAATCCATCACATAAGAAAGGATCACAGGGGACATATCATACAGGACAAGTAAGTCAGCAGAATAATTGGGGATGCTGAGACTCAGCTATCCCAATAGCTTAGCTTCATCATGGCCTACAGCATAAAAATAACTTATCCAGATTTTAACAAAACCAGGTGCCAACCTATGGATTATTCTATTGCCCAGCAGATTCCAAAGGAAATTTGTTTTCAGTTAACAACAAATGACAAAGTGAAAACAAACTCACTGGGGAGCTTTGTTAAACAGATCTTCTCATACAAAGTCACTAAGATAAAGAGATAGTAATAATGATTTTAATAGAAAACTGACACAAAGAAGTAAAATTTAGAGTCATCCTTAGATTCCGCACCTCAAATCCAATCCACCAGCAAATCCTTTAGGTTTGAAAATATACCCAGAATCTGACAACTTTCTCATCTCCACTCCCACGTCCCACCCTGGCCCAGACCAACACAGGCTCCCCACTGCATCACCACAACAGCTCAAGTGCACTCCCTGCTCCCACCCTGTCCTTTTCTACAGGCTGCACACACACACAGAGTGACCAGCGGTT
Source organism: Tupaia belangeri chinensis (assembly GCF_000334495.1). Classification (NCBI taxonomy): domain Eukaryota; kingdom Metazoa; phylum Chordata; class Mammalia; order Scandentia; family Tupaiidae; genus Tupaia; species Tupaia belangeri. Next base: position 4,472,249 of record NW_006209345.1, read on the forward strand.
CTTTTAGGATGGATGTCATTATTCTGTCTCTTCTCTGGCTCAAAACCCCCAACAGCTTCCCCATCGCACTCAAAATCAAAGCCAGAGTCTTACAATAGTCTACAAGACATATCCGCTTTACATTTCTGATTTTATCTCCTATTACTGTCTCCCTCATTCACTTGGCTCTGGTCACACTGGCTTCTTGGATGTTCTGGAATCCATCCATATTTCCTGTTCTCTCTACTGAAAAGGCTCTTGCCCCCAAATGCACCTGGCTTGTCTAAATGTGTGCATCATGCGGCTTGCTCGCCTTCTCTGAGGTCTTTCTAGATCATCTTGTTTAAAACAAAAAGATTTCTTCTCCCTCTCACCTACTTAGTCCTTTTCCTACCTTACTGATCCCATCTGGCATGTCCTATCATTTGTCACACATTTGTTTGTTGTCGGCTGTCCTCACTGCGGCAGAAGGCAAGCTCCGCAAGAGTGGAATTGTTTGGTCCGCCGCTCTCTCTGTACTATCTAAGCACATAGTGTATACTCCATGAATACCTTTTGAGCCAATGAGGAAATTAAGTAGAGGCAGGTAGAGGATGCGTTATAGAGACTTATCCAAAAACTACTCGGTAAGGTAAAGATAAAGAAGAAATCAAAATTTAAAGTCAAAACATTCCTGGCATACGGTTTTAAAGAGATTATAGCCATCTGCTGCCTTTTCTTCCTTCAGATATATAATAATATATATGAAGAAATACATGATTAACAAACAAAAAACAAGTAGATTTATCATTCTAGTCACTCTTCTATAATGTTCTCTTAAACGGATTTAAATAAGATATAGACTTGCCACACTGAAACAGGACATTCATATATCAGTGAGGCCACCTTAGAACTAGGCCCTTCTGGGGACCAGCAGTTGGAGTAACGGCTATGTCACTGGACTCCCATGTAGTAGACCATGGTTCGAGTCCTTGACCCGGGGGCTTAAACTCATACTGGGCACATATGCATGCATGCCCAAGATCCCGAGAGGAGAATGGAGGAGAAGGGATGGCGGCATGGCCATCCCCCTTGGGGGTGATTTTTCTTTTGGTCTCTCTGTCTGGCGAGCGCAGGCGCCCTATAGCAAAAACCTTCCAAAAAAAAAAAAAAGAACTAGGCCCTTCTGGAATATAAGTAAATATATCACTTGGCCTAAGTCCAAAGCATACTAAACTATTATTATGCCAAAACTTACATTTAAGAGACAATATCCCATTTCTAGTTCAGGTTTCCTCAATAAGATGACACTTTCCTTTTTTTCATGGAGAGAAAAGTCAACCAACAAGATTAATGAGTAATGTTTAATAAGATTCCAACTATTCCTTTTTACAAGTTTTTTTTTTTTTTAAGAAAAGACAGAGAAGACTACTACCAGTAATAAAAACCAAGCGATAATGCTATTATGCACATTTACTGAACAATTCTTCCCATTAAAGGCAAGGGCATAAACAATTTATCGCACATTTTGGTGGCAGAAAGGAAATACAATTAAACCCATTAATAGCCACAAGAGTTTTTATGTTCCCAGAGGACCTTCGTTTCCAGAGTTGCTTATTCATTTTCATCCACAACAAAAATACTACATGGCAGAGATGACAGAATGCTTTAGACTACATTCCACATTTTAATTTTGAAGAGACACTTCTATTAAATAACAAATATAGGATACATTACATTGCCACGGTCGATTGCCTGAGCTGAAAATACCAAACAAAACCCTACTTATAATGACAAATATAAGTCAGGTCTACCACACTGTAAATATTACACGTCAATATACACTGACAATAACAAAAGGAAGGGAGATAATGACTTACATGAATATAGATCCTCAAACATTTTATATACATTTTGTTTCTCTTCATAACAAATCAATGCGGTTTAAAAAAAAAAAAGTATCCTCGCTTTAAAATATCAGAAAAAAAGTGACTTGCCCAAGGATAATCAAAACATATTTAACCGAGCATTCATTAGTGCTCTCTATAACACATTAATCTAAATGTGCAAAAGCTGACTTGTATCTCCAAATGCATCATTAGGAGGGTTTTGACTCCCTAAGATTTTAGAAGATTAAACTCTGCCCCTAAACTCATCAGTATTTTTACTTCTCTGGAGCATAATCTAGACCAGGAAGTTGAGCAAAAAATGTTTCTTCCTCACACCTAACACACCTTGGTTTTGAATTTCACGTCCTCAAATGAAACAATTACTGTCAGCCTCACATTCAGAGCCCATTCATTCTTAACAGTTGCAGTTACCTGGTTCTTCAGCTCATGGGTATATGAGAATCAGCAAAGGCAATACAGTAGGGGTTAGTCCATGGCCCAGTAGTTGGGCCAGTTGTGTGCCAGATCTCACATGGGAACCACACAGTTTGAATCCTGGTCCCAGTAGCTTGAAAAACACGCTGGGCATGTTTGCATGTGTGCCCAAATTCCAAAAGGATGGAGAAATGAAGGAGAAGGAACTGCGGCACGACCACATCCCATTGGAGGGTACTTTCTCCCTTCCTCTCTCTCTTTCTGTCCCTTTGTCTCTCTCTAGCAAATTAAAAAAAAAAAAAGAAAGAAAGAAAAGAAAAAAAGAAAGAGGGCCTACTAATAACAATCAATAGAAAAATAAAAGAAAAAAAATTCTAATTAAAAAGCAGATAAGGGAACCAGCAGTTAGCATAATGGCTATGTCGCTGGACTGCCACATAGTCGACCGCGGTTCGCGTCCCAGACCCGGTGGCTTAAAACTCATGCCGGGCGCGTGTGCATGCGTGCCCAAGATCCCGAGAGGAGAATGGAGAAGAAGGGACTGTGGTGTGACCATCCCCCCTGGGGGGTGATTTCTCGCTTTCTGTCTCTATGTCTCTCTCTGTCTGTCGAGGGCATGCGCTCTATAGCGAAAACCTCTCCAAAAAAAAAAAAAAAGCAGATAAGATACATTTATATATTCTTGCAAGAAATAAGTAAATATATTTTCAGATTCCCAACCAGAATGGAAAAATTAAGTCTCGATGCTTATTAAAGGAGGAAAAGAACATATGCACAAAGATTCAAATGTTTTAGGAGAGGCCATAAATATATTACCGGGTTTTCTCTTGTAAAAGAATATAGTTTTTCTATACTTTGAGACATAAAAGGAAAACCTGGGCCCACTTGGTGGCGCAGTGGTAAGGCACCGCTCAAATGAAGGTGGGTCCATATGGAAGATTGCAGGTTTGGTCCCTCGGTAAACCTGGACACAACCTGACTAGCTGAGAAGGCCAGGGGAGGAGCACAGAGTGAGGCCTCATTGAAGGTGTTTGTCTGTATCTCTCTCAAGAAATAAACTTGAATGAATAAATAAATAAATAGGAAAACTTAACGAGACTCTTAGAGAAAAATCTCAGCTATATTTAAGTCCACATTTCCTAGACTTGTTCAGTGTTTATTGGTGATAAATAGCTAGCTGTAAACTGGTTTTGTTGCTCTTCTGGCTGCCAAACCGGAGTTAAAGAAGTCAGCAGGTAGAATAGGGAAGCTGTCAAGTCAAGCCAGCTTAAAACAGAGTTGTGGTTTGCAGGCGGGGCCTGCACCATCTCTTCCGTTCACATATGCTGGCAGGATGTAGAAACAGGATCCTGACCCAGCTTCAGAGAACCAAAATATTTTATTTGACTTTCTAGTCTAATAAGCTTGGGGTTTGGCAGGATCTGGTCCAAGATGAACCCAAGTCTCTGTGATGGATCCACTGGGGAAATCAGAGTATTACCCTGATTCTAAAATAAACGCAGGGTTTTTTGGGAGGTGGTGGGCGAGAAATAGAATTGGAAAGAAAGACAGCAATAGCAATAGCTATTATTTATTAAGCATCTTCTATGTGCCACATATGCATTTAACATGCATCAATTTTACTTCATTCTCATGATAACCCTGGGAGAGAAGGAAAATTATTATATCCATTTTACAGATGAAGAAATTGAAGCATTAGAGAGGTTAAATAACTTGCCCAAAGTCACTCAAATAATAAACAGTAGCGTCAGGATTCAAATCTTGGCTTATTAGCCACAGACCTCAAACTCAAATGCTACACACTCTCTATTTATAATGGTAATAGAGCAGCTTCTGTAACTGACAATGTATAAGGCATTAAATATGACTTGTCAACAGTGAGAACAAGACAGAGGTTGTGAGTCCAAAGTAAAAACAGAGAAAGAGCACTCAGACAATCATGACCCATAAGACATTACTTTCTTCTAAACTGTAGTCTTACAAAATGCCTTCATCTTGCTGGGCCTCAATTTTCCCTTCTGAGAAGAAGGATATTTTTATAAGAATTAAATAATTTTATTTATCATTTTTATTATTATTATTTAACTTGCTTCAGGGCATGCGTCCTCACCAGACAGACAGAGAGAAAGTGAGAAAGCAAGCCACCAGGTCAGGCACTCAAACTACAGTCAGCCATATGGGAGTCCAGCATCTTAATCGCCATGCCACCTGCTGGCCCAAGAAAGGATCTTAGTACCTACTTCTAATGGTTACTGTGTCATATAATTAAGTGCTCTCAGATCTGCTTCACTCAAGCATCAGCTCAAATGTCACCCCACGAGAGGCTTTCCTCTGAGCACTCCAGCCAAAATACCCCTTCCCAACACTCTATTCCCCACCCTATTTTTTGTCACAGCACTGCTATCTGATCATTTATCATAGAGCTAATTATATAATCGTTTAGTACCCATCTCCTTCTACTAGAATGTCCATTCTAGGAGACAATGGACTTTAGAGACCTGTTTTCCCAGCACCTACATCAATGCTTGATTTGAACAGACATGAGAGGGTCTTCCAAAAGGGCATGGGAATGTGCATCATGAAAAGACTATGTGTGGTTGGGACCAGCAGTTAGCATAATAGCTATGTCGCTGGACTCCCCAGTAGTCGACCGCGGTTCGAGTCCCAGACCTGGTGGCTTAAACTCACGCCGGGCGTGTGTGCATGCATGCCCAAGATCCCGAGAGGAGAATGTAGGAGAAGGGATTGCAGTGTGGCCATCCCCCCGGGGGTGATTTCTTACTTTCTGTCTCTCTGTCTCTCTCTGTCTTTCTGGCAAGTGCATGTACCCTACAGCAAAAACCTCTCAAAAAAAAAAAAAAAAGACTATGTGTGGTTCCCCAAATCTTTTGCACCAAAATAAACTTGCACTTTATACCCATTTTTACGTAAACTCTTTTATTTTTTAATTTGCCTAAGGGTACATAAGTTCCCAGAAAGAGAAAGCAACCCCCATGAAGCTTTGTCATACCACAATCCCCTCTTCTCCAACTTTAACTTCTTTCAGGATCTTGCATATGTGGCTGCCATGTTTTTCAGTCTGCTGGGTCTAGGACTCAACCATGCAGCCAGTCATAAGATCTAGTCGCCTTAGCCATCAGGCCATGGCTGGCCTTCCATGATTTTTTTTTTTTTTTTAGGTTTTTGCTATAAAATATGTGTGCTTGCTAGAGAAGAGGTTAAGTGAGAAATCAGTCTCCAAGGGGTGATGGCTACTGCATGATCTCTTCTCCTCGAGGGATTTGGGGCATACATACACATGCGCACAGGCCTAGCATGTTTTTTAAGCTGCTGGGTTCAGGACTTGAACTGCAGTCAGCCATGTGGGAATCCAGCACCTTAACCATTACACCACTTGCTGATCCCATCCCTGAACTAATTAACTTACTTTCTTTCTTTCCTTCCTTCCTTCCTTCCTTCTTTCCTTTTTTGGAGAGGTTTTGCTATAGGGCATGTGTACTCATCATAAAGAGAGACAGAGACAGAAAGTGAGAAATCACCCTTCACGGGGATGGCCATGCTGCAATCCCTTCTCCTCCATTCTCCTCTCAGGATCTTGGGCACACACGCACATGTGCCTGGTGTGAGTTTAAGCCACCAGGTCCTGGACTCGAACCGTGGTCAACTACATGGGAGTCCAGCGAGGTAGTCATTACGCCAACTGCTGGTCCCCCATCCAAGAACTTTCTGAAGTGTTTTCGTACTCACTAAATATTTGTTAAAAGGATGAATTGTGCATAATATTCATTCAACAAACACTATAAACAAACAGGGACTGTAGGAAAATCAATGTAATTAATTTGAAAACTGTATGTATTGTGCATCAATAAAGTAAATAAATGAATGTATTATTTCAGATAATGATAAGTAGTTGTGAAGATTTAAAAACTGGCAAAATGAAATGGGCAGGCAACAGTCTTTCAAGGTGGCAGGTCAGCTGAGATCTGAGCAACTATCATCCAGATAGAATAGCATCCCAGGTAGAAGAAATAGACCAAGACCTATGGCAGGGGTGATCATGTCTAGGCTGAGTTTACCCAGAGCAGAGCAAGGCAGAGAATGGTACAGATAAACCAAAGACCCAGGAAGGGGCCACATCATGAAGGCTCTCCTAAGCTATGAAAAGGGGTTTTATTCTGAGTAGGACAGAAAGTTACTTGATAGTATGTCTTATCTTTGCCTACTACAAGCCATACTTCATGAGATCGAGCATTTTGTTTATGGCATACACCAGTCGGTCTATAAGCATTTGCTGAATGAATAAATTGAAAGATTATAAAGGAGAAATTTACACGAACTAATTTTCATTTTTAAAACATCACTCTGAATTTAACTAAAGGCTACGTTCTGGGACAGACTAGAGTGACAGAAGATAGGCAGTTGCAAATTGTATATGTGCAATGTGTTTGAGAGGTATCATAAACAGAGAAACAGGAGGGAAAAATCTACTCCCTAAACCCTGAAACCATTTGCTGTTTTGTTTTATTTTATGCTATTTTAGAGGTCTTTTGCCATAGGGTGTGTATACTCACTGGAAAGACAGAGAAACACACACAGTGAGAGAGAGCATGAGAAATCACCCACCAGTGGTATGGCCACAGCACAAACCCTTCTGCTCTATTCTCCTGGCATCTTGGGCAGACATGCCAACATAGCCAGCATGAGTTTCAAGCCACCAGGTCCAGGATTCGAACCACAGTCAGTCATGTGGAGGAGTCCAGAAACTAACCGCTATGCCATCTGCTGGTCCTGATTTGGTGTTTTGAAACAGACAGGAAAAGGTTAATGAGGAGAGGGAACCAGCAGTTAGCGTAATGGCTATGTCGCTGGACTCCCACGTAGTCGACCGCGGTTCGCGTCCCGGACCCAGTGGCTTAAAAAACTCACGCCGGGCACGTGTGTGTGCGTGCCCAAGATCCCGAGAGGAGAATGGAGGAGAAGGGATTGCGGCGTGACCATCCCCCCTGGGGGGTGATTTCTCGCTTTCTGTCTCTATGTCTCTCTCTGTCTGTCTGGCGAGCGCACGCGCCCTACAGTGAAAATCTCTCCAAAAAAAAAAAAAGGTTAATGAGGAGAAATTGAAGAAATGCCAAATAATGTCCTAAGCTTTCTGAGTTCTAAAATATAAAAAAAGAAAGATTAGGAAACAAAATAAGGGACCAACAGAGGGAGTAATGGTTATATCACTGGACTCCCACATGGTTGACGGTAGTTCAAGTCCTGTACCCAAAGGCTTCAAACTCATGCTGGGTGTGTGTGGCATGCATGCTCAAAATCCTGAGAGGAGAATGGAGGAAAAGGGATTGCTGCATGGCCATCTGCCCTGGGGGGAGACTTCTCACTTTCTGTCTCCATCACTCTGGCAAGCGAATGTACTCTTTAGCAAAAATCTCTCTCAAAAATACCCCTAAAACTACAATAAAGAATGCTCACCTGGGGCCAGCAGGTGACATGGTGGTTAGGGCACCAGACTCCCACATGGCCAACTGTGGTTCAAGTCCCAGACCTGGTGGCTGGTGTCTCACTTTCCCTCTCTCTTTGATCCGATGAAAAAGAATAATAACAACAAATAAAATTAATAAATAATTCTTTTTTTTTTTTGAGAGTTTTTTTTTTTTTCCACTATAGGGCGCGTGCGCTCGCCAGACAGAGAGAGACATAGAGACAGAAAGCGAGAAATCACCCCCCAGTGGGGATGGTCACGCCGCAATCCCTTCTCCTCCATTCTCCTCCCGGGATCTTGGGCACGCACGCACACGCGCCCGGCGTGAGTTTTAAGCCACCGGGTCCGGGACGCGAACCGCGGTCGACTACGTGGGAGTCCAGCGACATAGCCATTACGCTAACTGCTGGTTCCCAATAAATAATTCTTAAACAACAACAACAAAAAAAGACTGCTCACCTGGGGCCAGGAAATGGTGTGGTGGTTATGGCGCTGGATCCCACATGGCTGATTTTACAGTTCAAATGCCAGACCCAGAGGCTTGAAAAACATGTCAGGTGTGTGTACATGCCAAAAATCCCAGGAGGAGAAACCACCAAATAGCATAACAGTTACATCACTGGATTCCCACATGGCTGACCACAGTTCAAGTACTGAACCCTGTGGCTTGAAACTCACACCAGGCACATGTGCATGGTGGTGAGAAGGGATTGCAGCGTGGCCATACTCCTTGGGGGGAGGTTTCTCATTTTCTCTTTCTCTGTCTCTGTCTTTCTAGTGAGTACATGTGCCCTATAGCAAAAATATCTCTTAAAAAAAAAAAAATCCAGGGACCGGCAGATGGCGTAATGGCTATGTCACTGGACTCCCGTGTAGTTGACCACAGTTTGAGTTCTAGACTCGGTGGCTTAAACTCACGCTGGTTGTGTGTGTGTGCGCGTGTCCAAGATCCCAAGAGGAGAATGGAGGAGAAGGGATTATAGTGTGGTCATCTTCCCTGAGGGGGTGATTTCTCTCTTTCTGTCTGTCTCTCTGTGTCTTTCTGGAGAGTTCACGTGCCCTATAGCAAAAACCTTTCAAAAAAAAATCCAGGGGCCAGCAGTGGTGTAGTGGTTAAGGGCGCCGGACTCCCACATAGAAGACTGTGGTTCAAGTCCACGACCTAGTGGTTTGCTTTCTCGCTTTCTCTCTCTCTCTTGCTGTCCCTCTCTGGTCAAGTTTATATAAATAAACAAATAAAGTTAAATAAAATAATTTTTTTTTTTTTTGAGAGAGATTTTAGAGATAGGGCGGGTGCGCGTCTC
>NW_006209345.1:4481627-4491297 GCF_000334495.1 Tupaia belangeri chinensis
TCAGTGAAAAAAAAAAACCCATAAAAAAAAATTTAAAAAAAAAAAAAAAAAAAAAAAAAGTCTCACCTACGAAAAAAAATAAAATGAAACTCAATGACAGATATTTAAAAAGTTGGGGAGAACAACTGAAAAGGAAAAAAAAACACCCTCTTATATATAAGCACAATACTCAGTCTAAAATTCCTTAGAGACAATTAATATGCCAATTACCTCCAAAATATTACCTGGCGGAAATCTACTCACAATAAGGTTTTAAAAAAAAAAGTTTATTTATTTATTGTCATTTTCAAGTCACTGGGTCTGGGTCTTGAACTGCAGCCGACCATGTGAAAATCCAGCACCTTAATCACTATGCCACCTGCTGGCGCCCACAATAAGGCTTTTTTATTTTCTTAGAGAGATTTTTGCTATTGGGAATGTGCACTTGCCAGAGAGGGAGAAAGAGACAGAAAGAGAAAAATCACACCCTTGGGGGGGGGGGGGGAGGCAGTGACCATGCCAAAATCCCTCCTCCTCCATTCTCCTCTTAGGATTTTTGGCACGTGTGCGTGCACGCGTGCACACACACACACACACACACACACACACACACACACACAGCATAAGTTTTAAACCACCAGGTCCGGGACTCAAACAATGGTCAACAACAAGGGAGTCCAGTGACGTAGCCATTATACCATCAGCTTGTCCCCACAATAAGGTTTTGAGAGGCAAACCATCTTTTGGAGAGTTGTGTGGTTAACAAAGGGAGCAACACGGACCAGCAGTTAGCTTAATGGCTATGTCGCTGGACTCCCATGTAGTTGACTGCAGTTCAAGTCCCGGACCCGGTGGCTTAAACACACCAGGCGCGTCTGCATGTGTGCCCAAGATCCCGAGAGGAAAATGGAGGAGAAGGGATTGCGGCATGGCCATCCCCCCTGGGGGGTGATTTCTCACTTTCTGTCTCTCTGTCTCTGTCTGTCTGGCGAGCGCACACACCCTATAGTAAAAACCTCTCCAAAAACAAACAAACAAACAAAAAAACAAAGAGAGCAACAGATATGGTAGAAAACAAATTTTAAAACATCACTCGTTTCATATCTACCTATATATGTATCGGGTTGTTGGAAAAGTCATGTCGTTTTTTCCCTACATTTTTCTATGCGAAAATGTATCATAACTTTTCTGATGACCCAATATATCAGGTCACTTAAAGAGTAACTTATTCACTGTGTGATTTCTTTTTTTTTTCTTCAGGAATTATTTATTTTATTTTTATTTTTTGTTATTATGTTTTAATTTGACCAGAGAGAGAGAGAGAGAGAGAGAGAGAGAGTGAGGAAGCAAGCTGGTAGGTCTGGGAATTGGACTGTGGTCTGTGGTGAGCCATGTGGGAATTCAGTGCCTTAGCTACCATGCCACCTACCAGCCCCTCCACAATGTGATTTCAGTTTGAATCCCACCAGGTCCGGGACTCAAACTGCGATCGACTACGTGGGAGTCCAGTGACATAGCCATTATGCCAACAGCTGGTCCCAGCCCAAATATTGTTTTTAAAATACATTTTGACTCTGTGGATATACTAAACACTATTGAATTGTACACTTCAGAGGAGTGATCTTTTTTTTTTTAATTTGCTAGAAGGCATGTGCATTTGACAGAAGAGAGAAACAGAGAGAAAGCCAGAATGCACCCATGAAGGAGGGTCACGCTGCAGTCCTTTCTCCACTCTCCTCTCAGGATTTTGGGTTCACACACACACACTCAGCATGTTTCTCAAGTCACCCAGTCTGGGACTTTAACCTCATAGTCAGCCACGTGAGATCCAGCCACCTTAACCACCAGGCCACTGGCTGGGCTCAGAGGTGTGAATTTTATTTATTCATAAAAATGTCCTTTTATTTGTGATAGTGTGTGCGCACATGCATGTGAGTGTGAGGGTGTGTGAGAAAGAGCGCTATGAGCACTCTCCATAAGGTCCAGTCCCTCCACTGTTTCCTTCCTCCAGTGCTCCTGGTGTTGGATCTTAGCAACTTCTGGGCATGTCCAGTGTCCTTCAGGAGGTTCAAACTAAGGTCTGAATCCCCGCTGTCAGCTTCTCTTTAGCAGTACACTACCACTGTGCCACAGGGCTGATCCCAAATTTTATGCATGTTATATTGCAGTAAAGCTGTAAGAACAGTACAGATTGAATGAACACTGGATGAGGAAACGGGAGACAGGTTTCACTCCATTCATTACTTTCCTTTCTTGGTTCTGGAGTTGCATGTTCATTTTTATTGACAGCAAAGGTAGTAAAGGGAGAGTGTCCTAGACTATTGCTTTCCTTGTGATGGGTAGATAGTAAGGCATAGGGAATAACATAGTGTTGATGATGGCAGATTTATTTATTCAACATTTGTGCAGTTTCTTCTAGACCGTAAAGATACACCAGTGGCTAGAATACTTCAGTTTAATGGCTGTCCCTGTAGTTCAGAGCTTAAACACTATATATGAGAAGCTGGATCCCACTGGCCAACAGTGGTTTTTATCTTGGCCCTGGCAGCTTGAAAAATAATTCTTTTTTTTTTTTTTTTGAGAGATTTTCGCTATAGGGCGCGTGCGCTCGCCAGACAGACAGAGACAGAGAGACAGAAAGACAGACATGTTGGGTGTGTATGTTCATGCCCCAAATCCTGACAGGATGGAAAAATGGAGGAAAAAGGATTGTAGTATGACCACATCGAGGGGTGCTTTTTCTTTCTTTCTTTGATGGAAACATTCTAGATCTGCCATGTCCAATATGAAAGGCCACATGTGACTAGTGGGACAAAAAACAGGGATCATGAGACTGAGGAAGTGAATTTAACTTTAGTTTTACTTCATTTAAGTGTAAGTAGTTACATGTACTTAGTCACATGTAGTTATAGTCAACAGCAGAGCCCTAACAGAGCAGCTCACAATCTAAGACATCACTGAAAGTCAGATCTAAATATTTTCTAGAAGTTATATAGGCTAAGTAACAATGCATCAGTCTTTATTTACCTTCTCTACTTTGTTTCCCAAGGTCAAAAGGTCAGGTCCTGGTCTGGCTAAGTGCTGGTCCCTGAGCCATTCTCTGCTTTTTAATGAGGTAAAAATGAACATGGGTCTTTGTTCTCTAGCCAGACAAGAGCCCTGGGAACATCTGGAAGACCCAGGCACATCTCAGCTCTAAAACCTTTGGAAGCCGTGCGGTCATTCTTCAATCTAGGTCTGGAGAAGGGAGGATCTTGTCAGTGTTTTCCTATCTGGAAACCAACCACCCTGCTTTCATGGCCCTCTGAAAGAAGTAAGGACAACTTCAAACTCTGACTTCTCAGGAGCCCTTAGTACTGCTCCAAACCCCATGCTGGGAAAAGACCAACATTTGCAAACATTACCACAACTACCCTTAGATCCACAAAGTACTTCCAAATTTCATGACACACATGCAGGTCAGACTGACTCCAAATTTCAGAGGACCCTCCAAGACTGGCCAAGTCTTTGTCAATACCTTCAAGATCAGGCCAAAATAGGACAAGCCTCTCAAGGTGAGGCAGTGAGAAGACAGCCCAAACATTTTCTGACTCATATCTCCCCTGTGCAGGCACTGACAATAACAGCAGAACTTACTGGCGTAGCTAAGAAATTGGAAAGTAGCTTCAAAAGAAATCACATAACCACTAATGTGTCCAAAAGACCTGTAAATCAATACATGTAAAATGAACTCTGTGAAAGTCATTCTCTTTCTGACTTAAGGAATCTGAGCTTCTGCAGGGATGATGGATAATATTACCCTGATAGAAAGGATATTCTATTACAACACTCGCAAAGTGAAACTCAAATCTTCTAAGGTACGAACATGCTTTAAGTCTTTCAATGCTACGGAAAATAATAGAAACTTCACAAGATCTCTCCTATTTGGTCAGTTCCATTTACTTTATTCCTATCAGTTAAGAAGTACTGTCTCCAGTGACTCTACAAGGTTCTTGGTACTCACTTTAAAAAGAAAAAAAAAAAAAGTAGTCTTAAAAATCTGACTTAGAACTGCTTAACTTCTTCCCTAAGTGCATGTATAGATAAGGATATGCAAATGTGCTTTGCGCTGAAGGCAAATGCAACATAGCTTTTGAGTGATACCGCACATCAGTTATCTCCTAATAATCACTTTCCTGCCACTGAGGAGATCTTGTATGCTTGCAAAAATTAACAATCTTTTTGCTTCTCCTAACTATTGCAACTCAAAAGGAGAAAAGAACAAGAGGAAAACTTCAGCACAAAGAGATCAGTGATGAAACTTTAAAACCCTTCCTTAACCCCAAGCAACATGCCACCTGGTCTCCATAATGCCACACTACTGTCCATGTCATATCAGGCCATAGCAGAGGAAATACTACTTAGTATGGAAGAATAACGATGCCAAGTTCTAAAGTTATAAATTTCATAACTGTAGTAGAAACTACCTTCTTATAATTGAATCTTAAAAGCCAACTGTATGTCACAGTGATTATCTCTGAGGAGTGAGAACAAGGATGGGACTATGGGACTACGTTTTTTTTCTTTTTACACTTTCCATCTTTCTGTACTGCTTGAATTTCTAATCATGGACTTGCATTAATCTTATTGTTTAAAAAATTGTTGGCAGAGAGAACAGGTGGGGTGGATGTTAAGGCACCTGGATCCCAAATGTCCAGCTGCCCAATTTGAGCCCCAGACTCGGTAGCTTGAAAATCATGCAGGATGGGAACCAGCAGTTAGTGTAATGGCTATGTCGCTGGACTCCCATGTAGTCGACCGCGGTTCGCGTCCCGGACCCGGTGGCTTAAAACTCACGCTGGGCGTGTGTGCGTGCGTGCCCAAGATCTTGAGAGAAGAACGGAGGAGAAGGGATTGCGGCGTGGCCATCACCCCTGGAGGTGATTTCTCGCTTTCTGTCTCTCTGTCTGGTGAGCGCACGTGCCCTATAGCAAAAACCTCTCTAAAAAAAAAAAAGGTGGGACCAGCAGTTGGCGGAATGGCTATGTCACTGGACTCCCATGTAGTCAACCGCAGTTCGAGTCCGGGCCTGGTGGCTTAAACTCATGCCAGGCACGTGTGCATGTGTGCCCAAGATTCCAAGAGGAGAATGGAGGAGAAGGGACTGCAGCATGACCATCGTCCTCAGGGCGTGATTTCTCGCTTTCTGTCTCTCTGTCTCTGTCTTTCTGGCGAGCACATGCACCCTATAGCAAAAACCTCAAAAAAGTAAGGAAAGAAAGAAAGAAAGAAAGGTAATGAGGACCAGCCAGTGGCATGACGGGTAAGGCATTTGGATCCCACACAGCCAGCTGCATAGCTCAAATCCTGGACCCTGTGGCTTGAAAAACACAACAGGCAGGTGCTCATGCATGCCCCAAATCCCAGGAGAATGGAGGAGAAAGGATTGCAGCGTGGCCATCCTCCGAGTGTTAATTTCTCACTTTCTCTCTGTCTCTCTCTAGCAAGCATATGCACCCTATAGAGAAAACAAAACAAAACAAAAAAGGCAATTAATAGAACAACTTAGTTATTTTAAAGACAATTATAAGTATGTTATTTATCTACAAAAAGTCCAAGCGTCACAGGCTTGGACCACAAGCGGGGCCTGAATTAGATTCCCAGTCCAGTTGGGAATGATAGTGTGTATTAATAATATCAGCAACTTGAGAGACAGAGGCAGGAGGATGCATGCTCAAGGTAAGCCTGGACAATGCAGCAAGACCCTGTCTAGAAAAAAGCTAAATGTGCTGGTGAGCAACTGTAGTCCCAGATACCTGAAAGACTGAGGCAGGAAAATGGTGACACAGAGAGACTCCGTCTCAAAAGAAGAGAGATAAAAAAAGTCTATGGAGGGCTGGCAGGTGGTGTGGTGGTTAAGGTGCTGCACTCCCACATGGCTAACTGTGGTTCAAGTCCTGGACCTGGTGCCTAGCTTTCTCACTTTTCCTTTCTCTCTCTCTGGTCAAATTTAAAAATAATAATTAATTAATTTAATTTAATAATTCTTTAAAAAAATTCTATGGGCGAACAGCAGATGGTGTCATGGTTACATTGCTAAACTCCAATGTAGTCAATCGGGATTTGAGTCCCAGACCTGGCAGCTTAAAACTCACACCAGGCGCATGTGCATGTGTACCCAAAATCCTGAGAGGAAAATGAAGGAGAAGGGATTGTGGCAAGGCCATCCCCCTGTGGGGGGTGTGATTTCTCACTTTCTGTCTCACTGGTGAGCACATGCGTCCTACAGCATTAAAAAAATATTATGGATTCTGCAGGAATTTAGTAGATGTTAAGTGAGAGCAGATACACATGAGAAACAACTATAGTGCTCACCTTTATTTAAATATGTAATATAAAACATGATTTTCCCAATATGCTACTTTTTAAAAAATATTATTTATTTTTAAAAATTTGCTATGGGGCACATGTACTCACCAGAGAGAGAGAATGGGAGAAAGCAAGTCGCTAGGTTTGGGACTTGAACCACAGTTAGCCACGTAGGAGTTCAGCCGCTTTAACCACTGCCCACCTGCTATCCCCCTAACACTCTACTTTTTAAGTCCCTCTTCTCTGCATAGGGTAGACACCAAATCCCAAGTCTTATGCATACCTGACCATGGATCCACAGTCTTATTTACATTTAAGAGCACATACCTTGTACATTTGTGTCTCATTTGAGTTTGGTAAAACAAGAATCTTAATCCTAGACCCTACACAGAGTGCTGGATGTTGCCAATATAGTCGAAACAACATGAACAAATACACCCAAGAGACCTCAAATTAACCAGATGACTCTGATAATTGGAAGGGCCAAGAGCAGGCCATTTTCCCCCCACAGGGTATTATTTTCCATCCTGTGGCATGCTCCAAAGAGCATAAGTGTTCCCCAGGGAACTGGGAGGCATAAGAGTGACCGCTGATAAACAAAGTCAGAGCAGGACAGCGGACGTCCTCAAGGACTGGTCAGTCAACATCATATAACAGCATGCTCCCAGCACGTGAAAACAAGCTGACCTAAGCTTCTCACACCAAGTTAGCATAATAACTACCCATCTGATCAGGATGCCTGGCTGTTTCTTGGGCTAATAATTTATTTAGGTGAACTTTTCAATGACCAAGAGATTTAGGAGCAGACCAAAAATCAACAGCAATCAGCGATTTTACTTAATCCCCCTCTGTTACAGCTTCTTGCCAGTCAGCTCATGCCTTTTCTAACATCCTAGAGAAGGCAGCTGTCCAAATGCCATCAGTCAAACATAGTGATAGCTGTGAAGGAAGAATAGGCAAGCGTGTCACATTGGACCCATGTGGGAAGGGACACAGCGCTTTTACATCTGAAAGAGTGATAGATGGGCCTATTATAGAAAAAGAAAGAGAGGCCTGCTTAGGCTCAAGAGAGGAACATCATCACATACTAAACTCTCACTTGAGTTATGCTAGGGCTCTGGCCAAAGCAAACTAAATTAGTGTGGTTCCTGATTTCCCTAAAGGAAGGACAAAGAAAAAGAGAAAAAAAAAAAAAAAAAAGAAAGTGTAAATTACTGAAGTAAATCCAGAAACACAAAGGACATGAAGAGTAGTAGGGGCAAGTGGAAAACAATCTAGCATTATCTCATGAGGTTCCGGACCTATGCTCTGCAAGCAGCAACTCCACCCCTACAGACAAATACACCCCAAAGAAACTTTGACACAAGAGCACCAGGAGTCCTGGACAAAAATATTTATGCATTACTGTTCATGTTAAAAAAAAACAGGAAACAATCTGTGCTCATCAAGAAGAGAATTAAAGAGAGACCAGCAGATGATGTAATGGCTACACCATTGGACTCCCATGTAGTCAACCGTGGTTCGAGTCCTGGACCCGGTGGCTTAAACACACGCCAGGCACGTGTGCGTGCATGCATGCCCAAGATCCCGAGAGAAGAGTGGAGGAGAAGGGATTGTGGCGTGGCCATCCCTCGTAGTGAGTGACTTCTTGCTTCCCATCTCTCTGTCTTTCTGGCAAGTACACGCGCCCTAAAGCAAAAAAAAACTCTCCAAGAAAAAAAAAATGAATTTTTAAAAATACTAAAATAAAGACATAGAATATATACGGTATGGTAACATTTATACAATTTCAAAAACATTCAGAATTACAAAAAATATTGTTTAGAGAAGAACATAGGTAATAAAATTGTAATGGGGAGTAAAAGACAAAGGAAATGATAAACACAATTCCAAAGAAGAGCTCCATAGGGGTGACTGGAAGGGGTTTGTTTAATCAAGAGCACTCTGAGAGCTTGAACAGAATTGGTAGTTTTCTATTTCCTAAAGACAGTGAAATATAAATACATCACTTTTCAAACCTACTTAGGAGATATGTAACTATATGCAATAATATTCAAAATAAAGAGGGGGAGAAGGAAAAATAGAGTTGACGGTAGAAGCCAACATCACTCTCTGACCAACTTAACAAATCCATCTGCCTACAACTGATGGAATAAGGACAGAACCCACGACTTCAAGGCCACAGAATCAAGTCAGTTCTGAGGTGACAAAAAGAACACCCCCCAGGCACTTCTCTGGGTTCACCAGGCAAAACCAGCTCCACATGCTGCCTGTCTATTCAAGGGGTAAACTGTAAGACACAGCACATTGTCCCCAAAGAGTTGAAGAAAGATTGCACTGCTGTCGAAACAGAAAACATGCCCAAACTCAGGCTTATTTTGCCAATGGAAGGAAAGTCCCCAGATAGTTCCAGCAGACAGAAGAAATGGACTGAATATAGGAACAAGGCAGTAATTTTATGGAGTTAAGCAGGGCTGGGAGAATTAGTGGCCAGTTTTGAAGAGGAAACGGGATGAAAAATACACTTGAGGACACACTAATTAGGACCCAAAAATAAATAAATAAAATAAGAGCATAGAGCCAGGGACAGAATATGTGTAATCCGAAGAACAAATGAACATGTGTATGGAAAGCTAACTGGAGGCCCCAAGGGTTACTCCTTGGCTCCATCTGGAAGGGGTGACAACCGAGTCTGGCACATGATCAGTATATTGGGAAAGAATAATATCCAAAGAGATCTATACACATCTACGTAACATGCATACTGCCCACGGGCACCCGCCGGAGAGACAGAAAAGAAAGTGAATTCGCCGGGAAAACTGACCGTCCAGAAGGCCGGATTTGGCCAGATCCAACAAGAGAAGGCCTTGAGCTGGGTCCAGACGGCCCCACTCGGGACGGAAAGAGGGTGGTCCCGGCTCGAGGCAGAAGGTGGGGCTGCCAGGAGAGGGCGGGTCCTCGCAGCAGCAGTCCTGCGAAGCCAGGCCCAGGCAGCAGGACAGTCAGGGGGAATCTAGGGAGGAGGCCCCTCTGGGCGATGGGACTAGGAGGGATGGGGAGGAAGGGGCCTGTCACAGACTCAGCCCCAGCGGGCGCGGCTCTGGAGGCCCTCTGGGCGCCCGGTCCCATCCCGCCTGCCTCTCACCTGGGCACGCAGCTGGACGAGCTCCGGTCCACCTCCCAGGTGGCGTACAGGTTCATCTGCACTGGGGCGGGGGTGCGGCCTGGCCCCGGGCCGCCCGGAGGCGCGGAGCCTGAGGCCACCGCGACGGCCATGGAAGTGGAGGTGGACGAGGAGGAGGAGGACGCAGCCGCCGCCGAGGTGGACGAGGACGACGAGGTG
>NW_006209345.1:4491626-4500426 GCF_000334495.1 Tupaia belangeri chinensis
GGGGCGGGGCCCGGCTCGCGCTCGCACCCGGCGTGCCGTGTGCGCGCGGCCCTCGCTCTCCCGAAGGGGGTAGGTAACTGGCGCGTATTTGCCGACCCTGCCCTGAGTCTGCAGCGCGGCCGGCAAACAGCTGGCACCCCAACACTCTTCCCCCACCCTTCTCAGCAGCGGTAACTCGGCCAGCGGAAACCCCGCTTTTCCGGGGCGCGGCCTGGATCGGAAGGGGGCTGCCGCGGGAACGCGCCTGGGCTGATCGGGTCTGCGGAGCGCTGAGCCAAGACCGCCCAGACTGCCGACCTGGCCCAGGCCTGGGGCACTTGAGCTTCTGCGCGCGGACCAGCGAAGAGCGTTCTCTCGGTGCAGAGCCGGTGGCTGAGCGGGTGCCCATAAGCCAGGAAATTGCTAACCCGAGGGTGGGCAGCAGCTCAAGGAACCTAGTCCAAACGGCCGTTTCAGGATAATTCTCAAGCTAAGCCTTGGTTCATCTATAAGTAACCTCTTCTTTCTTATAGCTCTCCCTCCCCTCTCCAACATACATACATACAGACAGACAGACATAAATCCCTCTGCTAGAAATAAGAATGCATCATTGCTTAATAAATGTCTAAAACTATTCCTCCCAAGGCCTAGCTCAGCTGCTACGTCCTTCATGGCATCTCTCCTGCCACACAGGCCCTCCTTAGAAACCATCGTGAAGTAGCAGCATGTGGTTTCTCTCCCTCCCCAGTTCTTGTTAAATGCCTGTGGGATCCAGTGGTCCAAACCTCATCTGGCCTGTCAGGAAGACTTCACAAGACAAGCAGATTGGAAAGCAACTCCCAACACTCTCCACACACACCCTAAATTCTAGCAACTCATGTCTTGAACCCAGTGGCTCACAAAAACTCAGGATTACTTAGACTTTGAACTGTTCTCTCACAGGTAAGGACTTGTACTTTTGGCTACAAAGTCGGTTAGAAAGGCCTGACCTGGCCTACTTCCCAAGCCCACTGTTCCTTCCCCAACACAGCCAGGGCACTAAGCTGGCTATTTTTATTCCCCCAAGGACAAAGTAGTAAGGTCAAACCAGACCTAGAGGTACTTCCCCCAGAGCCTTCCCACCAAGAGGGAGGTAGAGCAGTGGTAAAACAATTTCAGGACAACTTTGGTTCCACCACCAGCCTCAATGGCAACATCTGATCCAGGCACATGTCACCAGTCACTGGGGCAGCCCAATCGATGTGTAGAAAAGAGGTGGTTTTAGTCCTTTTACAGAAGGGGCTCAAAGGAAATGAGGAAGAATCAGGAGTGTTACATATTCATTTCTTTCCTTGGGAAACAGCTTTATTTACAAAACAGGTCTAAAATAAGAACATGAAATGAAAAGCCCTTGGGAACTGCAGGAGAGGTGGCTCTTGGGGACCCATGTGAGAAGCCCAGGCATCCAGATAAAGGGCCTAAAGGAGGGTCAGAAGTATGACCAGAGACCTAAAATTTGAATTCCTTGTATTTCTTGCTGCCCCCGCGGCTGTCCTGGGGCTGAGCTTTCCGTTTCTTTTGCTATAAGGAAGAAAGAGAAGCAGGTTACAATAGGTTAAATAGTCCTCTGGCCCCCACATCAAGGGTGGGTAGCCTGACACAGACATGGAAGTCTGGGAAAAGCAAGCTGGACCCTTGTCCCACCACCCTCTCAGATTAGGAAGGGTTCCCTCTCCTCCCCTCCCTGTGCCTGTTTCATCATCCTTAAAGAGGGCAATCCACTAGAGGATTTCCTAGGTTTTCAACTCCAGGAAGCACAGGGCAGCAGCCCAAGTCCACCCAACTCTTACCACTAGAGGGCATGAGTCCACTGAAAAAGCAGACCCTGGTCTCTGGCTCTCACCCTCCTGGACTCTGTAAGCTCTTACCTTCTGCTTGGCAGCATGCTCAGCTACCATGTCACTGAAGTCTTCCTTCTCCACTTGCGCCTGCTGCTCCCGCACATGCTCTTCATACTTCTGGGTCATGGCCATGGGATCCAGCTCCAACTCTTCAGGTGCTAGGGCCACTTCCACACCTTGTAGCTCAGGGGCTGGGCCCTTCCGACTCATAACCTAAAAAGGGGATTAGAGTCTTATCATCTCCAAATGCACTTGTAGAAACTCTACTTCTGCCCGCTTTCCCAAACCCCAAAGGAAGTGTTCTCTGAGTGCTCACCGTGGACATGTCATAAATGTGGGTAGATCCCATCATGGCTCCCCCAACAGTGGCTGTTCTCTTCTCTGGCAATACAGTGAAGAGCTGAGGTGTCTCACTTCTGCAAAGGACAACAGAATCAAACTCAAAATGTAAGGGAGAAAAGGATCTCCAGATGGGAAACAAAGGGCCAGCAGGTGGCGTGGAGTTAAAGGCAGTTAGTTGACCCCTCATGGCCGACTGCACAGTTTGAGTCCTGGACTTGGTGGCCTGAGAATTGTGCTGGGCACATATGTGAGCATGCCCAAAATCCTGGGAGAATGGAGAAGGGATTGCAGTATGGCTGTTGCCTGTGGCTGGGGATTTCTCACTTTTTTTTTTCTCTCTCTCCAGCAAATACATGCACTCTTATAGCAAAACTAAAAAATATATGAAATAAAAAAGAGGAAGTTTACTTTAAAAAAAAGGGGGGAAGCAAAAGAAACATAGGTAGGTCCTGTACCCAGCTCCTTGAAGAAATTCTGTGATATCCGGGGATGCAGCCTCTGTAATTCATGGAAGCCTAAGAGAGAACTGAGTTGAGGGGCCCCACAGTGCTAATTCTTGGGGATATAGCCTCGAAGGAGCAAGTAAGGGGATCAAGCAAGTAAGGGGATCGGAGACGAGGGTTCCCACATGCAAAACAGGGTTAAAAGGCTAAAGGTCGGGACCAGCAGGTGGCATGGTGTTTAAGGCACTACACTAGACTCCCACATGGCTGACCACGGTTCAAGTGCTGGATTTGGTGGCTTTTGTTACTTTCTCTCACTCTCTCTGGTGAGTGCATGTGCCCTATAACAAATGTTTAAAAAAATTAGAATTAAAAATTTAAAATAAAGGGTTAAAGGTCGGAGAGACCGAAAGTTTCTGAGAGAACTTTGGTACATAGACGCTGTCAAGAGAGAACAGGCTAGATAACATTTCCTGCCCAAAGTTGTGCCTGGAGTGCTGCTGCACATAACACACTTCCAGGCCTTCTGATGGTACAGGAGCCATCTGCAGCTAGCCTCACCACCTACACAACAGCAAACTGACCGCCATCGCCTCTGACCATGTCTTCATCTCTACCTATCTCCCTAAAAGAGGTGACAATCCATTCTCCATAGCAGCCGGAGCAAACAACTTCAAAATAGAATTCAGATCCTATCATCCTTTTGCTTAGAACCCTCTGAGGTGTCTGGTCATCCTTTCAATAAACCCAAATCCCTTACCATAACCTAAAGGGCTCATACTCTGGTCCCTTACCCAATCTTTCTTCACTATACTGTCCACAGTACCCTTCATTTTTCTTCCTTAAATATGCAAAGTTTGAAATAGCTTCCTGACAAGACAAAGTAACAGAGACCATATCTACCCTCCTGCCTGAAACATAAAAGTGGGCAGAATATATAAAACAGTAGTTTTTGAAAGAATTATTTAATCATTTACTTTAACTTGACTTGAGAGAGACAGAGAGAGAGAGAAAGTGAGAAAGCAAGCTACCAGGTCCAAGACTTGAACCATGGTCAGTCATGTGGGATTATCCAGCACCTTAACCACCACACCACCTGCTGGTCCCTAAAACAGTGATTTTTCAACATGGGGCAACAAAAGACAGTGATTCCTGTGAGATAGGAAACCAATGAGGTGAGCCCTTCAAATGCCCCAGCATACTGCACTGAGTTTCCAACCACAGAACAGTAAGTTCAGGAAACAAAGATATAAGTCTAGGAAGATGAGGGTGGCTGCAGTTTGTGGGAGAAAGTACTAGAGAAGAGAAAGCAGCACAGAAAGCAAACTTAAGAGACCCATGGAGGGTCTTCCACAAGTATTCAGGGGAGTACTGAGCAGCATATGTGAGATGAGAATGGAAAAGAAAGGACTGCGGTGTAGCCATCCCCACTAGGGGATGATTTCTCACTTTGTCTCTGTCTCTCTCTCTCTAGTGAGCACACTTACCCTATGGCAAAAATCTAAAAGAGTATCAGTGAGTAGTGGGACAACTTGAAGAGATCCAATAGATGTATAATTGAAGTTTCCCAAAAAATATTTTCAGGAATAATGACCAAAATTTTCCCAAAATTAATAAAAGGTATGAACAAATCCAAGATACTCAACAAATCCCAAGCTAAAAAACATGAAGGAAAGTACACCAAGGCAAATAATCAAACTGTTGTGAACCAGCACCAACGAGAAAAAAGCTGCCAGAGAGAAATAATGAAACATTACGTCCAAAGTAACAGCAATAAGAAGAAGAAAAAACAATTAATTTGGCTTAAAATAGTAACGATTACACTTTTTTAAATCCTCAAAACAGAATTCAATAAATTTCTTTTTTTTTTCCCCCTATATGGTATATACGCTTGCCAGAGAGACAGACAGAAAGTGAAGAATCACCCCCCCGGGGGGGATGGCCATACTGCAATCCTCCTCTCAGGATCTTGGGCACACAAGCACATGTGCCCAGCATGAGTTTTAAGCTGCAGGTTTGGGACTTGAACTGCGGTTGATCGACTATGAGGGAGTCAAGCAACGTAACCATTACACATCTGCTGGTCCCTATTCAATACATTTCATGAGATATTTAATGTTTTATTATAAAACAGACTTTGTGTTAGATGATTTTGCTGAACTACAAGGCTAATGTATATGTTCTATACATTTAACATAGGCCGGGCTAAGCGGTGGTCAGTAAGTTAGGTGTATTAAATGCATTTTCAATGCATACTATTTTCCATAATAGGTTAAAAGGGCATAATCTTATCACAAGATGAGGAGCATCTGTATACTACTGAAATATTTTTAACACTATCTTGAAGTTGTGTAATATCATTTGAAGGTAAATTGTGATAGACAGATACTGTAGACACTAAAACAAACACTACAGTAACAAAACAAAGACTTACAGTTAATAAATCAATAAAAGGGGATGAAATGGAATCATAACAAATGTTCAATTAATCCCAAACAAGATAAGGAAATAGGTAAAAAGAAAGAAAAACCAGAGTGGACAAGAGCAAGGTCATTTCATGATAAAGGAGTCAATGTATGAAGAAGAGTTATTAACAACCCTACACATTTACGTAGCTAAAATGGAGCTCCACATACATAACATTGTGAAGCCACTTGCACTTGCTAGCACTGACTAGTCCTGCTTTCAGATCTCCTTGTGGCTAACTTTGTCCTAGCACTCAGGTCTCAGTTCAAACAGCACCTCTCAGTGGAGCGTCCCAAAGGCAACCCCACTACCATATCCCTTTATATCCCAGTGCCTCGCTCCCTCTGCTCCACCATCGTTACTCACATTTGAATTTACCTGGTTTTCTGATTACCGTTTTATCTCAACTGTTTTTTTCAATGCCAACTCCCCATTGTCTAGAGCAGTGCCAAGTACAGAGTGGTGTTCACTAACTGTAAAAAAGCTGGGGAGCAAGGCAAGCCAACCTAGAGGCCAAAGAGAAATAAAGTCCTCTCCTCTCAGCTCTATTTGATTTCCTCACCCATCCATTGCCTCCTCGATCTTCTTCTTCCTCAGTTCAATCAGCTCAGGGGTCTCCATTCCAGCTGGCACTGATGAGAATCCTCCAGGAGTGATGAGACCACTATGAAGAGAGGAACAAATTCTGGAATGAAGAGAAAGTCCCACAGAGAGGCCACTTCATTAGCAAACTCTGTTTTCCCCACCTGTCTG
This sequence comes from Tupaia belangeri chinensis, assembly GCF_000334495.1. Lineage (NCBI taxonomy): Eukaryota > Metazoa > Chordata > Mammalia > Scandentia > Tupaiidae > Tupaia > Tupaia belangeri. The sequence goes on from NW_006209345.1 coordinate 4,497,490, forward strand.
CTGGGGTAATAAAGCCTGTCTCATCTGGTTTGTCTTCATCACTTTCTTCCTCTTCCTCTTCTTCTGAAGACTCTTCATCAGATGGTTCCAGTTCCCCCCAAGGGGTCCGATCAATCTCTTCTTCTTCAGTTTTGGTCTAAAAGACATCACTCTTTCATTCAATGTTTACTAAGTACCTATGACATACCAAACTGTTGTTAAGCTGAAGGGATATAAGAGAGTAGACAACTGGGATCAGCAGATGGCATAATGGTTCCACTGCTGGACTCCGTAGTGGACCGCTACTGGAGTCCCGGACCTGGTAGCTTAAAACATGCTGGGCATGCCCAAAATCCCAACTGGAGAACAGAAACAGGATTGCAGCATGGCCATACCCCTGGGGGTGACTTCTCACTTTCTCTCTGTCTCTCTGAGGAGCACACGTACCCTCTGACCAAAAACTTGCACTTGCTAGCACTGACTAGTCCTGCTTTCAGATCTCCTTGTGGCTAACTTTGTCCTAGCACTCAGGTCTCAGTTCAAACAGCACCTCTCAGTGGAGCGTCCCAAAGGCAACCCCACTACCATATCCCTTTATATCCCAGTGCCTCGCTCCCTCTGCTCCACCATCGTTACTCACATTTGAATTTACCTGGTTTTCTGATTACCGTTTTATCTCAACTGTTTTTTTCAATGCCAACTCCCCATTGTCTAGAGCAGTGCCAAGTACAGAGTGGTGTTCACTAACTGTAAAAAAGCTGGGGAGCAAGGCAAGCCAACCTAGAGGCCAAAGAGAAATAAAGTCCTCTCCTCTCAGCTCTATTTGATTTCCTCACCCATCCATTGCCTCCTCGATCTTCTTCTTCCTCAGTTCAATCAGCTCAGGGGTCTCCATTCCAGCTGGCACTGATGAGAATCCTCCAGGAGTGATGAGACCACTATGAAGAGAGGAACAAATTCTGGAATGAAGAGAAAGTCCCACAGAGAGGCCACTTCATTAGCAAACTCTGTTTTCCCCACCTGTCTGCTGGGGTAATAAAGCCTGTCTCATCTGGTTTGTCTTCATCACTTTCTTCCTCTTCCTCTTCTTCTGAAGACTCTTCATCAGATGGTTCCAGTTCCCCCCAAGGGGTCCGATCAATCTCTTCTTCTTCAGTTTTGGTCTAAAAGACATCACTCTTTCATTCAATGTTTACTAAGTACCTATGACATACCAAACTGTTGTTAAGCTGAAGGGATATAAGAGAGTAGACAACTGGGATCAGCAGATGGCATAATGGTTCCACTGCTGGACTCCGTAGTGGACCGCTACTGGAGTCCCGGACCTGGTAGCTTAAAACATGCTGGGCATGCCCAAAATCCCAACTGGAGAACAGAAACAGGATTGCAGCATGGCCATACCCCTGGGGGTGACTTCTCACTTTCTCTCTGTCTCTCTGAGGAGCACACGTACCCTCTGACCAAAATAAATAATTTAAATAAAAATCTGATTGCAGGAACCAGCAGTTCGCGTAATGGCTATGTCACTGGACTCCCACGTAGTCGACCGCGGTTCGTGTCCCCGACCCGGTGGCTTAAAACTCACGCCGGGCACGTGTGAGTGTGTGCCCAAGATCCCGAGAGGAGAATGGAGGAGAAGGGATTGCGGTGTGGCCATCCCCCCTGGGGGGTGATTTCTCGCTTTCTGTCTCTAAGTCTCTCACTTCTCTGTCTGGTGAGCGCACGCGCTTTATAGTGAAAACCTCTCCAAAAAAAAAAGTGTAGACAATAATGCCTGTCTACATAGAGCTCATATAATGGTTGGGAACTTTCAATGCAACTTCAAAACACCCAACTTCCTGATAAAGGTATAAACCAACCACCTCTAAGCTTCATGACATTAAATCAAGCTTGCCAGACCATGGCCCATACCTGAAATTCAGCGGCGTTGGTTCCAAACACATCTCCATAGAGTGGCTTCCCAGTTTCATCTACTGGGGGTTTGCCCCAGCCTCCAGCATGATACCCAAAGGAACAGCTCTGCAAGAAATGGGGCACAAACCAGTTCCACACCTAAGTTCCAGAAGTGACACTGAAGCCCCAGAGCAGAGCCACACTCCAAAGCACAGAACTAATTCTTAGCAACTCGAGAAATTATGACAATAAAATAGAATTAAAAGTTATAAAGCATCGGCAAAATTAACAAGTAAAAATATTCTGAAGGCTTAACAGAATGGGGAGATAGAAGACAGGAAATATGCTAATAATGTCATCTTTCATGGTAGAATCTATGCTGTTAGAAACCAAAACACATAGTTTAAAAATCAGGAGTCAATTTTCTTAGTGATTTTCCCCAACTTTGGAAAGCTGGCTTATTTAGAATCTATTTCCCTTAAGGGACAGATTTTTTTTTATTTTAATTTTATTCATTATTATTGTCATTATTATTTTCCAGTTTTATTAGAGAGAGACAGAGAGAGATGTCGGCGTCCGCCCCAGGGCTTGGGTCTGGCTGGATCATGATCAGGGGGCTGCTAGTGAGGAAGAGAAAGAGGATGAGAAAGAGAAAGGACCTGGGAATTGGAAAGAATGATACAAAGGGATAGAGTAGAAATGGACACAGGCAGCCTGAGTCTAGGTAGCCCAAGCAACTTGTGCCCAAGGGACAGATATTTTTATCTAAAGTTTAACAATACTACTTTTTCACTTTAAGACCTCATGTCTGTTAACTTTTTAAAATGTAAACTTTTTATTTAAAAGAACAAAATTGATACAGATAAAAATTATTTTATCTGTGCACCCAGAGATATACACATTAGAGAGACATCTGGAAACACATTCACCAAATGTTAAATTTGCCTGTTTCTTGGTAGTAAAACTGTATTTGATTTGTTTTCATCTTTGTCAATTCTAGCTATTTTATAAACGTATCATTTAAAAAAATTACTTTTTAAAAAAGAGACACAGGGTGGCATTAGG
>NW_006209345.1:4500457-4518030 GCF_000334495.1 Tupaia belangeri chinensis
AGAAGCACTCAAGAAAGAAAAAATAATGCTCACCTCAGGGATAGGCGAGTTCAGCCCAGGAATTTTCAGGTTGGGGTACGATGGGGGTGGTCCATATCGCTGCATGGCAATCAGCCATGGGGGAGGGACCTTGTGGGCATTCTACAGGAGAAAGAGAATAGAGAATAGGATACTACCTGTCTAACCGTATCCCTGTCTCTCTCTTCAGTCCCAACGGCCCCCCTCTTCTCCAGTTCCCCAGCTAAATGACACTCACTGGTCCTACTGGCATCCCCAAGGAAATCCTTAGTTCATCAGACAGATCTCCAGGCTTCTTCTCTTTTAGTCGAGTCTCAAACTCCTTCCCCTGAGGAAAAGCAGAACATTCTGTATTGTGGTTGCCAGACACCCACTGGGAGCTCAATAATAAGAGGACAACAGAATAAAGATGAGAAGTCCTCATCCAAATCCCATACAAAAGCCCACTGAGGAGTGCCCAGCTCCCACTGATTCCCACCACCTCTTTCCCAGCCAGAACAGATGCAGGAATAAAGGCCAGGAAGCAGAGGGAAGGCAGGACTGTCAGTGCTATCATTTACCCACGGTGAGAACATGGCCAACGTAAGGACCTGCTCCCTCATCTATAAAGAGGGCATGTTATAGGATGAGCTCCAGGATCTTTCTGCCTCAAAAATTCAATGCTATGACAGTGATTATTTAAAAGATCAAATAAAAATTGATTAATTGAAAAACTGATACTTTCTCTCACACCCAGAAAAGCCTCTGCCCCTTGGCTCCTGAGTCCCTACACAACCCAACACAACTATATTACCACTCCAAAAACATGGTCTGAATCACTCCTTTGGAAAAGACTATTTATTTATATGTTTTTGCCATGGGGTGTATGTGCCCATCAGAGAGGAAAGAGACAGAGCAAAAGGGAGAAATCACCCCCCCAACCCTCCTGCCCCGAGGGATGGCCACACCACAATCCCTTTTCCTCCATTCCTCTTGGGATTTTGGGCACATGCACACATGTGCCCAGTGTGATTATCAAGCCACCAGGTCCAGGACTCAAACTGCAATTGGCCATGTAGGAATCTAGCTGTCCCAACTACCATACCACCTGCTGGCCCAAAGACTTTATTTTCAAATGTCAGATTTTATCTCATCTGAAGGTGGATAATGGACAATTCTAAGGTTGAGTTGCCACTGTTGCAGCTTTGAACAGTCCTTGTGACTGAACCAACCCTGTAGCCTAGTGTTTAAGAGAACGAGATCCCCATATGGTCAACCACAGTTGAATTCCAGCCCCAAAAGTTTGAAAACATACGTCAAACATGTGTGTACATGGCCCAAATCCTAACAGGATGGAGAAAGGATTATGGCATGACCACACCCCATGGGGGAGGGAGGGCAGGAGTGCTTTCTCCCTCTCGCTCGCTCTCTCTTTCTGACAAGTGTAAGCACTCTCAGGCAAAAAAAAGTAAAAAATAAAATAAAAAAATAAACTCCTTTTGACCAAGGGTGACACAATCATGACCCCAAGACCCAACCCTGTTTTCCCCAGCGCCTTTCCCAAACCTCATAGTACAGGTCCCCATGGATGGTCAGCTTTGGCTTGGTCTGCCACTTGAAAAAGGCATCGTGCAATTTCTGATAGTCAATGTCAATCTTGCCCATCTTGGGCCGAACCTTCTCTCGCATTTTTGACTTCATGGTCTTCTGTTCCTCCTGTGAAAAATGGCAGAGACATGCCTTAATAGGTATTTACCAATTTCAACTCTTAGTAGAGAATCTGGCTCCCAGCTCCCAAGAGAGATCAAAGAAAACCTCATTTATTTCACACTGTCACCAAATTTTTTCCTCTTCAAAACCCTCAAAATTACATAATTCATGCTGAACAAAAAAAAAGATGTATTATATGAAATCAGCCTCTGGGTCTGGCAGGTGGGGTGGTAGTTAAGGCACTGGACTCCCAGATGGCCAATCTCAGTTTGAATCCTAGCCCTGGTGGCTTGCCTTCTCACTTTCCCTCTTTCTCTCTCTCTGGTCAAGTTGAAAAACGATGATGATAATAAATAAAATTAAATAAATAAGTCTTTAAAAAGAAAAGAAAGAAATCGTCCTCTGCTATGTATGTCAATATCTATTTCTTCAACCATGTGATCATGAGACGGCTCTCATCAGCTGCCTCTGGAGAAGATGAGGTGACCAGAGGCTAACTGGAAGGCAGTTTTCACCATGTCCTTTTCTACCTCTTCATCTCTGGCACGACTACCAATTCTAAAGTCTTTAATTAAAGCTTTCATATTTAAGAAGTTCCACAACCATCATGAGTTTCTACCCACAAAGTACAACATGGAAAGAAGTCACTAAACAACTGGCAAAAAAGAAGGCAGAAGGAAAGGAAGAGTAGAGGAAAATGAAGCCAGTTAGAAGCACATCTCAACATGCAGCAGGATAGCAAGCTCTGAACACAGCTCTAAGGTCGGCCTCTCTTATGCTGCTCCCCTCTTGCTTCTCACCCATGGTCCCATATAGTGCTGACTTCTAAACTTAGGAACAATTATTAGACAAAAAATAAGCAGATGGGTTTTGGCAACTAGATGCCAATTTTGTAGTAGGCTGTTATGAATGACGTGGATCCCAGAGAACGCTGGTCTGAGCCCCAATCAGGCCCTCACCTTCTCCTGCAGGGCCTCCCGCATCTCCTGGATGCCCGTGCGTTTGATGAAGTCTGGCAGCTCAAATGGAGGCTTCTCAATGCCCCGTTTGCCCTGCAGGTACTTGCGCTTAAAACACCAGTGGCGTGGCACAGGCACAGAGTTCCGAGTGGCCTTGAGATGAACCAAGAGCTTAGGGTCCTGCGCTGTGACATCATGCATCTCCACAACATCAGGCCGAGCCACGAGCTGGAAAACAGAACAACATGACTCAGGTCCTTTTCTTCCAAGGGACTCATACCCAAGTTACCCAAGCCTTTCTTGTCACCTCTGAACGCAAGACACCCCTCTGAGAAGTCCAAAGAACTCCTCATGTGGTCTTCTTGCCAGGCTCTAGGGCCTGCTGAAACATCTCAGGTCTCACCTGCTTGAGTTCAGCCACAGTGAAGCGATTCATCCGGCGTAACTTTTTCTTGGACAGCTTGGGGGCTTCTGGCTTCTTTTCCTGAAACAGATCACCACTATTGAGCAGGACTCAAACGTGAACCAAACTGAGGATCAGCAGGAGGCAGGTGGTTAAGGCACTGGACACTCCCACATGGCTGATCACAGTTCAAGTCCTGGACTCGGTGGCTTGCTTTCTAAAAACTCACTCTCTCTCTCTCTCTCTGGTCAAATAAAAATAAATGAATGAATAAGTAAAATTAAATAATTCTTTTTAAAAAATGTGAATCAAACTGCCCAGCTTATCCCAAAACTAAAGTCACCAAAGTCCCACAAGGATTCACTATGGTCACAAGATGCATCTTAGCCACTTGTGCCCAGAGTCCCTATTTCCGTCCAGAAGGAGATGGGCCTGACCTGTTCGTCATCACTGCTGTCATCATCACTGTCCTTGTGCTCTTCCTCAAAGCCTTTCTTCTTGGGGGCTGCAGAGCTCTCCAGTTTGTCGAGTTTCTCTGGCTCCTTCTCTTTCTCCTTCTTCACGTCGTCGGTGAGCTGAGGAGGCAGACAACGTGGAAGCCCCAGCCTGCTGAGCCCCTCCCTAGCTCCTGGACCTGGCCGTGACAGAGGCCTCCTAATCTTGTTTCTCACCCCATCCCAGCCCTTGAAGTGTGTACTGCGCCTTGTACCTTGAAAGCCTCAAAAATCCTCTTGAAGAAGATGAAGTTGGGCTCATAAATTTCGGGTTCCTCAGTCACATACTCAATCTCCACATCAGCGGCTGGGGAGTCGGAGCCACGGGGCCGAGTGGAGTCTTTTTCTCGGTCCCCAGAACTCTCAGATGACGCCCCTCGCACTCGCTGGGGCTTTTTCTTCTTCTTTCGGTTTCGACGCTTCCGGTTTTTCTGTCAGGATGAGGAAAATCAACTGGGTCAGATGAACCAAGCACCACGCCTGCCAAAGCCCTCACCTCCTTTCTCCATTTCCCCAACAGATCAATGCTCAATCTTTTCCCAAAGATGTAACTTTGTGAAGAGCCTTGGAGTCAGACTCCAAAAGTTCTGTCATTCTCAAGCTGTGTGCTTTTGGGTAAGTTACTACATCTCTCAGAACCCCAGCTTTCTCAGCTGTAAAATGCAGGCATGCATAGTACTCAGAACTCAGAAGGATTTACAACAATTAAATAAAAAACATACTTAGGATAGGAACTAGCCAAAACAAGTAGGTGGTGGTACTTACTAGACACTTGAAACTGGTGCTATTTTTGTGCCCAACCCTGTTTCCTGACATTCCTTCCAGCCCCAGCTCCATTCCCTACCTCTTTTTTGGATATGGACACGGTGTCCTCCTCAGTCTCTGATGCTGACTGGCCCAGAGACGAGCGAGTATCTGTTTCCATTTCCTCTTCCTCTGTAAGGGAGGCAGGTGACAATCAGAGTCCTCTCCCAGTGCCACTGCCGTCACGTACTCACAGTAACCCTTCTTTACTGAGAGACAGACCTCTCTAAACGCTCCTTGGGGAAGGGACAAAGGTACTGCGGCTCAGCCCTGCCCATTCCAGGTCCTGTGGCTACAGTTCAGGACACACCAACACTCACCTTGCTGAGAGTTCATCTCTTCCTGGCGGCTCTCCTTCAGCTGCAGAATCTTTTCCAAAGCCTGGGGGATCTTGGGCCCCACGGAGGGGTCATCCATCTGTCAGAGACAACCAGGTGGAGAGTAAAAGTCACAGTGCCCTTTTTGTCTGACTCTCACCTCTTCTACTAGAAAGACTGCTGGCCAGGTGATGTAGCAAGACAGTGGGTAACACCAACTGCACTCAACAGGGACAGCACCCTCAAGAGGGAACCCCAGAACTCTGTTCCAGAAATCCCCAGATCCCTCTGCCCTACCCTAAACATATTTTAATTAAATAGGCTTTCTCAAGAACTTTAGTCTCTCACATTTCATAGAATTCTTCTCTAAAAAATTCAAGAGTAGTCCTAAACCACCTCTCTCATGTCTCTAAGAAGAAATCATCAGTCTCACCTCTCTGTTCTCATCACCAGGCGGTGGTGGAGGACCACGAGGACGGGGAACAGGAGCCCCCATGGGCAATACAGTGGGAGTAGGGCCCACTGGGCCTACTGGGCCCACTGGAGCAGCTACTGAGAGACAGCAAAAAGAAATCCAGTGTCAGAAGAAACAAAATGCTCACTTAAAAATGACTTCCCAGTAATCCTTAGCATCTACTCAAAGGATAGGAAAACATTCGGTCAGAAGGACACTTGCATATCTATAGTTACTGCAGCATTATTCACAATTTTTTTAACTTTATTATTATTTCCCAGTCTGATCAGACAGACAAAGGGAAAATGAGAGAGCAGGCCACTAGGTCCTGAACTTGAACGGCAGTTGGCCATATGGGAGTCCAGTGCCCGTAACTACCACGCCACCTGCTGGTCCCAACATTATTCACAACTGAGAAGATATGGAATTAACCTCAGTGCCCAAGAACTGATGAATGGGACTAGCAAATGGTGTAACGGTTATGTTGCTAGTCTCCTACATGATTGACCCTGGTTCAAGTCTCAGACCCAGTGGCTTGAAATTCACACCAGGCGCATGTGCATGCATGCCCAAACTCCCAAGAGGAGACTAGAGAAGGAACTACAGCTTGACCATCACCCCAGGGGGTGATTTCTCATATTCTGTCTCTTTTTCTCTCTAGCAAGTGCATGCACCCTATAGCAAAAAATCTCTTAGAAAAAAAAAAAAAAGGATGGATCAAAAAACTGTAGCACATATATATAACATGAAATACTGCTCCGCCATAAGAAACATGACCTTGCATTTAACTCAAAGGCTATGAAAACAGAAGATTTAATGCTTAGCAAATTAAGCCAGACTGTAAAAGACAAACAGTAGGGCCAGTAAATGACATGGTGGTGAAGGCACTGGATCCCACACGGCTGACTCCAGGATTCAAGTCCTGGACAGAGCAATCTGAAAAAAAACATGCTAAGCATGTGTCTGTGTGTGTGTATGCCCAAAATCCTGACAGGAGAATGAAGGGATTGTGGCATGGCCATCCTCCCAGGAGTTATTTTTCACCCCACCCCCACCACCTCTCTCTGGAGAGCACATATGCCCTATAGGAAAAACTTAAAACATAAAAAGGAAAAAAAAGAAAAGAAAAAGAAAACGTGGGGTGGAGGGAGTGCAGCAGGTAACGTGGAGATTAAGGCTCTGGATCCCACAAGCTGACTATGCAGTTCTGGACCCAGTGGCTTGAAAATCACACCAGGCACATGTGTGTGCCCAAAATTCCAAGAGAATGGAGAAGGGACTGAAGTGTGGCCATCCCCCTGGGGGAAGTGGGTGGTTTCTTGTTTTCCCTCTCTCTCTGGCAAGTGCACGTACCATATAGCAGGAAAAAAGACAACAACGAAGAAAAAGAAAGACAAACACTGTACATTCCCACTCAACACGTAACAGATGTCTGCATTCTATAGCAGAAATCGAAAGATCTAAATGTAATAGTAGGGAAGTCAAGTGTAGATTCCAGAAACAGAAACTGTACGGGAGAAGAGTGGATAGAGTGGGTGGGCCTCAGGGAAAAAATTCTACCAGACACAAGACTGTGAAGTTCTTTGCTGTAAACTAAGCCAGCAGGTGTCATGGTAGTTAAGGCGGCTGGATCTCATGTAGATGACTACATTGTTCGATTCCCAAACCCAGTGGTTTGCAAGATACCAGGCACATGTGCATGTGCACCAAAAATCCTGAGAGGAAAATGGAAAAGGGATTGGGTTGCACGGTCATCCCCCGAGAGGTGATTTCTCTCTCTCTCTCTGAGGAGTGTATGCACCCTATAGCAAGTCAGAAATAAAGAAAATTACACTGATGGTAATATCCTTGATTTGATTATCATGTACGGGATGTATACCTTGAAAAACATTGTGCTATAGAGACATACAATGTTTGAATGTTAAGTGGCAAATCATTTATAAAAATAAATAAAATAAATAAACTCTCTGCTGAAAGTTAGGATGATGGTTTCCCTCCAGGGAAAGGTGCAACAAGAGAGGATTATAATGGTGCTTTTGGGGTCCAGGTAATGTTTTGGTTCTTGATCTAGGTTTTTTGCTTTGTCTTGCTTTAGAGGTTTTTGCCACAGAGCACATACGCTCACTGGAGAGAGAGGGACAGTGACAAGGAAAGTGAGAAATCGTCCCCCTGGGAGATGGCCATGGTGTCCTTCTGGGATCTTGGGCACGTATGCACATGTGCTTGGAATGATTTTCAAGCTACCAGGTCTGGTACTTGAATCACGGATGGCCATGAGGGAGACCAGTGACATAACCACTACGCCATCTGCTGGCCCAGTGTTGGTTATATGAATGTGTTCACTTTGTAAAAATGTTGAACCGCACCTTTATCACGGGTCCTTTTTTTTTTTTTTTTTTAAAAAAAAGGTTTTTCAGAGGGTGCATGTGCTTGCTAGAGAGAGAGAGACAGAGCGACGAAGAGTGAAAAATCACCCCCCAGGGGGCATGGCCACGCCACAATCCCCTCTCCTCTATTCTCCTCTTGGGATTTTGGGCACACACGCATATGCACCTGGCATGATTTTCATACCACCAAGTTGAGGACTCAATCTATAATTGGCCATGTGGGAGCCCAGCACCATCACCATCATGCCACCTGCTGGCCCCTACCTTTTTGTTTTTTAAGTTTATCTATTCTCTTCATAATAGAACATATGCAAGTATGCAAGAAAGGGAGAGTCATAGAGAAAAACAATTTCAACAGGGTCCCGTCATGCCACAATCCCCTTTCCCTGGTCCTCCAGATTGTCAGAACCCCAAGATCTGAACCTGTAGTTGGCTGTGTGGTTTCTAACATTCAGTTTAGTTTTCTGCCAACTATACCACAAGGTAGGCCTATATATATGCTTTTAAAATGTGACATGCACTTCAAAAGGTTGTTTTAGATTCTTGCCATAAGGCATGTGCACTCACCAGAGAGATAAAGTGAGAACCCCCCCTCATTCTCCTCCATTCTCCTCTTGGGATTTTGGGCATTCACAGCGTGTTTTTCAAACTGCCAGGTCTGGGACTTGACACACTCATTTGGCCATGTGGGATCTAGCATCTTAACCACGATACCACCTCCTGGCTCTATACTTCAGAACTTTGGAGGGTTGGGGGCTTTTTTATAATTATTTGACTCATTATTTTTATTATTAAATTGCTATCGGGCACATGCACTCACCAGAGAGAGAGTGAGAAAGAAGGAGAGGAAAAAGAGAGGGCAGGAGACAGTAAGGGAGAAAGCAAGCTGCCAGGACTGTGACATGAACCACAGTTGACCATGTGGGAGTCCAGCACCTCAACCATCATGCCACCTGCTAGCCCCACTTCAGAATGTTTTAAGAAAATTTTTAAATCACTTTCACTCTCCTTCCCTTCCTTTCCATTCCAGGGTCTTACCGCGAGGACCCAGAGGAGTGCGAACACCAATCTGGCCCATATCTTGTGGGGGCCGAGGGACAGGGGTGCCCATCTTGGCAATCTCTTGTTGCCGTTCCTGCTCCAGTAACACAGCTGCCTAGAAGAACAAAGAGGAAATGGAGACACAGCTTGAAAATAAGTTTGTCAGGCAGTACATGGCAAATGCATTCTTTTAGCCTGGTAATAGGCACAAAACTACCTGGGTTCTGACATCCCCTCCATCCCGCACTTCTAGGCTGATCCAAAAGGGAGAGCCCTATCGTAACAATGGAGTACCTCTAGAAATAACACCAAGAACACCCCAGAAAACTTCTAATTCCTAGCAGAGAATTTAATATTTAGCTAAATACTACCTTCTAATTTTCAATGAGAACTTTATTCCCTAAGATTAAGTTATTTTTTAAAAAAATTAAGTTATTTAAAAGAAACCTGAAATTCTTTTCATATATCTACCCCTCAAGATCTAGCACAATCTGGGTAAAGACAATACTTCATTCTATCTGCTGTTTTTAATGTTTATCTCCTAATCCTCCTAAGTAAACCATTTGGTAACCACTAATACAATAAACCTCTGGGGCCAAACACCTTATATAACATTCTTGAGCTTATATTTATCATAGTTAGTCAGGCACAAAACTACCTGGGTTCTGACATCCCCTCCATCCCGCACTTCTAGGCTGATCCAAAAGGGAGAGCCCTATCGTAACAATGGAGTACCTCTAGAAATAACACCAAGAACACCCCAGAAAACTTCTAATTCCTAGCAGAGAATTTAATATTTAGCTAAATACTACCTTCTAATTTTCAATGAGAACTTTATTCCCTAAGATTAAGTTATTTTTTAAAAAAATTAAGTTATTTAAAAGAAACCTGAAATTCTTTTCATATATCTACCCCTCAAGATCTAGCACAATCTGGGTAAAGACAATACTTCATTCTATCTGCTGTTTTTAATGTTTATCTCCTAATACTCCTAAGTAAACCATTTGGTAACCACTAATACAATAAACCTCTGGGGCCAAACACCTTATATAACATTCTTGAGCTTATATTTATCATAGTTAGTCTATATCTGATAAAAATGACTAAATTGGTCTGGAGTTCTCTCCAAGGTACCTAAAGTAACGTCATATAAAACAAGGAGGTTATCTGCAAACTTTCTCTGGAATGAGCCAGGTAATAAAAACTTTAGGCTTTATGAGCTATCGTACAGACTCTGTTGCATACTCTTAGTTTGTTTTTTTCCTTATAATCCCTTAATATAATATAATAATTCAAAGGTTGTACAAAAACTGGCCACAGGCCATAATTTGCCAAACACTGGGCAATAGAAAAAATGGAATTCTTTGGGAAATACTGAAACTTAATTGGGAATGAGGTAGCCTCCAAGGAAAATTTCAATGGTGCATCTAATTTTGAACACTAAGCACTCTCTCGGTGACAGTCAATGGACTGGACCACGAGGTCAGTGGTTAGGGGGAGGGTTATTACCCGCTTCTGCTGCTCCAAAAGCTCATGTTCCTTCAGTGAATGATCTCCCTGCTTAAAAAAGAAAACAAGCTCATACCAGGACCAATACCCCACAGGCCAATCTGTCATAACTCTGTCTCCTGGGGTCCTCTCCTAGCCTAGGGCCTATATTCTAGTCTTTGGTCCAGACCTTCCCAGAAGCTATGGCCCCATGATCCAGCTTTCTCTGAGGCTACATTCCCCCTTCAAGGACCTAGTGAGACCCAGGCCCAAGCTTCCACCTGCCTACCTGCTTGGCGCGCTCTTCTTGTTGCATCAGCAATGCCGCCTGCTGTTGTGCCAGCTTTAGCCGCTCCTCCTCTGAGAGTGGCACAGGTTCACCCACACGGAGAGGAGGTGGGGGCCCCAAATTTGGTGGATGGGCCATAGGAAAGCCAAGGCCAAGGCCTGGTGGAGGTGGTGGGGGCGGTGGAGGAGGTTGCAGAGGGGGAAGACCCATGGGTGGCGGTGGCATGGGAATACCAGAGAGCTGTGGAGGAAACATAACCATGAAGTAGGAAGCATTTGGCTATTTATTCTGCAAACATCTGCTGGGAATCTACGAGTCAGGTGCTAGTATTCAAAGTCAAATGATACATAGTTCTCACTCTATTAGCGAATGCTCCATAGCACTATTAAGCCAAGAGAATGATAACTTCGGAGCACCAGCCAAAAAAAAGTTATCAACGCTCTCTGTCTTTGAAAAATATCACGAACACAGATTTTGCATAACTCCTCATGCCCACCCCCAATAAAACAGAGATCAATGGATCTCTGGTCAGAGTAACTGCTTTAGAGAAAAAGAATCAAGTTTTGAATCAGAAGGGACATAGCTGAGGGAACCAGCAGTTAGCATAATGGCTATGTCACTGGACTCCCACATAGTTGACTGTGGTTCGCGTCCCGGACCCGGTGGCTTAAAACTCACGCCGGGTGTGCGTGCATGCGTGCCCAAGATCCCGAGAGGAGAATGGAGGAGAAGGGATTGCGGCGTGACCATCCCCCCTGGGGGGTGATTTCTCGCTTTATCTCTCTATGTCTCTCTGTCTGTCTGATGAGCACACGCGCCCTATAGCAAAAACCTCTCAAAAAAAAAAAAAAAAGAAGGGACATAGTTGAAAGGACTTAAATAGAAACCACTGTGCCAGGGGCCGGCAGATGGCGTGGTGGTTGAGAGGACTGGACTCCCACATGGTCAAGCATGGTTGGAGTTATGGACCTGGTAGCTTTTTCTTTCTTTCTTTCACTCTCTCTCCCTCCCTCTCTGGTCAAATTTAAATAAATAAATAAATACATACAGTTTGAAGGAAAAAAAGCTTCAAAAAAGGAAACCACTGTGTCAAAGCAATGCAAACCCCAGGGACTTACTAAATGCAAAGGGTAGGAAATCTCTGTTTCTCTCAGTAATATGAAAAGTGTGCCCCAAGAGGGCAGAGAAGAGGGGAAGGAGCAAGTCAGGCTCTCAGGCATTCAAGCTGATCATGATGAAAGGATTTGAAGGAGCAAACAATGGGGAAGGAAGCAAGTCCCAGAATCAAAGAAAACTGACAGAGCTCCTAACCATCATTATAGTACCTCCCTGTCCAATTTACTAATCCCATCCTCAATATCATGTGTGTAAGAGCAGGGGCTACCCCGAGTAGGTGGGAAAGCAGATCTTATAAAGTAGAACCACCTCTGGGACCTGTAGATGGCATAAAGGTTACATTGCTGGACTCCCATATAGTTGACCCTGGTTTGAGTCCTGGATATGGCAGTTTAAAACTCATGCTGGGCGCACATGTCCAAAATCATGAGAGAGGAGAAGGGATTGCTGCGTGGCCATCCCCTCCCTGGGGTGATTTCTAGCTTTCTTTCTTTCTATTGCTCTGTGTCTGTCTTACTGGTGAGCACACGCCCCTATAGCAAAAATCTCTCTAAAAAAAAAAAAAACACAAATAAAGTGGAACACCTCTTTACCTGTGCTGACATGGGAGGGGGAGCAGCTTTGTCTCCATCGTCTCCTCTCAAAACCGGCCGATTCAGTACGATACCAGTCTGCAAAAAAGAAAGGAGGACTCTAAGTTGGCCCAAGAGAAGCTGTTCTACTAAACGACATCCTCTCTTGATCATCCAACAGAATTTACCCAGTGCTTGTCTGCCAGAGTTTGGGTTGGGCACTAGAGGAAACCAATATGGATAGAACCGACTATAACAAAGTAGGAAAAGGCAAGAACAAGGAACAAGGTACCTTGTGTACCTCTGCAAAGACCCAAGGCAGGCCTCTTGGAGAAGTTCGGCCTATCCTGACGTGCCACCGCCGGCACTTACCTGTCGCGTGTAAGTCTGCAGCCGCTCCACCAGCTCCTCGCGACTCCCTACGGGCAAAGCACAGGATCAATGAGGCACAGGTCAGGCCCCAACGGCCCACATCCACCCCTACCCCTGGGTCGCCCGGGTAACTGGGCTCCCCCTTCTCCACAGACCCGCAAATCCCCACTTGGCATTTTGTATTCCTCACCCTGAATCGGAGCTCCGATCTCTGCCAACTTGGCCTGAAGCTCTTGAGCAGGCCAGGCGCCATAGTGCCCTGGAGGTGGCGGCGGCGGCAGCTGCAATTCTCCTTTGGGAGTCTCAGGATGCTCGGCCGCCATCTTAGCTGCAGGAAGGCGCGCGACCAACCCGGAAGCTCGGACCATCCTCTGGGCCCACTTCGCGGAACTTCCGGTGACGTCACATGCCACGTTCTCCCTATGGTTGGAAGACAGTTCGCTTGGGCCCCACCCACTGCCCTCTCCCGGGAGACGAGATTCGCCACAAAAGCGCTCTTTACCCAATGGTCCTTAGGTGGCCTGGTCAAAAAGCCTTCTGGGAGTTGTAGTAGTAAGGTTGCAGTTTCCGCCCACCCAGACTCCGTGCGCGGTTAGAGCACTCGGAAAGCTGGCAGCTGGACAGTGGGCGGGGCTGCGGACGAAACTGGTCTTGCCCGGAGGGAGTGCTTTCTGCGTCTCACCTGCTGGGGCTGACTCTTTGCCTTCCGGCCCTACTCCCTAGTCCGACCCTTACGTTGCCAGCGCGTCCTGAGATACATATTTCCCCGGAGGCTGCGCGTTGCAGGCGCCAAGCGGGAGGTTGGAGCCGAAGCTTGTGATAAAACAGTGTCTGATTGTCTGCCCACCCACCCGTGGCCCAGGCTTGGATGAATGAGCTGAAAGGGGATCGGAGCCGGGAGAGGTGCAAGCCCGCCCGGGCTGAGCTCCAGCTGCCGACCTGGGGGAAGGGCGACACTAGAGCCCCTTTTTCCACCTTCCAAGCCGGCTCGAATGTCTTCCCCGCTAAGCCTTCTCCTGCTTTCTTTTCCTTTCTTGGAGCTCCCATAATACATCAGATTTCCACCATTCGTTCCTCAGTCTTTCTTCTCCTTTGTCCCTACCTCCACCTCCAAAACATGAGCAGGTACTTGCTCTTTTTGTCTCGCAGCACCCCAGGACCTGGTGTTCAAGAGGCGCCCAATAAAGGATTACTTTTTTAAAAAAGGAACAATCTTTGTGGTAACAGGATTTGTGTCTTTATTAAGTACCAAAAATAAACTCAGGACCTTTTTTCTTTTTCTCTCTCTTTAAAATTTGTTATAGGGCGTCTGCGCTACCTGCTAGCTGGAGGAACAGAGGGAGGGAGAGAAAGTGTGAAAGCAACCTCCAAGGGAGATGGCCTTGCAACAATCCCTTCTCCACTCTTCTCTCCAGATTTCAGGCACGCACGCGCGTGCGCACAGGCTCCAGTGTGTTTTTCAAATCACAGATAGGTACAGTTGGCCATATGGGAGCCAGCTGCCTTAACCACCACACCACCTGGTTGGCCCAAACTCAAACCTTTTTATTCTCAACTCCACCTGCCTGCTGTTAGGACCCGCCAAACTCCCACCTGCTCCCCACTCCACTCAGTGGCTTCTGGGGCCAGAGGGAGAAATAGGCTAGTGACCCTGGCCTACCCTGGCCTGCCCTGGCTTCTCCCTGCCCCCCACCCCCACCCCACACACACATACAATTCTGTTTCTCACTCCCTTTCTGCCATTAGTTCTGCCAGCTCACTAACAGCCAAGCTATAGGTCCTAGTTTGAGTTGTAGTGTTGAGTAAAGCTGGGAGGCCCAAGTGAAAGGGTCTTATTCTCCCGCCCTACACACACACACACACACACACACAGAGAGAGAGAGAGAGAGAGAGAGAGAGTCCAGATCTCTTTTCTAGCCAGCTCCATTTCCCAGCTGCCCCAATTGGAGAAGTAGCTGGGGGGGGGGGGGGGGGGAAGAGAAAGGGGCACCAGACCCAAGGTAGTGAAGTTTGGGAGAGACAGAGAAAAGGGTTGGGTCAGGAAAGATTGGCTCATGTCCTAGCCCTAGCCAGGAACTTCTCTTCACTCCTACCCAAACCTTACTCCTTGCTCCTTCCATCACCATAGCTATGGGCGTCTCCTACTGCTGAAGGAGAAGCACCTCAGTCTTTGAACTTTATGGTTATACTTACTTCCTCCTTTTGCCCAGAGTAAATAAAGTGATTATAGTCTTACTGTCTTTGCTAACTAGTCTTAAACCTTTTTGTTTAAATGTTCCTTAACAGTGTATCTACCAGACCCCTGCCTGGAGCCATGGGGAGCATTAAACAAAGGTCTGGACAGTGGCCTTCGAAATGATTAATCAGCTTGATTTAGCTCTCGCATAGGAACCCCACTCCCTTTCCTCTTCACCCTCTCCATTTTCCACTGTAATCACATCAACCCAAAAATGATTGTAATTTTTGCCTTTGTAAGCACCCTTCTCCTTTCACTCGAGGATGCCGGGTCTTTGAGAGCCATGAGCCCTCCTGTAAGCCACCAGCAATAAACTCCAATAATTTTGGCTATGTCTAGTTACCCTCTTATTTCTCACTACGAGACTGCTACTCCCAGAGGAGAAGCCAAACCCTCAACAGACAGAGCAGGAGAAAGAACAGCAGTGCCCTTGCCTCCAACTTGTCAGCCCACTCAGGCAGAACTATTCCTAGCCCAAAGTGGAGGAGTCTGACCCGGTGAGGCCCCAAGATCTGTCTGAGCCCCCTGACCTTTGAGCTCGCTTCTGGTCAGATCAACACGTTGGCAAGGCTACTGTTGTGCACCCCCCGACCTTGGAACAAAGCTTGGGTCAGTTAGCATGTCAGCAAGATTGCTTGCTATTTGCTCCAGAGAATTGAGGCAGCCTCACTGGGAAGCGACCCCCCTCTGACTCCCCAATTTACTACTATAAAAAAATTGCATAGCTCTCCTATACATCCTGAGTATATAATAAAATCTTCCAAAAAGTCCCCCAACCGACAGCTCCCTTTTACTCTAATTACTTACTATTAATTACAATGCTTTACCTCCGGAGTCACAATAGAGAGTGGACTAAAGTTCTTTCTAGGCAAAAATAATCTTGACCTTTAAAAGGCCCTTAAATTCTTCCTTTCTTTATGTAAAATAAGATTAGGCCAAAACTGGCCCAGGACACCTCTGCCCTCTCCAAGTAAAATAAATAAATATATTAAAATTCCTCAAATTAAATTTTAAATCCCTACAAAACTGTATAAGTATCATTCTTTATTAAAATCCATAAGAACTAATATCTATTCTTGAGATTTTCTTTTCTCAGCACCATTCCCAAAATGGCTCCTGCACCTCATCTGCTTACCGAAACCGCTTTCCCGAAACTGCATTCCATAAAGGCCCACCTACAATTGCGGAACTGCACTAGACCCACCCTTAATCAAACCCTAAATAGAACCTTTATTCTCTATTATTAAAAACTTTATAAACTGTTAATTAAAACACTAGCCCCTCTCCATTTACTTGCATGTAACATGTTTTCAATAAAAACACACAATAATTCCTAACAGTCATCACTCCTCAGAGAACGATCTCTGAGGAGTGTCCGGCATAGGACGTGCATAAAAGGCATCGAGGCCTCTGTCTTCTGTTCACCTTCGCTGCCTTCGTCGAGATAACCCACCCACGCCGAGGCTAGACCCAGGCACCAAAGGAAGGCTCTTTCTGCTCCCTGTAACCGGAGCACCCAGCGCAGGTCATCTGAGGCTAGAGGCCCCAAAGTGTGTGTATGTGCTGGGGGGGCGGGGGTCTTTGAGTAGGGATATATTAAGGGCTAACGGATGGGAACTTAATGTAGAAAGTAAAGTAGCCAGAAAAGAACATGCTAGCTGGGGCCTCATTTTATCACCACAGCCTGGGATGCATAAGGGGCCAAACTGAAGCCATAAGCAGTTCTCCTGAGAATCCCCTTCCTGGGACTAGCAGATGGCATAATGGTTACATCACTGGACTTCCACATGGCTGAAAGGGGTTCAAGTCCCGGAATTGGAGGCTTGAAACTCATGCTGGCCCAGGTCCAAATCCAAAGTCTCAGTGGAAAATGGAAGAGAAGGGATTGTGGCATGGCCATACCCCCGAGGATGACTTCTCTCACTTTCTGTCTCTGACTCGGTCTCTCTCTGTCTCTCTGGTGAGTGCATGCGCCCTATATTAAAAAACAAAACAAAACAAAACAAAAAAAATCGTTTTGCCTTGCCCATTCCAGAAAGGATTTTCCCTCTTCTCCTTAACAAGGATGCTCACACAATACCTACCCATTGTTCCGTGTGAGCCTAGAAGGAGGTAGCCACCCTTTCTGCTCCAGATTTGGTTGGCTGTCCCACCTTCCTTAACGCCAGCCACAGAATTGTTGCTCTTAGTATCTGACATGGCTCTGGGGTGCCTGGGCTCAGGTGTTAGGAGCTAAGGACTAAAAAAGGAGTGCACAAGGAGCTTTCATGTGTAATACCCCTGCAGTCTCAGGAAAGTGTTAAGAACAGCTTCTCATTTTAGAGCTGGAAGCAACAGGACTCAGGGAGTTGTCTCCTTTGCTCTAGGATTTAATAGCAGAGTCAGGGTCGAACTTGGACTCTCTAATTCCAGGTGCAAGGCAACTGAGCAGGGGTAGGTCTTGCTAAAGCTCTGGCCAGGAGTAAGTTGGTCTGAAGCCCTGGTGAGGAGTGACAGTGGGAGAGCAGCAGGGGGCTCCGGAAGGTGTGGGGGGCCGGCTGGGGGCGGGGCAGTGAGAGCATATGGCACCAGAAGAGTCTGGAGCCGTGCTTCCCCACCAAGGAGTAGAGTAAAGAGAAGAGGGATGGAACATGTGAGTGCCAATAAGTGCACCTGTGTCTCTAACTCACCCTAGAAGTCCCCGCCTGCCCAAGGATGACCAGTGGGACCTAGGAATGCCCAGCAATGCCAGAGTATCCAGATGTCTTTCAGTCCTGTTTCCCCTTCTGCAGAGTGACAGAGAGAGCTGGCCGCTTTGGTGTCCCACTCTGCAAGGTTGCCTAGGGAAGACGCCAGCTTGCGGAAAAACGCCGGTGGAGAGGTGCTCACTCAGAGACAGCAAACCAGGGGATCCCCCACCCCTTCCCGCTCCTTCCCCCCTCCCCCTCCCCATCG
>NW_006209345.1:4518520-4529314 GCF_000334495.1 Tupaia belangeri chinensis
ATCCCTGGGGGGAGAGAAAAAGACGAGAGAGAGAGAGAGAGAGAGAGAGAGAGAGAGAGAGAGAGGGCGAATCTGGCCTATTCCCTATGGTGATCAGGGCCCGGTGGCAGGATCCCTTGGGAGGCTGGGGTGAAACTGAGAGAATGGGAGATGGGGTAGGGTGGGTAGTGGAGAGAGGAGGACGACAAGGGACCAGAGTCAGGGATGCCGATGCTGTGGGTGTAGATGACAGAGAGAAGAGGCTGGGGAGACCTGTGCAGGCTGGAGGGAGGGGGAAGGAAAAAGAGGGAGGTAGAATGCTATTTGATCTCCCCACCATGAATTCGCAAGCCTCTTTACCTCTTCAGCCCTTTACACCTTCCTCTCTCGAGCCCTGGGTGAGTTTCCCTCCTCCCTGAGCTGTGCCATTTCTCAAGTCAGGATAGAGCCTCCAGGTCAGCCAGCGGTCAGGCCCAAGTGGTCCAGGCCAATGCACCCTCTTCCCCTAAGCACATCAGTATCAGCCCTGGAGCGTGGGGAAGACAGAGGAGAAAAGGCTCGTTTGGGAATGGGTGGGCGTCCAGGCCAGTATTCAAAGCTCTGGCCAGCTCTGCCATTTCTTTGATTCTCTGGAGAAAAGAAAGCAATTTGTAAAACCAGGCAGCAGTCTGAAGTAGATTGTTATGACTAAAATTAGCACCAATGTTCTAATGAGGCTGGGCCCCCTGACCTACCTGGATGGCTGAGGGGGCCTCTCTTTCTTTCCATGAGAAGACACCACGGAGACCAGGGAATAGTTTAAAGCACCTGAGGGCAGGAGACAGGGCCATTGCTCTAAAGCCTAGCCCCAACAGTGCTGCCACCGACCCTATGCCAGCCAGAGGACCAGAGGGAAACCCAGCCCCAGGCAGCACCTTCCCTGGTTCCCGGTTCCCGCTACCCTGACTCCATCTCTGGGAGAGGCATCTTGGTGTGAACTTGCCAAGGAAGGAAGGCCTCCTCCAATGTCCAAGCAGCACCCTCTCCCAGGACCTGGAATGTTTAGCCTGGCCAGGTGCCCACCCAGAGGAGACAGGGTTACTGCTTTCAAATACCTGAAGGTCTGTCATGGAGAAAAATGTTCTGTGCACTCTAGGAGGGCAGCAAAGGCAACAATGCAGAATGGGAGGTGGAAGGAGCAGGCTGAGGAGGGCCCTGCCAGCGGAAGAGTGATCCTAACTGTCCCAGAAAGAACTTCTGAACAGCAGGGGCAGCTCAGAAATGGACCAGACTACCTGCAGGTGATGAACAGCCTGTCAACTGATACTGGTCAGACACAAGCTGGTGTCCACCTTCAGGAGCTGATGGTGTCCAGTGCGTTGATTATGCCCTCTTCCCAAGCAGGCCTCAGCGGGGCGGGGGGTGGTTCTCTAGAGCTAAACTATGGAGGGGAGGGGCGGGGGCACTCAGGACCCCATCGCCCTCTGTGACCAGCTGGAGCTGTTTCCCAGGGAAAGGCCCACGGTAGCTCCTACAGGCTTGACTTCCTGGGCCTACCCTGATTCCTCCAAGAAATAGGGTGGCTTCAGCAAGGTTAGCAAAGGTGGGCCCAGTGCTGTGCCCCGTTGGGAAACTGACATCTGGTCCCCAAGTCTTCCAGGCAGGATGCATGACAAAAGGGAAGACCACCTGCCTCCTGAGGGGCCAAGGGCTCTCTCTGACTGCCTCCTGCAGGCTGCCCCACTCAGGCCCAGCCAGAACCCCACTGCCCCCAGCAAGCCTGAAAAGAAAGAGCTGACCTTGGGCTTCTTCTGCCATGCCCTTGGTTGCCCTCTGTGGCTCCACCCCTCCCACCCTCGCCTCCAGGAGGATTAAGTCTGTCTGCAGGCTGGAGGAAACCTGACATAGGACCTGGAAAGAGGCATAACCAGGACATCTTTCCACCCAAACAGGTTTAAATGTAATCCGGGATTAATGGGGGAGGGGGGGGCAAAGAAGAGAGATCAGAAGCCAAGCCCAGGGCCCCAGGGGAAGGTGATGGTCAAAAGGCCTCACACCCTCGCCTCCAGGAGGATTAAGTCTGTCTGCAGGCTGGAGGAAACCTGACATAGGACCTGGAAAGAGGCATAACCAGGACATCTTTCCACCCAAACAGGTTTAAATGTAATCCGGGATTAATGGGGGAGGGGGGGGCAAAGAAGAGAGATCAGAAGCCAAGCCCAGGGCCCCAGGGGAAGGTGATGGTCAAAAGGCCTTTCACATTACCTCACCCCTCCTGAGACCCAGGTGTCCTAGTTCCCCAAACATGCATGTGCCAGGCTCCCCTCCCCTTTGGAGAGCGGTGTATGTGAGGGCTGAAGCTGAACCTGAACCTGGACACTGAGGTCCCTAGCCCAGAGACACCCTCCCTCCCCATCCTAGCACAGGGACAGACATCTCTGCTCAAACTGATTTTCCAGGGGAGCTGCCAAGGACTGGGCTATCCTGAGCCAATGCATTCACGCAGGGGAAACCAGTTCCTTCTGCTTCTCACCTGGGATAAGGCTCAGCTTTTCCTGGAGATTCTCGGCAGGACGATAAGCAGGGGCCAGCTCTATATTTCCCACACCTCACCCCTTTCCAGGCTGCCATCCCATTGCCTTCACCAGGTACCTCTCACTGCCGTGAGCTGTGTGAAACTACCTAGGTCTCAGGTGCCCGGGGATGGAGTCCAGATAGGATTCCAGCATTTCAGGTCCCTCCTTTCCCTCCTAGATTTCATAGCCCTGGACCCTCAGGACAAGAGCCCAGATAGGAAGATTCGGGACTCAGAAGCTTGCAGAATTGTCAGAGTCCAGGACAGGGATGGGGAATCCACTTTGTATGAGAAAGGCACACACAGTCTAAGAGCCAGAAAGAGCAGGTCTGGTCTCAGTTCTGTTACCAGCTGTGTGACCAGAGACAAGTGATATTATGTCACAGAGCCTCGGTCTCCTCATCTGTAAAGTGGGAAAAATACCTGTGTTAGGCTTGTGGTGACGATGAAATGGGATTAAGTATTTAATAGTATAGTCATATTGTAAACCTGCAGAATTGATCTGTGGCTCAAAGAGGTAAAAGCTTGATCAATGTTTCTGAGGCGCTCAAATCTCTCACGGGAGTCAGCACTAATCCTTGGCTGAAGCAATCAGACAAGAAGTCCTAGAGAAGAGGAAATCTTGAGTTGGAACTGCTGTGTTCAGAGTCAAGCCCTGATACTGAGACCAGTCTACTGGGGAGATAGATACAAACGGGCATTAGACAAAGATGAGTAAAGGGCAGGCAGAGAGGCAGAGACAGGACTCAAGGGGAGGGCGTGGCTACAACCTGAGGTCTGGCGGCACCCCAGACCTGGTAATTCCACCCAAGACTCATTTATCGGGAGCAGTGAAGAGATAGGGTCTTGGTAATGGGAGGTAGGAATCTGATCTGCCCTAGCCTCTCTGCTCACCCCACTCATTGGAGCTCTCCTTTGCAGCAGTCGTGCTGGGGCCCGGAGCCCATCTCCTCTGCCCACTGCAAACCTGTCTGCCTCCTTCTCCTGCCAGGTTTCTTGGGAACACTGGCCCTGCTACCAGAGCCCCAGGAGCCCCCATGAGTGCCGGTGAAGGGAATCTTGGGTAGCGAGGCCCTGGCTGATCCAGGGGTGGGCACTCCACCATGCCACCCATCCTCCAGCGCCTACAGCAGGCCACCAAGATGATGAGCCGCAGGAAAATCCTGCTGCTGGTGCTAGGGTGCAGCACCGTAAGCCTCCTCATCCACCAGGGGGCACAGCTGAGCTGGTAAGGGACCGGGCCTCGGTAAGGGGGTGGGGGTCCCAGGGGAGGCACAGTCGTACAGAGTCCAGCTCCCTGGGTTAGCCGCAAATCAGCTAGCTCCCCTTCCCATTCTTCCACCTGCCAAAAGAGAGCTTCTATTGGGCTATGCTTTTTCCCTCTATTCTGAAAGTGTTTTTCCATACATTCCTCTAGAGCCACACAACCTGCCTGGGCAGGGACTGGTCATTGGAAGGCCTGTGACTTGCTCAAACTCGAAGTTAGTCAGAATTAGCTGGGATTAGAATCCAGCCCAAATCCTTCTCATAGCATCACATCTGAGTGCCTTTCCAGTAGCCTGCGAATGACTTTTCACTACTGTTGTGCTGGACAAGGCTAGTGACTTCTCTGAGCCTCTTTCCTCATGTCTAAAGTGGGAATGATGACACGTGTGACCCAGCTAGTCATCTTGATACAGTGTCTCATGTGATGATTAGAGCGAGCTCTGCTCCTGACTCTCCCATGTGAACCCTACAGATCCCTACACCTCTTGATGCCTCAACTTCATTTCTTACATGGTCTACCTGAGAATGGTGGGAGTGGACCCAGCTTTCCTTGCCAGATGATTTGCTGGTTTTAAAGGTGATGTCTGTGTGGACATTATCCTGAGCCCAAACCAGCCACAGAGGAAATCTCAGTGGTGTTCTCAAAGCTGCCGAGAATTGTTCTTATTACATGATATTTAGGATGGTAGAGAAGAAACGGGAGAGTGAGTCAAAATCTGTGGGCCCTGTAGGTTACCAGTAAAACCAAACATTCTATTTTGAGAAACAAAAATGAAAGCTTCATGAGAGCTAAGATTATTATTTGTTTTCTATATTACTGTATTTCTTTCTTTTTTTTTTTTTAAATTAACTATAGGGCACATGCGCTCACTGGAGGGACAGAGAGACAGGCAGCAGGAAAGTGAGAAAGCACAACCCAGGGAAGATAGCCATACACAATCTTTTCTCCTCCATTCTTCTCTTAGGATTTTGGACATGCACACACTTGTGCGTGGCATGTTTTTTAAGCCACCAGTCTAAGACTCAAGTTGTACAGCTGGCCATGTGGGATCCAGTGCTTTAACCACAATGCCAAGTACTAGCCCGTACTATCAAAAAGCATTTTTTAAAGAGGTTTTTGCCATAGGGAACATGAACATGCCAGAGAGAGACAGATACAGTGAGAGAGAAAGTGAGAAATCACCCCTCGAGGGTTATGGCCACGCTGCAATCCCTTCTCCTCTATTCTCTTCCTGGGATCTTGAACATGTATACCACACACCCAGTGTGCTTTCCAAGCCACTAGGTCCAGGACTCAAACCATGGTCAGTCATGTGGGAGTCCAGTGATGTAGCAACTATACCATCTGCTGGCCCCACTGTCATATTTCTTTAGACCAGATGATCACGACACATAGTTGGTGGTCACAAAATACTGGCTGAACAAAGAGATGAGGCTCCAGAGGTTTTAAAAGAAACGACTGACAAATGGGTTGGGTTGCTGCAGAGCCTGACACCACCTGGCTACAAAGTGAGGAGCCAATTAAAGGACTACAACTGAGAAGAAATGAACGGCAAGATGATTTGGCGATACTGGGTTGGCCCCAGACTTTATATAAAAGAAATATTTTTTCCTTTGAGTCTTGGTTTCTATATCTGCACAGTGGGATTCCTCAAGGATCTCCAAGAGCCTGTGTCCCTTATATTATTTATTTCTGCATCAATAAATTACCTTAAAACTTAGCAGCTGTTAACGACAAACATCTTTTTAAGTTTATTCCTTACACGAGAGAAAGAGAGACAGACAGCATCCCCCAAGAGGGTCTCAATGCTGCAATTTACCTCCAGCCTTCAGCCAGCCCTGGATCATGGGCAAGCACATGACAGGTGTACTCAAGTGGTCTCTGGATGTGAACCAGGAACCTTCCCATGTGGGGATGCCTTACAGAGCATCATATGTTACCTCTGGGCCACTGTCTGGCCCCTATAAACAAACATTTATTGTTTCAGTTTCTGTGGATTAGGAATCCAGGTGCAACTTTACTGGGTTGAGGTCTTTCATGGGTTTGCAACCAAGGTATCTGCTTGGGATGCAGCCTCATCTGAAGGCTTGATTGGAAGGGCTCCCCTTCCAAGCTCACTTACAGGGTTTTGGCAGATTCAGCTCTTCCAGCAGACTGATGGACTTAGGGCCATAGTTCCTTGGGGGCTGTTGCACATGGTACCTCGCTATAGGACTGCTCACATTATGGCAGCTTGCATCTCCCGACATGCGTTATCTTGGACAGAGTGTGAGAGAGAAACACTAAGAAAGAAACCATAGTCTCATGCTGTAATCTCTGAAGTGACATTCCATCATTTCTGCATATTTTATTCCTTACAAACATCAATAAGTGTCCAGCCCATACTCAAGGGGAGGGAGATACACAAGGGCATGAATACCAGGAATCCAGCTGGGGTCATCTTAGAGGCTGCCACCCACCCCCTCTCTACTGTTACATGGGTAAAGTTCAGGACGGGTGCTCTGTGATGTATCCCACCATCCTGGGGGAGGAACAGAGTCAAGCTGCATCCCTCTCATACCTTCCTCTGCATGATCGCTGGGTCCTGCAGGTACCCCAAGCTGTTCCCCCTGAGCTGCCCACCAATTCGGGATTCACCACCGCGCCCCAAGCACATGACTGTGGCCTTCCTGAAGACACACAAGACGGCGGGTACAACGGTACAGAATATCCTGTTCCGCTTTGCAGAGCGCCACAACCTGACCGTGGCCCTGCCACACCCGAGCTGTGAGCATCAATTCTGTTACCCGCGCAACTTCTCGGCGCACTTCGTGCACCCGGCCACGCGACCGCCACAAATGCTGGCGAGCCACCTGCGCTTCGACCGAGCAGAGCTCGAGCGCCTCATGCCGCCTGGCACTGTCTACGTCACCATCCTGCGCGAGCCGGCCGCAATGTTTGAGTCACTCTTCAGCTACTACAACCAGTACTGCCCGGCCTTTCGGCGCGTGCCCAACGCGTCGCTCGAGGCCTTCCTGCGCGCCCCCGAGTCCTACTATCGCGCCGGCGAGCACTTCGCCATGTTCGCGCACAACACGCTGGCCTACGACCTAGGCGGCGACAACGAGCGCAGCCCGCGTGACGACGCCGCTTACCTGGCGGGCCTCATCCGCCAAGTGGAGGAGGTCTTCTCGCTGGTCATGATCGCCGAGTACTTCGACGAGTCGCTCGTGCTGCTGCGGCGCCTGCTGGCCTGGGACCTGGACGATGTTCTCTACGCCAAGCTCAACGCGCGCGCCGCCAGCTCGCGCCTGGCTGCCATCCCCGCGGCACTGGCGCGGGCCGCGCGCACTTGGAACGCGCTGGACGCCGGCCTCTACGACCACTTCAATGCCACCTTCTGGCGCCGCGTGGCACGCGCTGGCCGCGCGTGCGTGGAACGCGAGGCACGCGAGCTGCGCGAAGCTCGCCAGCGCCTATTGCGGCGCTGCTTCGGCGAAGAGCCAATGCTGAGGCCAGCAGCGCAGATCCGCACCAAGCAACTGCAGCCCTGGCAGCCCAGCCGCAAGGTGGACATCATGGGCTATGACCTGCCCAGCGGTGGCGCGGGCCCAGCCACTGAAGCCTGCCTCAAGCTGGCCATGCCGGAGGTGCAGTACTCGAACTACCTGCTGCGCAAGCAAAAACGCCGGGGTGGCGTGCGGGCCAGGCCTGAGCCTGTCCTGGACAATCCCCCGCCTCGGCCCATCCGAGTTCTGCCCCGTGGCCCTCAGGGCCCCTGAACTCCGCTCTGACTCCCAGAGTCTGGATTCTGTCCTGCCTTCCCAGGAATCCACCCTGGGGTTGCTCCCAGATCCCGCTCCATTGGGCCTTTTTCGCTGAGGGGCTTGAGCCCGAAGCCCAACTTGAGGGGAACTTGGGAGTGTATCTTATTATCTGAGCCTGCATCCCAAGCTAGGGCTGAACCTCGCCTTTGGATATGGCGCTAGAAGGCCCAGTCCAGCCTCGGGCTACTCAACCCTACTTCCCACCTGGTCGATGACTTTGACACAAGGTCCGAGGGCTGTCCAGAACTGCCCACCCTGCCTTTTCTGGGGGCTGAGCCTCCCACCTGTCCTTTCCAAGTAGATGACCCCTGGGGAAAGGCTGCTCTTCTTGTCAACCTCACTGAGCTCTTGCTCTTCCTCCCAGGGCTTCAGAGGCCCAGTACTGTTGTCTTCCAGGTCCTACCCACCCACAGACCTAAGCTGCTCCCCGACTCCCAGAACCTAGAGTTCTTGGGTCCGGTTTTCTGTTTGTTTGATTTTTCTTTTTTTAATAAAATACCTTTACAATGTGCAGGTTGTTGATCAATCATTAAAAGCCAGATTTCCCATGTTTGAAGATGAAGCAGATGCCAGGGAGGAGCTTTGGCTGCTCCCCTGAAGAAGGGAGCCTAGACTCTATCAAGCTACCCCTTTCAAAGGCCCATAACCTTCCTCAGCACCTTTGATTGACAGGAATCACCAACACAGACTGGTCACCAGCCCCACTCATTTTCTTTCTTTCTTTCTTTCTTTTTTTTTCATTTACTATAGGGCATATGCATTTGCTGGAAGGAGACAAAGAGAAAGGGAAAGTGAGAAATCACCCCCCTCAGGGGGATGGCCAGGCCACAGTCCCTTCTCTCTTCTCTTGGGATTTTGGGCATGCACACGCATGTGCCCGGTGTGTTTTTCAAGCCACTGGTCTAGGACTCAAACCACATTGGGCCACGTAAGATCCAGCTGCCTTCGCCTCCTTGCCACCTGCTCCCCGCCCTCCATTTTCCATATTGTTCTTTTTCATTCAGTTCAGCCACTTTTTTAAAAAAACAATTATTTTATTAAACTTTATTTATTTATTGACTTATTTTCATTTGACCAGAGAGGAAAAGAGAGAGAGAGAGAGAAAGTGAGAAAGCACGCGTCTAAGTTCAGGAATCAAACCTTGGTTGGTCATGCAAGAGTCTAGCACCCTTAGCCCACCACACCACCTGCTGGCCCCCAGTTTAGCCACTTTTATTGAGCATCATGTCTGTAATTCACAGAAACAGGTATATAAGGCAGATAGGGTCTTTATCCCTGTGGAGCTGAAGGGAAGGTATTAAAACAGGAACATGGCATATAGACAAAGAGGAAGGACAAGGTGACACCCGGACAACACCTGGGGCACAGTGGAGATGTTAGGAGAACCATTTGCAGATAAGGAGGTGCTTAACTCAATTTTAGCTTCCCCAGTGAGTTACTGGCTTCACCAGTGACCTTCATTCCCCATGTAGGGACCAATCCTCCTCCTCCCCAATTCCATTAGCACAACATGATAATACTTTCAGACGAAACCTCCCTTAAGACTAGGAGAAACTGGGACTTTTTCTGTTATTTCCTTCGGAACTATATTGACATATCTCAATGAGTAATAAAAAAAATAACTAACATGTCTACTTTGTACCAGCACTACTTAAGGGCTTTATGTGTATGGTAACTTATGGTCAACTTATAAGATAGGTACCTTTCCCAAGTGAGAGAACTGAAACTTAGAGAGCTTAAGTGGCATCAGGGTCACACAGCTTGAAAATAGCCACTGGGATTTGAACCTAGGCAGTGTAGCTTCAGAATCTTTGTTTGTAAGTACTGTGCATAGTGCTATTTAAATAAAAGCCACATACCATAGGCTAGGCTGGCTCCCAAGACCTTCTCATGAAAGAATGTAAAGTGAAGAACCAAGACAGCCCCTCAGCTCCTCTGTAACTTATGTTCATGGAGACAAGGGTTAACCTGTAATTGCAATGGTTGTTTGGCAGCTTGTATGACACTTCCTGGGCTTGAAAGGGGGCTGTTTGGATATCACCCCACTTTTTACCAGTAGAGCTCTGGAAAAGGCAATAATTAGAGTCATGCAAAGGCATAATTAGGCTTCTGGTGTTAAGCAGCAGTAACAAATTGCACTAGATTCAAAGTCATCTATCTAAAGACAGGTGTCCTCTGGCCCCCAGGCCAAGAAGTTGCCTGCCATTGTCTTGTCCCACCCCCTTTGGTCCTAACTGCTGGCCATACCTCTGCCAGGCAGGCAAGCCCTCCTTTAAAAACCTTGCTCCACTTCAGCAAAGTACAACTCTGGACTCGGAAATATTTGGAGTCAAGGACT
This sequence comes from Tupaia belangeri chinensis, assembly GCF_000334495.1. Taxonomy (NCBI): domain Eukaryota; kingdom Metazoa; phylum Chordata; class Mammalia; order Scandentia; family Tupaiidae; genus Tupaia; species Tupaia belangeri. The sequence goes on from NW_006209345.1 coordinate 4,528,465, forward strand.
AATGAATTCAACAGGTACTGGAGAGGGTTTCTCTGACTTAGGAGCAAGAGCAGACTCTTAGGACCACCAGGGGCTCTGGAACTCCTTGACCCAAATGTGTAGCTTCAGCCACAAGCCAGGACTGGAACTAAGCAGAGATTCTTTAAAAGGAAATAGGTCTTGGTTTCTTCTTTTGTTGAGGAAAAATGACAAATTCCCAAACTGAAATTAATAGAAGCTGAGCTAAGGACTGTATTTTACTAAGGTGCTTGTAGTACAAGGGCCATTTAAATTTTTTAAAAGAAATGTTTATGTAATTTAATTATTTATTATTATTCTTCAATTTGACCATAGAGACAGAGGAGCGCGAGAAAGCAAGCCACCAGGTCCAGGCCTCGAACCATAGTCAACTGTGTAGGAGTCCAGTGCCCTAACCACCATGCCACTGCCATCCCCAAGGCCATTTAAACAATTTTTTTAAAGAATTATTTTATTTAGGGACCAGCAGTTGGCATAATGGCTATGTCACTGGACTACTATGTAGTCAACTGCAGTTAGAGTCCCAGACCCAGTGGCTTAAACTCACGCTGGGTGCTTGTGCATGTGTGCCCAAGATCCCAAGAGGAGAATGGAAAAGGGATTGCAGCATGGCCATCCCCCCTGGGGGGTGATTTCTCGCTTTCTGTCTCTCTGTCTCTCTCTGGCTTTCTGGCGAGCTCACGTGCCCTGTAGCAAAAACCTCTCTTCCCCACCCCCCAAAAAATGTATTTTATTTAACTTTATTTATTTATTTATTTATTGTAAGTGTACTAGAAAAGGACAGAGTGGGTAGTGAGAGTAAGAAATTAAGCTGCCAGGTCCAGGATTCTAA
>NW_006209345.1:4530577-4541493 GCF_000334495.1 Tupaia belangeri chinensis
TAGGGCAGCTTGCATCTCCCGACATGCGTTATCTTGGACAGAGTGTGAGAGAGAAACACTAAGAAAGAAACCATAGTCTCATGCTGTAATCTCTGAAGTGACATTCCATCATTTCTGCATATTTTATTCCTTACAAACATCAATAAGTGTCCAGCCCATACTCAAGGGGAGGGAGATACACAAGGGCATGAATACCAGGAATCCAGCTGGGGTCATCTTAGAGGCTGCCACCCACCCCCTCTCTACTGTTACATGGGTAAAGTTCAGGACGGGTGCTCTGTGATGTATCCCACCATCCTGGGGGAGGAACAGAGTCAAGCTGCATCCCTCTCATACCTTCCTCTGCATGATCGCTGGGTCCTGCAGGTACCCCAAGCTGTTCCCCCTGAGCTGCCCACCAATTCGGGATTCACCACCGCGCCCCAAGCACATGACTGTGGCCTTCCTGAAGACACACAAGACGGCGGGTACAACGGTACAGAATATCCTGTTCCGCTTTGCAGAGCGCCACAACCTGACCGTGGCCCTGCCACACCCGAGCTGTGAGCATCAATTCTGTTACCCGCGCAACTTCTCGGCGCACTTCGTGCACCCGGCCACGCGACCGCCACAAATGCTGGCGAGCCACCTGCGCTTCGACCGAGCAGAGCTCGAGCGCCTCATGCCGCCTGGCACTGTCTACGTCACCATCCTGCGCGAGCCGGCCGCAATGTTTGAGTCACTCTTCAGCTACTACAACCAGTACTGCCCGGCCTTTCGGCGCGTGCCCAACGCGTCGCTCGAGGCCTTCCTGCGCGCCCCCGAGTCCTACTATCGCGCCGGCGAGCACTTCGCCATGTTCGCGCACAACACGCTGGCCTACGACCTAGGCGGCGACAACGAGCGCAGCCCGCGTGACGACGCCGCTTACCTGGCGGGCCTCATCCGCCAAGTGGAGGAGGTCTTCTCGCTGGTCATGATCGCCGAGTACTTCGACGAGTCGCTCGTGCTGCTGCGGCGCCTGCTGGCCTGGGACCTGGACGATGTTCTCTACGCCAAGCTCAACGCGCGCGCCGCCAGCTCGCGCCTGGCTGCCATCCCCGCGGCACTGGCGCGGGCCGCGCGCACTTGGAACGCGCTGGACGCCGGCCTCTACGACCACTTCAATGCCACCTTCTGGCGCCGCGTGGCACGCGCTGGCCGCGCGTGCGTGGAACGCGAGGCACGCGAGCTGCGCGAAGCTCGCCAGCGCCTATTGCGGCGCTGCTTCGGCGAAGAGCCAATGCTGAGGCCAGCAGCGCAGATCCGCACCAAGCAACTGCAGCCCTGGCAGCCCAGCCGCAAGGTGGACATCATGGGCTATGACCTGCCCAGCGGTGGCGCGGGCCCAGCCACTGAAGCCTGCCTCAAGCTGGCCATGCCGGAGGTGCAGTACTCGAACTACCTGCTGCGCAAGCAAAAACGCCGGGGTGGCGTGCGGGCCAGGCCTGAGCCTGTCCTGGACAATCCCCCGCCTCGGCCCATCCGAGTTCTGCCCCGTGGCCCTCAGGGCCCCTGAACTCCGCTCTGACTCCCAGAGTCTGGATTCTGTCCTGCCTTCCCAGGAATCCACCCTGGGGTTGCTCCCAGATCCCGCTCCATTGGGCCTTTTTCGCTGAGGGGCTTGAGCCCGAAGCCCAACTTGAGGGGAACTTGGGAGTGTATCTTATTATCTGAGCCTGCATCCCAAGCTAGGGCTGAACCTCGCCTTTGGATATGGCGCTAGAAGGCCCAGTCCAGCCTCGGGCTACTCAACCCTACTTCCCACCTGGTCGATGACTTTGACACAAGGTCCGAGGGCTGTCCAGAACTGCCCACCCTGCCTTTTCTGGGGGCTGAGCCTCCCACCTGTCCTTTCCAAGTAGATGACCCCTGGGGAAAGGCTGCTCTTCTTGTCAACCTCACTGAGCTCTTGCTCTTCCTCCCAGGGCTTCAGAGGCCCAGTACTGTTGTCTTCCAGGTCCTACCCACCCACAGACCTAAGCTGCTCCCCGACTCCCAGAACCTAGAGTTCTTGGGTCCGGTTTTCTGTTTGTTTGATTTTTCTTTTTTTAATAAAATACCTTTACAATGTGCAGGTTGTTGATCAATCATTAAAAGCCAGATTTCCCATGTTTGAAGATGAAGCAGATGCCAGGGAGGAGCTTTGGCTGCTCCCCTGAAGAAGGGAGCCTAGACTCTATCAAGCTACCCCTTTCAAAGGCCCATAACCTTCCTCAGCACCTTTGATTGACAGGAATCACCAACACAGACTGGTCACCAGCCCCACTCATTTTCTTTCTTTCTTTCTTTCTTTTTTTTTCATTTACTATAGGGCATATGCATTTGCTGGAAGGAGACAAAGAGAAAGGGAAAGTGAGAAATCACCCCCCTCAGGGGGATGGCCAGGCCACAGTCCCTTCTCTCTTCTCTTGGGATTTTGGGCATGCACACGCATGTGCCCGGTGTGTTTTTCAAGCCACTGGTCTAGGACTCAAACCACATTGGGCCACGTAAGATCCAGCTGCCTTCGCCTCCTTGCCACCTGCTCCCCGCCCTCCATTTTCCATATTGTTCTTTTTCATTCAGTTCAGCCACTTTTTTAAAAAAACAATTATTTTATTAAACTTTATTTATTTATTGACTTATTTTCATTTGACCAGAGAGGAAAAGAGAGAGAGAGAGAGAAAGTGAGAAAGCACGCGTCTAAGTTCAGGAATCAAACCTTGGTTGGTCATGCAAGAGTCTAGCACCCTTAGCCCACCACACCACCTGCTGGCCCCCAGTTTAGCCACTTTTATTGAGCATCATGTCTGTAATTCACAGAAACAGGTATATAAGGCAGATAGGGTCTTTATCCCTGTGGAGCTGAAGGGAAGGTATTAAAACAGGAACATGGCATATAGACAAAGAGGAAGGACAAGGTGACACCCGGACAACACCTGGGGCACAGTGGAGATGTTAGGAGAACCATTTGCAGATAAGGAGGTGCTTAACTCAATTTTAGCTTCCCCAGTGAGTTACTGGCTTCACCAGTGACCTTCATTCCCCATGTAGGGACCAATCCTCCTCCTCCCCAATTCCATTAGCACAACATGATAATACTTTCAGACGAAACCTCCCTTAAGACTAGGAGAAACTGGGACTTTTTCTGTTATTTCCTTCGGAACTATATTGACATATCTCAATGAGTAATAAAAAAAATAACTAACATGTCTACTTTGTACCAGCACTACTTAAGGGCTTTATGTGTATGGTAACTTATGGTCAACTTATAAGATAGGTACCTTTCCCAAGTGAGAGAACTGAAACTTAGAGAGCTTAAGTGGCATCAGGGTCACACAGCTTGAAAATAGCCACTGGGATTTGAACCTAGGCAGTGTAGCTTCAGAATCTTTGTTTGTAAGTACTGTGCATAGTGCTATTTAAATAAAAGCCACATACCATAGGCTAGGCTGGCTCCCAAGACCTTCTCATGAAAGAATGTAAAGTGAAGAACCAAGACAGCCCCTCAGCTCCTCTGTAACTTATGTTCATGGAGACAAGGGTTAACCTGTAATTGCAATGGTTGTTTGGCAGCTTGTATGACACTTCCTGGGCTTGAAAGGGGGCTGTTTGGATATCACCCCACTTTTTACCAGTAGAGCTCTGGAAAAGGCAATAATTAGAGTCATGCAAAGGCATAATTAGGCTTCTGGTGTTAAGCAGCAGTAACAAATTGCACTAGATTCAAAGTCATCTATCTAAAGACAGGTGTCCTCTGGCCCCCAGGCCAAGAAGTTGCCTGCCATTGTCTTGTCCCACCCCCTTTGGTCCTAACTGCTGGCCATACCTCTGCCAGGCAGGCAAGCCCTCCTTTAAAAACCTTGCTCCACTTCAGCAAAGTACAACTCTGGACTCGGAAATATTTGGAGTCAAGGACTAATGAATTCAACAGGTACTGGAGAGGGTTTCTCTGACTTAGGAGCAAGAGCAGACTCTTAGGACCACCAGGGGCTCTGGAACTCCTTGACCCAAATGTGTAGCTTCAGCCACAAGCCAGGACTGGAACTAAGCAGAGATTCTTTAAAAGGAAATAGGTCTTGGTTTCTTCTTTTGTTGAGGAAAAATGACAAATTCCCAAACTGAAATTAATAGAAGCTGAGCTAAGGACTGTATTTTACTAAGGTGCTTGTAGTACAAGGGCCATTTAAATTTTTTAAAAGAAATGTTTATGTAATTTAATTATTTATTATTATTCTTCAATTTGACCATAGAGACAGAGGAGCGCGAGAAAGCAAGCCACCAGGTCCAGGCCTCGAACCATAGTCAACTGTGTAGGAGTCCAGTGCCCTAACCACCATGCCACTGCCATCCCCAAGGCCATTTAAACAATTTTTTTAAAGAATTATTTTATTTAGGGACCAGCAGTTGGCATAATGGCTATGTCACTGGACTACTATGTAGTCAACTGCAGTTAGAGTCCCAGACCCAGTGGCTTAAACTCACGCTGGGTGCTTGTGCATGTGTGCCCAAGATCCCAAGAGGAGAATGGAAAAGGGATTGCAGCATGGCCATCCCCCCTGGGGGGTGATTTCTCGCTTTCTGTCTCTCTGTCTCTCTCTGGCTTTCTGGCGAGCTCACGTGCCCTGTAGCAAAAACCTCTCTTCCCCACCCCCCAAAAAATGTATTTTATTTAACTTTATTTATTTATTTATTTTAATTTGACTAGAAAAGGACAGAGTGGGGAGGGAGAGTAAGAAATTAAGCTGCCAGGTCCAGGATTCTAACCACAGTTGGCCATGTGGGAGTCCAACACCCTCAACCACCATACCACTTGCCAGCCCTGAGCCATTTAAAGTTTAATGCTCCTAAGTAAGGCTAGAGATTATAGATTTTGGTTATACCTGTCCTGTGTCCTGAGTAATTGTTTGATGTTTCATAGGATGTGAAACTCAGGATGGAAATTGATTACCTAAGGTTCCACTAATCAAGAAAACCCACAAGATGAACATGCCCTAACAAGAGGATAAGGCCCAGTCCCTGGGGTCCTCCTTACAGCAACACATACTTAGTGCTGCCTGCTGTGTGTGGTCCTAAAGATTTGGTTGTAGGTAAAAGGTGGGCTCTGCCAGGAGAAGCTTACCTTGAGATCTACAGCAGACGTGGAGGCAGTGACTTGGGTGACAAAAACTTAATTGAGACAATATTGCCTAGTGACCAATCACCAGTGCTCTGGAGTTCAAATGCCTACTGACTATGTTATCAAACTCAAACCAAATTCACTCACCTGTGCCCCCCAAACCAAACTGTAGACACAAGATACAGTGAAGGAAAGCACAATTTTATTGCCATGTGTGATGCTAAAAATGCCTGGTCTCCCTGAGGAGTTCCAAGAACGCTTCTTTTTTTTAAAGAGATGTTTGTTATAGGGCGTGTGCACTTTTACTGGAGAGACAGAGAGACAGAAAGCAGGAAATCACCCCTAGTGGGAGGTTGGCCACACTGCAATCCCTTCTCCTCCAGTCTCCTCTTCGGATTTTGGGCATGCATGCACACATGCCCAGTGTGAGTTTGATTTTTTTTTAAGTGATTATTTTATTGGACTTGATTTATTTTAATTTGACCAGAGAGGAAGAGAGAGAGAAAGTGAGAAAGCAAGCCACCAAGTCCAGGACTCAAACCACAATCAGCCATGTGCAAGTCTAGTGCCCTTAACCACAATACCATTTGCTGGCCTCTCCCAGCGTAAGTTGTAAGCCGCTGGATCTGTGACTCAAACCAAGGTCTACTACTTGGGAATCCAGCAACGTAACCATTATGCCATCTGCTGGTCTCCCAAGCACAGATTTTTAAGGGCAAAATTAAAGAAGAGGTCTAAGCCACATATCAGCTCAATGCTTGGTTCAAGAAAGCATGATCATCTTGTAGGCTTTTTTGATTAGTAGTGCTTTAAATAATCAATTTCCATCTTGTAGGTTTCACATTCTAAAAAACATTAAACAATTACTCCAGACATTGGGGGTAGGCATAACCAAAATCTGGAGTCTCAAACCTTACTTTAGGCCATTGAAATTTAAACGGTGGGGCCGATAGGTGGCATGGTGGTTAAAGGTGCTGGACTCTCACATGGCCAACCACAGTTCAAGTCCTGGACCTGGCGGCTTACTTTCTTACTTTCTCTCTCTCTTCTCCTTCTCTGGTCAAATTAAAATAAATAAAATAAATTAATAAAATAAAATTAAATAATTCTTTTTAAAAAAGTAAATGACAAAAAATATTAAATGGCCTTTGTATTTCAAGTAGTTTAGAAATATACTTGTTTGTTTGTTTTTAAATAATTATTTCTTTTATTTTATTTATAGTTATTGTTATTTTTAATTTTATAATAATAAGACACAGAGAGAGAGAGAGAGAATGAGCAAGCAAGCTGCCAGGTCCGGGACTTGAACCATGGCCATCCCCCCTCTCCTCGGGGATGATTTCTTGCTTTCAGTCTTCTGTCTTTCTCTATCTCTCTGGTGAGTGCACATGCCCTATATAAAAAATCTCTTCTAAAAAAATAAAAATTAAAAAATAATAATTTCCAGTTTGGGAAATTTTCATGTTCCCTCAGCAGACGGGGAACCTGAGGTCCAGCCCTTTCAGAAAGTCCCTGCTTGGGTTCAGTTACATCCTTTGAACTTAGCCTTTGAGCCACACTTTCTTCACCTGTGAATCAGTTCCTGCTTGGGCTTGGTGACCCGTGTGTGAGGCACCTGGCACAGGGAAGCATTCCCATGGTGGCATCTGCGGCTTCATCGGGGCTCTGTAGGGTTCTCACCCTTCATGTTGTGTATGGTACAGATTTGCACATCTACTGCAGAAGTTTTCCAGTGATGGAAGGAAGCGTTTTAAGGAAGGAATGCCATTCTCTACACCAAAGGCACAGCATGGGCCGGTAGCAGCCTTGATTTTCTGGATATAGAATACCCAAAGCATGTGGGGAACAAAGAGGAGTGGTGTTTACCTGCCATCAGGAGAGGCTCCCTGGAAGAAGAGTGTCTCAGCTGAGAACAGGGATGGGGAAAGTTACTCCAGATAGAGCGAGTAGCACATCCAGAGGTGACTGGCATGAGAAAGCCTAATATTTATGTGAAGGAGTTCTATTCTGGCTCTAACAGAGTGTTGATTTCCTCTAACCTGCCACCTAGAGGCATTGAGATGCATCAGGTTTTGTTAGTCATTTATGACCTTCCCAGCAATAGAGAAAAAATTGGGTTGTTAGAAAAGTTATGACGGGGGCTGGCAGGTGGTGTGGTGGTTAAGGGCACTGAACTTCCACATGGGCAACCGTAGTTTGAGTTCTGGACCTGGCAGTTTGTTTGCTTACTTTCTCCCTCTCACTCTGTCCCTCTCTGGTCAAATTAAAATAAAGAGAGAAAGAAAGAAAAGAAAAAGAAAAATCATGATGTATTTTTTTATTTTTCTTTTTAAAAAATATTTATTTAATTTATTATTATAATTGTTTTTCAATTTGCTATAGGGTACCTGTGCTCACAGAGAGAGATGAGATGCCCCTTGATGTTGCTGAGCTCATCTGAGAGAGGTTGGCCTGCTACTAGCCCCAGCCTAGGCTCAATCCCTTGGGGTGAGGAGCCATAGCAGGAGGGTAGGAAGAGAATTAAGGGATGGTTGTTTGTCATTTTTTTGCCTTTTTTTTTCTTTTTCTTTTGGAGAGGTTTTTGCTATAGGGTGCGTGCGCTCACCAGACAGACAGAGACAGACATAGAGACAGCAAGCGAGAAATCACCCCCCAGAGGGGATGGTCATGCCACAATCCCTTCTCCTCCATTCTCCTCTCGGGATCTCCTCTAGGGATCCACTCTCCTCCAAGTTTTAAGCCATCGGGTCTGGGATGCGAACCACGGTCGACTACGTGGGAGTCCAGCGACATAGCCATTATGCCAACTGCTGGTTCCCTGCCTTTTGTTTTTAAAGTGTTTGTCATAGGGCACATGCACTTGCCAGAGAGAGACAGAGAGGGAGACGGAGGGAAGTGATAAGTCACCCTTGGGGGGATGGTCACTCCACAATTCCTTCTCCTCCATTCTCCTCTTGGGATTTTGGGCATACATGCACTCTCACCCAGTGTGATTTTCAAGTCACTTAGTCCAGGACTCAAACCATGAAGTTAACCATGTGGGATACAGTGCCTTAACTTTCACATCACCTGCTGTCCCCACCTTTTCTTATTAATGTCACAAGGCACCTGAGATCACCAGAGAGAAAGGGAGAAAGCACCCCAAGTGGGGCCTGGTCACACCGCAATCCCTTCTCCTCTATTTCTTCATCTCATCAGGCTTTGGGGCACACACACACACACACACACACACACTCACACAAAAAGCCACAAGGGTTGTGATTTGAATCATAGTTGGACATGTGGGATCTAGTTTCTTTAACCACTAAGCCATGGGACCCGTCCTCTTTTTTGCTTTAATACCTATGAATAAATATCACTGGGGCCAACCAGTAGCATGGTTGTCAATGCAGCTGGATCCCATGTGTCCTGCATGGTTCAAGTCCCAGACCCTGCTGCTCCAGAGACGTAGCAGGCACATGTGTGTGCATGCTCAAAACCCCAAAAGGAGGTAGAAATAGAGGAAAGGGATTGCAGCATGAGCATTTTTCATGGAGTGTTGCTTTATCTCTCTCTCTCTCCTGCCAGCGAGGGCACGTGCCCGTTGACAAATTTAAAAAAATACACACACACACACACACACACACACACACACACACATAAACTTTTTTGACACAAAAGAAGCAACCATGAACATTTTAGGCAACATTTTCTTAGGGGCAAGCCCCATCTCTTCACCTCAATAGCACTGATCCATTTCCCTAACCTAGTTACCCCCCAGGTCCCAGAGGATTTCCCTATCCAAGCAGAAGTCCTCTGAGAATGATTCAAGGGGGCTATAAGATATTACTCAGCCTCATTTGCTGGACCAAATTTGGAGGGAGTTGTTTGTTTGTTTGTTTTCAGAGGGATTTGTGCACACACAAGAGGGAGGGAGAGAAAGAGAGAAAGCATCCCACAACCTGGCCTAGTCGCACCACAGTCCGTTTTACTCTCGCTCTCCATCCCTTCAGGATCTTGGGCATACACATGCACCTGGAGGTTTTTTTTTAAAATATTTTATTTAACTTTATTTATTCATTCATTTATTTATTTCAGTTTGACCAGAGAGGGATATATATATATATATATATATATATATATATATATATAGAGAGAGAGAGAGAGAGAGAGAGAGAGAGAGAGAGAGAGAAAACGAACTATAGGGCATGTGCACTTGCTGGAGAGACAGAGAAACAGAGACAGAAAGCAAGAAATCACTCCCGGGCAGGATGGCCATGCTACAATCCCTTCTCCTCCATTCTTCTCTCAGATTTTGGGCATGTACACACATGTGCCTGGCATGAGTTTTATGTAAAATTATTTTTAGAGAATTATTTAACTTTATTTACGTATTTATTTTTAATTTGACCAGAGAGGGACAAAGAGAGAGAGAGAGAAAAAGTGAGAAAGCAAGTAGTCAGGTCGGGGATTCGAACCGTGGTCAGCCACATGGGAGTCCAGCGCCCTTAACCACCATGCCCCCTGCTTCCCCCCACCATGAATTTTAAGCCACTGGGTCTGGGATTCAAACCATGGTCGACTATATGAAAGTTCAGTGATGTAACCATTACACCATCTGCTGGTCCCAACACCTGGAATGTTTTTCAAGCCATCAGGGAGGAGCTCAAATCCCTAGAGAGAGACTTTTTAAAATTAAGAATAATAAAAAGAAAAAGACAAATTTGGATCATTCTGCATGGGATTCTGAAGTAAAATGGCCAGAGAAGACCAGCAGAGGGCTCCCTAGAGCTGAGGAAAGTCACTGTCAGTGGAGTGCAGCAGGTTCCTGGTACAACAGTGTGGGCCGCTCATCAGGCCGGAGCCTCTGTCCTGGATGATCGGGAGTCACTGAGGTAGACCGGAGAAAGTTCTTTAATCAACAGCTAAGACAAACTATTACTACTTTCTTTCTGGGACATATTCTAGATTAGCATGTTAGCCCAATACTTACTTCCTTGCCATAGATATAAAAGACTGCCCTATAAAAGTGGACTTTGGGGACCAGCAGTTAGTGTAATGACTATGTCGCTGGATTCCCATGTAGTCGATCGCGGTTCGAGTCCCGGACCCGGTGTCTTAAACTCACACTGGGCATGTGTGTGAGTGTGCCCAAGATCCCGAGAGGAGAATAGAGGAGAAGGGATTGTGGTGTGGCCATTCCCCCTGGGGGGTGATTTCTCACTTTCTGTCTCTCTGTCTCTCTCTGTCTGTCTGGCGAGCGCACGTGCCCAATAGCAAAAACCTCTCAAAAAAAAAAGTGGACTTTGTGGCCTACAAAAAATAAATAAGTAAATAAACAATAAACTGCTGCTGGGAGAAGGCATGTTAGCAACAATGACACCAGCTAATAGTGTTTGTTTGTTAATATCAGAAGTGCTCATGTACATTCTCACAGGGGTGAGGGAGAGGGAGAGAACGAATTCCTCACTGGGGCCTGGTCATGCCATATTTTTTTCCCCTCCAGTTCTTCATCGCATTAGGATCTTGGGAAAACACCTGTGGCTGGCCGTGTTTTTCAAGGGGATGGGACACCACTTTAACCCCAGTCAGCCACGTGGGATGTTGCATCCTCTGTGTGGCACCTAACCGCTGTGGGCCTGACACCGGTTACTATGAGCACTTCCTATGTGCTAGTTGGTCTCTACGGATGAGAGGTCTTTGGAAGAATTCGTGGAAACTGTGTATTATGGAAAAATTATGCACGGATTTCAAAATATTTTACCCCATACTAAATTCATACTTTTTAAAAAACCAATTATTTTATTTAACTTTATTT
>NW_006209346.1:0-12430 GCF_000334495.1 Tupaia belangeri chinensis
ATTCTATTTTTCACCAAAGCTCTAATTTTTAATAATTCTTATTTATGTGGTATTTATTGTTTACTAGGTATTTTAATGCAGATTACCTATTTAAATTAGCTACCAAACTTATAAAATCAGTAGTAGTGTTATTTCTATTTAATCTATTTGTTTTTCATCATCACAGTAGTTCTATTATTATGTACATTTAAAGATGAAGGGACCAGCAGTTAGTGTAATGGCTATGTTGCTGAACTCCCATGTAGTTCGAGTCCCGGATCCGGTGGCTTAAACTCATGCCAGGCGCATGTGCATGCATGCCCAAGATCCCAAGAGAAGAATGGAGGAAGAAGGGATTGTGGCGTGGTCACCCCCCAAGGAGATGATTTCTCGCTTTCTGTCTGTCTCTCTCTGTCTTTCTGGCAAGCACATGTGCCCTATAGCAAAAAAATCTCTCTAAAAGAAAAAAAAAAATAAAAAGATGAAGACACTGGAGGCCAGCAGGTTGCATGGCCATTAAAGTGCTGGACTCTCACATGGTTGACTGTGGCTCAAGCCCTATATCTGATGACTTGAAAGTCACAGCGGGCATGTATACATGCATGTCCAAAATCCTAAGAGGAGAAAGTAGGAGAAGGGACTGTGGTGTGGCCATACCACCTAGGAGGTGATTTCTCACTTTCCCTCTCTCTGGCGAGGGCACAGGCCCTATGGAAGTAAAAAAAAAAAAAATGAAGACACTGAAACTCAGTCAGGTACATAACTTATCCTGGGACACACAGTTCATAAGTAGTATATGTCCCAGGATAACTAATTTATCCTGTTGATATTCTACTCGGCCCTGGGAAAGTGCAGCTTTAGAGTTAAACTTATCTGAGTTAGAATCCTAAATTCACTCACCGGCTTTGTGACTTTTAGCAGCTGACTTAATTGCTTGAATCCCTGGTTCCATTATCTTTACAATGGTAACAAAATTATAAGCTTGCTGTATGACCTGAGAAAATATGTGAAGCCTTTGGTACCTGTCAGTGCCAATCCAGTACTGGTCAATGAGAAGCTGGTTCTTATCAAATTACCCTAGTTGTAATTCAAGAGCTCTTGACTGCTGGAAAAAAATTAAAAAGCCCTTTTTGGTGTTAATATATGAGGGTTTACAGAAGTTCCACAGGTTCAGTGAAACTTTCATAGTATGAAGTAGTCACTGCTAAGTTCCTTGACGTTCAAGGGATTTTCTACCTGTTCGCTTTATTTTTAACTAAAAACGAATACCCAGGAACAAGGTCTGTTATCTCATAGGATTCTTTGGTGGTAAAATTGATATCTTTGGTGGTAGTGTGTTTTTGTTGTTGTGACTGTTTTTTGCTTTGTTTTTACCGTTCCAGTGACCCTTAAATTACTCACATACATACAATATAGCAGCTTAGGGGATTCATGGAGAGTAAAACTCTGTTCCATATTCCCTTGTCGCTGTCATCTAGCGTTAATATCTAACAGAACTGGAAACCCTGTTAGAGAGTGTGCCAGATCTTGGGTAACCTAGCAATCTTCTTTCTGTTCCATGTCTGTAGAGCTCAGTTTACTGTCCAGCAAATACTATATGTTGGTTATAGTATGTGGATGAACGGTTGCTAGACTTTAGATTAAAAAAAAACTGAGGAATTAGTTAAGGTTACTAGTTATTAGGAAAATGGATCAATACTTTATGTTTTCGTCTATAAGAAACAGAAGATTCAAGTCCTACTGAGGTCATGGAAAGGTTACTGAACTTTTCTTAGTTCAGGTGTTCAAGGTCCTAAATTCAGATCATAGGGCTGTCATAAGGCTTTTAACCGTACAAGCGTTCACTTTATTTAGGCTCCAAAGAACTGTACTCAAATCCATCCCCTGTCTCCTACTAGCTGCAGGATTGGACATTTATTCTTCCTGAGACTCATCTGCAGAATGGAATTAGTAATACCTACTGCAAAAGGTATGGAGAGCAGTAGATGAGATTTATTGGTGGAGAAGATGGCAGGATGGCAATACCTAGCATAGCATCTATTGCGCTGATGTTTTTTGAGACAAAATCTGTATGTCAGCTTCCTTATCTATAAAATAAAGATAATAATATTTTACCAAAAAGATTGTGATAAAGCACCAGCAGGTGACATGGAGTTTAGGGTGCTGGACTCCCACATGGCCAACTGGTACAAGTCTCAGTCCTGGAGATTTACTTTCTCATTTTCTCTCTCTCTTTCTGGTAAGTACACATGCCCTACAGCAAATTGAAAATAATAATATTAATAACAATGAAAATTAAGTTAAATAAATAATTATTTAGAAAAAGATTGTGATGGTAATTAAATACTGTTATACGTAAAAGCATTTTGTAAACTCTAAAGTAATATGTAAAGGTAATTATTAGTAATCTTGTTAATTCTTATTAAGAATATTTATAGGCACCAGCAGATGGCATAATGGTTATGTTGCTGGACTCCCATGTACTTGACATTGGTTCGAGTCCTGTATCCAGCAGCTTAAACTCACACCGGTGCATGTGTGTGTGTGCACCCAAAACCCCAAGAGGAAAATGGAGGAGAAGGGATTGCAGTGTGGCAAACCTCCTTGGGGGTTGATTTTTCACTTTCTGTCTCTCCATTTCTGTCTATCTCTCCAGTGAGCACCAATGCCCTATAGCAAAAATCTCTCTAAAAATAAAAAAAAATAGAATACTTACAATAAGACCATATAAGGCTTCCCTTGTTGTTTCTAAGTCAAATAGTACAAAATTTGATTTTTTTTCCTTATCAATCTCATTAAAAGAGATTGCTTGGACATAATTTTCAAAATTTTTAGTCATAAAATTTTTTGGAGACACACTTGCTGTAATATATTTTCACCAAATAAGCTATACTTTAGCATGTACAATTGTTATAAGTGAAATAATTCTTAAAATGTCATTTAAAACTGGTGAGGTTAAAAATCAGTGAAATTGGGGACCAGCAGTTGGTGTAATGGCTGTCTTTGGACTCCCATGTGTTCAACCATGGTCCAAGTCCCAGACCTGGTGACTTAAACTCATACCAGGTGCGTGTGCGTGCGTGCCCAAGATCCCGAGAGAATGGAGGAGAAGGGATTGCGGTGTGGCCATCCCCTCGGGGGAGTGATTTCTCACTTTCTGTCTCTCTCTCTCTCTCTGTCTTTCTGGTGAACACATGCACCCTATAGCATAAAACCTCTCCAAAAAAAAAAAAATCAGTGAAATAAAATAAGATCCATCTTGTTTAAGTACTTAACAACCATCTAACCACCCATCAAACTGAAGATTTTTGGTCCTGTGTATGGATGATCTCCCAGTACTGGCACATGACTTATTTCTAAATGAAACTGCCTGCCCAGGGCAGATTGTTTGGTGTCTCATGCTGTGAGCTGTTGATGGACTGCCTATGTGCCTTTGGCTCTCAGATAACATTCATTCTTTGTTGCTTTACTTCCAAGTGGACTTTAAGCGCTCTAGAGAGGTGTTTGTCTATAAGTATGTAAGTCTTCACTATGATTTTCTTCCAATTATTTCCTGGTGTTGCCCAGCCCTCTCAGCTAGAAACCAACATCTTCTCCATCAGCAAGCGTGTTTTAGTAGGAGCCAAAAGAGAGCCATTTACAGACATGATCCTAGAGCAATGTATATCATATGTATAGTCTTGTTTCCCCATCCCAAGGAAATTCTATTATCAGTAGTTCAGTTCTTCTGAAAAGACCCATACTTTCTCCTATAGACAGTAAAGAATACTGCCATGAAATACGGAGTCAGAGGACTCAGGTTCAAACTCTGACCTGTGATCTTTTAGATGAGTTACCTTGGGAAAATATGTCTCTGAGACTCAGTTTCCATAATTACCATTGGAATCCCTGCACTGCCACTGTATCTAATTAACTATGCCCCTGGACAAGTCTTATGACCCTTATTAGGCTTACTTTCTTATAAAATGAGAATAGAAATTGTTCTTATTTCAGATGATTATAGGGAAGATTAAATAAAATAAAAATTTAAAAGTGTGGTTCCTGGTATATATAATAGCTATTGCTAATATTATAATTAGATAAATGTCAACACTATAACATTTGATAAGAGGTGTACATCACTGTTTATTATTTTTTCTAAGACTATTATCTTAGGGTCAATGAGTTTCTCTCATGAAACTCAAAGAACATATTTCCTCCTTCAGTTCTTGTGTTTGACCTAAATAAGTTTTGTCAAAGAACTTAACGTAGCAGGTGAGTTTTTATAGAGACCATTGTAAGGAATACACTTAGGTATGCATACATACATGTATATACACATACATGAGCACACTAAAAGAACTAAAAAATGAGTTCAGAAAGGTTGTAGGACATAAGGTCAATATGCAAAACCAATGACACATTAGCAATGAAGAATTTGAAAAAGAAATGTTTGAAAAGTTTGTTTACAGTAACATCAACAAGAATAAAATACTTAAGAATAACTCTCCCGAGGCCTCAGAAGACACCTTCATGGCTCCTGAGAACTAGTGATTTCAGGGGAATAAGCAAAATGAAGATTTTCCACTGATAATTCAGCCTCCAGCCCACAAACTCGAGTGGAGAGGCAAGGGAGCAGGCCTCAGAAGACACCTTCATGACTCTTGAGAATTCAAGAGTGATTTCAGGGAAAAAAGAAGTGAAGATTTTCTACTAATAATTCAGCCTCTAGCCCACAAACTCCAGTGGTAAGAGCTCCCTCAAGCCTTCTCTCTGCCTTTGCCTCTGTCTCTGTCTCTCTCTACCTCTGTCTCTGTATTCTCTTTTTTTTTTTGTAAATTTTCTTTTTTAATATTTTTTAAGGTAAAGTATTTTCTTGGCTTTCAGGCCCTCCTCTCCCTTTATCTTGTTAATAATCCCCTCTCTTCCTCCCAACCCAGGAGAGGCAAGGGAGCAGGCCTCAGAAGGTACCTTCATGGCTTACATGCCATGCGGTTTTCTAATTTTTGTTTTTTTAAAAAAAAAATTTTTTTTTAGTTTTTTTTTTTAGTTGTTTTCTTCTCTTTTTCTCTGTTTCTTGGTTGTTTTTGTTGCTGTTGTTTCTCTCTCTGTTTCCTTTTCTGCATGCTCCTGGATGCTCAGATTGAACTTCAAGTTTGGGAAGAAACATGTTTTCCATAAGATGACCAGAAATCACTGCAGGACCACAAGGAATATGGGAAAGCAAGAAAATACCTCCCCTCCAAGGGAAAAGAATAACTCCTCTTCATTCACAGACAGTTCAAAGGAAATCATGGAAATGTCTGATAAAGAATTTAGAACATTCATAATGGTGAAGCTAACAGAGATGGAAGACAAGAGAGACAATGAGCTGCAGAAGAGAAAGGACAAAGGAGCTGACAAGTTCCAGGAGGTGAGGAAATTCTTGCAAGATCTAAAAGAGGAATTACACACTTTACAAAAGTATCAAATGGAACTGTTAGAGATGAAGACTGTAATACAGGAAGTCAAAGTCTCTCTTGGAAGTATTAAAAGCAGACTAAATTATACAGAAAATAAAATCTCAGATGTAGAAGAGTACATTTCTAGAATAGAAAAATCCACCACAAAGACTGAGAAAATTGCCCCCAAATTTGAGAATAATATACAAGAAATACTAGATACCATCAAATGTCCAAACATCCAGATAATTGAATCCCAGAAGGCAAAGAGACTCATAAGGGCATTGATAATCTATTCCATGAAATCCTGTAAGAAAACTTTCCAAACCTAGAGAGGCACTCAAAGATCCAGTCCCAAGAAACACAAAGGACTCCAAATAGAATCAACCCAAGAAGATCTCCAAGATACATTATAGCCAGACTGACCAAAACCACAGACAAAGACAAGATACTAAGATTGGCAAGAGAGAAACAGCAGGTTACCTACAAAGGATATCCCATCAGACTAACAGCAGGCCTCTCATCAGAAACAATGCGAGCAAGGAAAGAATGGGAAAATATATTCAAAGTGTAAAGGGAAAAGCAATTTCAATCAAGAATCCTATACCCAGTGAGATTATCCTCCATATGGGAAGAAAAGACAAGACCATTCTCAGATAAACAAAATCTGAAAGAATTTACCATCACCAGACCAGATCTCCAAGAAGTTCTCAAGGAAGTGCTATGTCAGGAAAATTAAATGTAGTCACACAGAAATGAGAGTTCAAAAACTTAAAAAATGGCTAACTTAATCATAGAGACAAGTCTGGAGTTAAATATTATATCCTAGAATTCACTCAGGAAGATCGAACCACAACAGAAGATAAAGTACATGAGACTGAGCTGGTGAAATAGCATTCTGTGACTTTTGACTAAAATAGTACTGCTTTTCTCCTAGGCTTGGTTGTCTGGTTTTAAGAGTTTTTGTCCTGTCATGAGCTATCAATTTACCTACTATGTGAGCAGAATACTAACCTGTTTCCAGGCTTTAAGTTTTAAGCAAATTTCCTTACCCATTCAAAACTACTTTTCTTGAAATTACCAGCTGAATTTGCTATTGAGAGTAGTTAGATTATTTAAGAAATTGTGTGATCAATAAAATGTGGGGGGAAAAGGAATGGAATACAACTGTAGACACCAGAGATAGTGTGAGAAGAGGGTGGGAAAGGGCAGAGGATCAAACGTAGAGGTAAATATATATATTTATACGTGTGTGTGTGTGTGTGTGTGTGTGTGTGTGTGTGTGTCTATGAAACTAGAAATGGAAAATTATTGATGATAGCATACATGATTAAGCTACTATGCAGTGTATTCTGGATGGGAAATCACTTTTTGTATGCTGTGACCATGATTAGGGGATGAATGGAAATTAATTAATTAAAAAGAAGTTTCAGGAGGAAAAAAACCCACAAAAACATTTTTCTTGAAATTAAAAAAAATGCATATTTGTTGACTGCAGTAAGCTATATAGTCCCAGCTAAGTGCTAATTTATATTATGTTCATTCTACTCACTGAGGTTTATGCCTAAAGTCAGACTTGTGTTCATGGATATGTATATATCAGCTGCACTTGCTATTGGAAGTATTTAGATTAATTAAGTTCATTAGTGAATAAACAAAATGGGGAGAAAGGCATAGAAAGCAACCATGGGTACCAGAGACAGAGTGCAAGGAGGGTGAGACATGGCAGAGGGTGAGGGATCGGAAATCAAGGATGGCAAATATAACAAAATATATAGGAAACAAGAAATGGAAATAGCACATATGTTGATTGTGCTTGATTGAGCCAATATACAGTGTATTCTGAATGGGAAATCTCATTTTGTTTGCTGTAATGATGTATAGTGAATGAATGTAAATAAATAAATTTAAATTAAAAAAAATAACTTTGCCAAGGTGGTGCAAGATTAGTACAACAAAACTATAACGCATTGTCAAAAGAAATGAAAGAAAACCTAGATAAGTGAAAGGATATCCCATGTTTATAGATTTGAAGACTTAATTTTTTTGTTAGAAATGGCTTCACAAATTGATTTAGTTTCAACACAATCCTTATAAGTTACCAAAGCTAGAACAGTGAAACTTGCTTAAAAATGGAAAACAAAGTTGGATGACTCACACTTCCCAATTTAAAAATTTACTAAAATGATGGTAGAATACTGACAAAAATTAGACACACAGATTATTGGGACATAATAAAGACTAAAATAAACCTGTGCATGTATGCTTAATCTGTTTTTGACCGAAGTGCTAAGACAATTTAATGGAGGAAAATAATCTTTTCGATGGATGGTGCTGAGACTACTGGATATTCACATGCAAAAAATGGAGTTGAACTTCTAATTCATGCCATACACAAAACTAACTCACAATAAATCATAGATTTAAAGCAAGAACTAAAGAGTAAATATTCATGACCTTGAGTTAGATGGTTTCTTAGATGTGACTTGGAAGGCGCAAATAACAAAGGTGCCTAGGATCCCAGTGAGTTGGAGGACTTGAGGAAAGAGATTGCATTGTGACCAGGCCCTAGGAAGGGTTCCTCTCTCTCTCTCTCCTTTTCTCTTTGTTTTTCTCTCTCATGTACATGCACATGCTCTATCATGAGTTCCCCTCCCCCCCAAAAGAAAAAAATTAAAAATACTGCCTTTTTAAAAAGGAGGCAATAGACATTTGAATAGACATTTCTCCAAAGAAGATAGACAAATGACCAATACTCGTATGGAAATATACTCAAGATCATTAACCACTAGGGAAATGTGAATCAAAATTATAGTGAAATACTGCTTCACACCCAGTAGGACAGCTAGTGATTAAACAGATTATAACAAATGCTATAGAGAATGTAGAGAAATTAAAACTCTCGTACAGTGTTAGCAGGGTTGTAAAATAGTGTGACCATGCTGGAAAACAGTCTGGCAGTTACTCAAAATATTAAATGTAGAATTAAAATATGACCCAGCAATTTCACTTACAGATTTTATTAATGAAAAATGAAAACATACATCCACGCAAAAACTTTTATATCTATGTTTATAGAAGCATTATGTATACTTAATAGGTAAAGAGTGAAAATAACTCAAATGGAAATCAACATAAACAAATTATAATTATATTCAAACAGTGGAATCTCTTTTGATAACAAGAGGAATAAAGTGCTGATGCAACATGAATGAACCTTGAATACTTTATATTAAGTATAAAAAGTCACATATTGTGTGATTTGACTCCTCTACATTGCTCAGAATAGGCAAATCCAGAGACACAGAGGGTGGGATAAATGGAGATGGGATTTCTTTTGGGGGCAATTAAAATTCTATAAAATTTTATCGTGGTGATGATTATACAACTGCGAGTGTATTGAAAACCATTTAATTGGACAATTTATAAAGGTGAATTGTACAGCTTGTGAATTACATCCTAATAAAGACGTTATTTTTTTAAAAGGAAATGCAAACTTTTGATTATCCTGTAGAATTATTTTTTAAAAGGTGACCCTCCCCCCATTTTCAATAGTAAAAGCATAGTCTCTCACTGTGGTTGAGGTGGGGAATTAGTATAAATCATGTGGTAAAGTAACCACATGTAATCTTTAAAATTTCCCTTATCAAAGATGCCCAAATAGCCTTTGTTGGTTTTATATTTTCCCAATAATCTAAAAAATAAAAATTATGCAGCATTCTCAAAAGTCATCACGTTGCTTGATTACACTAGAACACCATATTCATGAATACCCCTATATTCTCTGTTCAGTTTTTCTCAAAAATTATATACTCCCCAAATCACCAGAGAAAATAAAGCCTTTTCCTGTAAGAGAGCTATTTGGAATATTTACCTTGACCTAAGATACTACTCTCATTAACATCACTTATATTTAATTACTAACTAGGCCAATTTTCTTCTTTCTCATTGGCTGTAAACCTGAGACTGCCACCCATTTCTATCCATTTATCATTAGTTCATTCTTAGGACCTATTTACTGAGTTCCTAATTTATGCTAGGCACTAAAGTAGGCATTGATAATAGAGCAACAGGAAAAAAAAACTACAGATATTCTTACAGTCTATTGTAAAAGCACAATTGATACACGTAACATATAAATTGTTAGATGCGTTAGATAGCAGCAAATATTGCAAAAAGAAAGCAATAATAAAGCAGTATAAAAGGAATGCTGGGGGACTAGCAGTTAACGTAATGGCTATGTCGCTGGACTCCCATGTAGTTGACCGTGGTTTGAGTCCCGGACCCGGTGGCTTAAAACTCAGAAACTCACGCCGGGCGCATGTGCGTGCATGCCCAAGATGCCAAGAAGAGAATGGAGGAGAAGGGATTGTGGTGTGGCCATCCCCCCTGGAGGGTGATTTCTCACTTTCTGTCTCTGTCTGGCGAGCGCACGCACCCTATGGCAAAAACCTCTCAAAAAAAAAAAGGAATGCTGGTATAGTTCTGGTCAGGCTCCCCTAAACAGCAAGATAACATTTGAACAATGACTTGAAAAATGTGGCAGTGCACCATGGAGCCAACTGACGAAAAGCATTGTAGAGAGAGAAAAGAGTTTCAGAGGCAGAAGCATGCCTGGCATGGCCAAGAGACATACAAGGGCCACTACATCTTCAATAGCATGAGGAAGGGAGCACAGTGAGGTTGGTGAGGTTTCAGGGAACGGTATCTAGAGCCTCACACACCATCCTAAGGACTTTGGCTCAGATTGAATATTTCATTCAGTGGGAGGTGTTCAGCTAATGATGTGCGACTCGAGTTAAATCTTTGAAGATTTTTTTTTTGGGGGGGAGAGTTTTTTTGCTATAGGATGCATGCGCTTGAAAGAAAGACAGAAAGAAACAGAGAGACAGAAAGTGGGAAATCACCCCCCATGAAGGATGGTCACACTGCAATCCCTTCTCCTCCATTCTCCTCTCGTTATCTTGGGCATGCATGCACATATGCCCGGTGTGAGTTTAAGCCTCCGGGTCCAGGACTTGAACCATGGTCAACTACATGGGAGTCCAGCAATGTAGCCATTACACCAAGTGCTGCTCCCAAATCTTTGAAGAATTATCCTGGCTGTTATTTTGAAAATAAACTGGAGGGGGAAGGGCACCTAAGGAAATCCAGTTTAAAAACTATTGTTGTGGTAGGGACCAGCAGTTAGCGTAATGG
Source organism: Tupaia belangeri chinensis (assembly GCF_000334495.1). Classification (NCBI taxonomy): domain Eukaryota; kingdom Metazoa; phylum Chordata; class Mammalia; order Scandentia; family Tupaiidae; genus Tupaia; species Tupaia belangeri. Next base: position 10,599 of record NW_006209346.1, read on the forward strand.
CTCTGTCAATGGACTCCCATGTAGTCCACCGTGGTTCAAGTCTCAGATCCGGTGGCTTAAACTCATGCCAGGCACTTCTTGTGCGTGCGTGCATCCATGCCCAAGATCCCAAGAGGAGAATGGAGGAGAAGGGATTGTGGTATGGCCATCCTCTCGGAGGGGGGGGGGGTGGGGGTAGGTGGGGGTGATTTCTCGCTTTCTGTCTCTCTGGCATGCACTCGTGCCCTGTAGCAAAAACCTCTCACAGAAAGAAAGAAAGAAAGAAAGAAAGAAAGAAAGAAAGAAAGAAAGAAAGAAAGAAAGAAAGAAAGAAAGAAAGAAAGGAAAAAAACTATCGTTGTGGTTAAAGTTTATTCATTTATTTTGTTCATGAGCAGAGAGACAGAGAGAGAGAAAGAGGGAGAGAGAGACAGCACTGTCAACAGTCTTGATGCCATGATCCACCCTCAGCCTTCAACTTGTCCTAGATCATGGGCACACTTGTGCTCAGCATACTCAGAGATGTCTGGATTTGAACTAGGAAACTTCCCATGTGGTATTGCCTTGTAGAGCATTGCATTTTACCACTGTGTCACCCTCTAACCTCAGAAAACTGATTTTCATTTCTTATTTTGATCTTCTATAAACCTATATATTTTTGAACCTGTAGCTACCATTGCACAAAATGAGTCCTATCCTAAAGTCAGCTTCTCTAAGAAATTAGAAATTGAGATGTGGAAGCAAGTCTGAAAAAAAAAAAAAAAGGTCCAGCTTCAATGGTGCAGTTGGTAGCCTACTGGACTGCAGAGCTGGAAGTCACTTGTCTTTGTGGTTTGAGTCCCCTGCCTGGTCAGCCTGAAATACATGAGTGTGTACACAGGATCTTGGCAGGCTAGAGGAAGAAGAGGACTGCAGCATGATCAAGTCCTGAGGAGGGTGGAGGTGCCTCTCTCTCCCTCTTTTTCTTTCTCTCATGTGTGTGCACATGTTCTATCATGAATAGAATAAAAAAATGAACCTCTAAGAATGCAGATCTTATTAAAATACATGGTTATCAGGATCCAGAAGAAGAAATATAAGACTAAGTCCTAAAACAAGAGACAAAGGAGAGGCCATTCAAACATGCCTTGTTGTTTGATTGCAAACCAGATTGTCGATATGAGGAATGGTCATATTCTCCTCAGAGGTCCTGGATGCTGGGACCCTTGTCCTCTCTGAATGTCTTTGAAGTGTAATCTGTCACCCTGGGAGATAGATACCTTTAGTTCTCCAAGAATCTGAGGATCTTTTAACCTATTATTGCTGTGCTGAGTTAATAGTCATCCCAGTGGCCTTCAAGGGCTATTGTATCTGGGTAGAGGCCCGTTCTTCTGGGCAGGGGATGGAGGTTTAAATACACACCAGTGTGTTTAGAACAGTCTGGTGAATTGGTCCCAAACCTGAAAGTTGAATTCATTATTCCGGTCGCACTGTTCTTTCTTTGTGTAATGTAGACATTTTCTTTGCTCTCTAATCTTCTGCAGTGAAAAAGACTTATAATCTCTCCAGGGTTTTCTCCTTTGTTGTGGTCTAACATATGTCATTCAGGAAATCTGACCCTGTGCGTTAGGTGTTCTCTCATCATGCACTGAATGGGCTAAACAATGCAGAACAAGTCAGACAAGAGGTTCGATAGCTCCAAATGCAATGCAAAAGAGGTAGAAGCAGAGAGAATTCTGTTTGATTAATCTGATCACTGTGAACTTCGGCTAAAAGAAAACTCCCAAACATGCTGACATATCACCAGGCATGGAGGAGAAAATGCAAAACGAGAGAGAACACAGAGGATGCTGTTTAAAGACAGATTTCCCTAC
>NW_006209346.1:12461-57452 GCF_000334495.1 Tupaia belangeri chinensis
GGAAACTTAAATTTTTTCTTTTTCTGAGGTAAATAGAAGAAAGGCTACACACACCATGGGAAGCTATCATTCAGATTTGGCTGCAGATCGATCTCCTCATTTGATTTCTAAAGGAAACTACTGAGGATGTTCCCGTTGAACGCTTACATGTTGATTGCTAAGTCATTTGTATTCATCTTGAAAATGATATCTACTCTGCGGTGGGAAGTGACATGCCATCAAAAGGAAAAATAAAAGGACAAAGAGCTAAGTAATAACTATGTGGCAGCAAGAACACAGGGAAATTAATGAAAATGAACCAAGTTCCTGAGTGATGAGATATTGATAGTTACCAGCCCTTCAGGATGCTGCATGTTAGTGACTTGCCTCCTCCTCGGCGACATTCGTGGATATGGTAGGTGTTGGCAATGCTTTGAATAGCAAACTTTATCTCACAGTTCAGGCATAGCGCTGGGAAATGGTTTCATATTTAAACCACTGAATAACAACTTAAAACGAAGTAAAGTATCTAGGGTAAAATGTTATGCTTCATAAAATTATCTGATTTTTTCTTTTCAGAGGGGGAAATACTTTAAGTACATTCATATGTTAAAAGTTCTTTACCTTTTTTCAGTTGATAAAAGTAGATACAGCATTGAGAGGACCTTGTCCTGTAAGAATAAATTATGTTTCCTCAGGCCAGGATAAAATTTGTAAATGTTATTCAGTTTCCTTGCCTTGAATTTTAAAGTGACTGCTTTTGGAAATCTTTCCTCTTTTAAACTCTTACAAAAAGGAATATGAGGCGATGAGCAGTTACTACAAACTAGGAAGATTTTTTTAACCACTCCCAAATATGTATTTTTATGCAGCTAATTAGTGAGTATATTTTCCATCTTTCTTTTTAGAGCTATGGCACAGATTTAAAATACTTTGCATTGTTTAAAAGATTTTGGTTGTATGTGAACTGTGTTTCCATTTCAAGAACTAACACACTGAGAAACAGAATTATGGGTAGGTGGGAGACAAAAAGTATCACAAGGTAGAATCAGGGAAGAATTTGTGTATTTATAGACAGATTAACCCTTTTAGACTGATTAACCATACACACATACTCACATACATAAAAGAAAACACAGGAATTTGAACATGCATCATTGTTTTTGCTTGGGGATTACTTTACTTTTGAACTGCTTTGAATGTCAAGGCTTCTAAAAGGCAATAATTATATAGCTGACACTTCCCCCCTCCTGCCCCCAGTGCCTAGCACAGGGTTTTAATTGTTCATTCAATGAAAAATTTTAATTTTGAGCATTAATAATTCTCATAAATCAGACTAAAATTGTTCCTGATCACTTTTTTTTTTTCAAGAATCAATACAAAACATTGGGAACATGTGAGAAGTTTCAAATTTTTACTATTTTAATCGAACGTGGGATTCAAAAGAGAATTTTGAGTAACTGCTCAAAAAAGAACCCTTTTCGTCCTATTTTAATCTAGCTTCAATTAAAGGCAGTTGTGTGCTTCATGGGGTGGAGCATTCATGTTGAGGGGGGAAGTAAGAAGGATGTGGTGGCTTAAAACTAGAAAACACTTAGTAAGACAGTGAAGGAGGTTTTCATATCTAGACTATACAGCTAATGTCATTGCAAATGTCTAAAAAGAGGATACATTTAAAAGCTAAAAAGTAAATTAAATTTATCTGACCACAAAACACTTTTTAGGGATGAAAAGCCTATTACTGTCTCAGTGGCCCTCTGGAACACAGTTTGAGTGATAGGATGTTGTTGCAATAAAAAAGCAGTGCTTGGAGAGCCAGATCAATACAATTGAAATCTCCAGCTTCATTGTTTGCCAACTGTAATGACCTTGCAGGTCTGAGCTCCAATTTTCTTGTTTGAAAATGAGTTTATAATGCTTCCCTTGAAATGTGAATATCGTGGCGTGATATGAAGTACCTAACAGTTGCTGGCACATACAAAGCAGTCGATAAACTAAATTCATATTGGGTCTAAAATATGAAAGATAATATTGGTACTATTTGTCTGATTATAGTGTTTACATGAAATGCCAAAGTCCTCAACATAGTGCCTTGGCCAAAATTAACTCAATAGATATTAGTCTCTTACTCCTGTCTTTTCATTTTCATGTTAAAGTTAGTTAGCACTTTGTTGACAATTCAGATTCCTATGAGATGCTATTCAAATCAACTTTTTGAAAATTCTGCCTGTCTATTCAGATGGTTGATTCATTCATCTTTTCAACAAACATTTACTGAGCACTTACTGTGTACCAGATACCATGCTAGGCTTTTAGAATCCAAAGTTGTATGACCATCAGATAGGATGAACCCATGCATAAGTTAAGAATTATACATCGATGTATTAAAATAATAATAAACATGTACAAAGATACTTAGGGAACATGAATACACCTATTTTCAGGGCATAAAGGAAAGACTCCAAGTTTGAATGTTGATGCTGAAGTAGGTCATACCTAAACAGAAAATGAGAATAAAGACCTCTCAGGCATTATGTAGCATAGTGTGGTTTATTTGGGGGAAAAATTATTTTTGTTTCAAATCACAAGGAAGAAGATGATTGCTTGAGACAACGCTGAGAAGGTAAACAGGGCTAGACAAGCCCTCATAATAAGCTTTGGCTTTATTCTGAAAGCTGTGAGAGACTAATAAGGAAGGGTATTAAAGTGGAGAAGGACTAGGGCCAATATGTGGAACCTGCCTAGAGGCAGAAACCAGTTAGGGTGTTCTCTATGGAAGCAGAGGGAACTGCCTCAGAGGTGCAGTTCTATTCTATTTTAGGAAGAAAAAATCAGGCAAGTGCTGCTAAAACTGCAGGAGTCTGTTTGCATTTATCTAGAATCTCAGTCAACTGAGATTGGTAAGACTTGGCTCAGTCAACTCTTAAGTGGCAGTTTGCCATAAACCAAGCAGCATATCATAATTAGACTGTTGAACTGTAAATGGTAAAATATTTTCAAGGTTCAACATGTAAAGGCTTGAAAATCTACCTAGAGTAACCTTATAAGCCCTTCGCTTGATAAAGATTTATCTCTTTCTATATAATTCCTTAAGAGTTAAGTGTAGGAGTCAGCAGGTGGTGAAGTGATTAAAGCACTGGGCTCCCACGTGGCCAACTGCATTTCAAGTCCTGGAGCCTATGGCTTGAAACTCATACCGGGTATGTGTGTGTGTGCATGCCCAAAGTGCTGAGTGGAGAAGAGGAGAATGGAGAAGGGATTGTCGCGTGGCCATCGTGGGGGTCGGGGGAGGAGGGCGATTCTTCACTTCCTATCTCTCTGTCTCTGTCTCTTTGGCGTGCATATGTGTCCTATAGCAAAAATCTGTCTTTCAAAAAAAAAAAAGTTAAGCGTAAATGTATCTTTTTTCCAGTAGAGATTATTTGACTTATATATTTTTTAAAGTTACTTTACTTAGATGGTTTTTCTATTGAACTCTAGCTAATAGTGAACTCAAGTAAGAAAATAAAATTGAGCTCTACATTTTTAATTACACTTACATCAATTAGTTATATGTAAATAATCACTTAAATGCACTAAGGGAGCTAAACTTTGAAAGAATCCTAGGGGAAATCCTTTAGCAATGAGAAGAATTATTTTTATGGTAAAATTACTTTCCAATTTATTTCTTTTATGTTTCCATTTTGTATTACATGATCTCTAAAACAAGGCACGCCTGCATCTAGTATATTTAGTAGGTGGGATAAAGGGCTTTTAACCTTTATCAGTGTTGGCTGCCATGATGATATTAGAAGCTAAATGATAGATGTTTAAACATTTCTAGAAACCAGTGAATACTTGTTTACTCTAGGGACTATTGGAAAATCCAGAGAGCCCAACAGAGGTTTTTTGTTTTTGTCATTGCTAAACACTGAGCAGAAACTAATGTCCCAACTATGTCAGAGCTACTTTCAAGCGCTAGGTCACAATATTATGAATCGTTCTGTTAGAAAGGACACTTTTTTTTTTAATCTCACAGAAGAACTTTTGCTTTAATTACCCTAAGATAGCATGATGAAAAAATATGTACTTCAGACCAGGTCATTATGATGAGGATAGACACTGGTAAAATTTCATTCTCGTTCTAATTCAAATACTTGTTACTGGTAGTCACACATAGTAAAAGGTAATGTACTTGTTCAATGTTCCATCAACAACTTATTTATAAACCCTAGAACTTTAAAAACGTGTTCATGTTTTTTTCTACTTTGATAAGTAAAAACATATACAATATTTGAAGAACCGCATTACTTCTTTCTTATGCTGTTTAAAGTACAACCTCTCAAGAAGAGCACTCACCTGTAAGTCAGCAGTCTATCAGTCATTGCATATTTGCTGTGCTCAGCATAAAGTAGGTGATGGGGAGGTTGCAAACAAATGTGAATACACTTTGGGGCAGAAAAAAATGAACTTTTCATGAAATTATTGCCTTGAAAAGTTATGCAAATATTTTTTCCCCAGGAGAGAAAGGAGCAAGAAGAAACACCTTCTTATTCAGTATAAAAGCTACTTAAAAGCTGGTTAAAGGCAGCTAGTTATCAGTTTATCAGTTTAGTAAAGAGATGTAAAATTATCTTGGGTGTTGATTACAGCAAGGGATGTTAGCTTGTTCTTTAGACCATCCTCGCTGTTAGAAATACACCCTCCTTTTCCACTGAATAGGTGACTCAACAGAGGCCAGGTTTTCCAAGCTGAAGACAGACTGAAGACAAGTTCCAAGTATAGGAGTTCGACTGGCCAAAACTAGGCAGCTAATCAGATAGATAATATCTTGAGAAAACCCTGCCTTCCAAACCACAGCTCTAGCACTACATGAGCTGGATGTAGGCACCGTCTAAAGGCTGCAGGTATACCCGCTCTTGGAGCATTCCCTGACTTTAATTGCATCTCCTCAAAGTAAGCTGTTTTGGGCCAGTCACAGTAGGTTAGTCAGGTGGAGAAGGCTTCTCTCTTCCAGTTAACACTACAGTTTAGTTTTCTTGTAATAATTAGAAGGTCAAAAAAAATATAGGCATCTTTACTATACACCTCAACTTACTCAAATGATTACAGCACAGATGAAATTAAGCATTTTGAAAGATAATCAAGCCATAAAATTAGTATTTCTATCAAGGCTATTTGTGATAACTAGTCAAAAGTTTTAATTATCACACTTGCTGTATCAGCTTTTAGTAAGGCGATGCTAATGTATATTACATGAAATAATTCTATTTCAAACAAAATATTCCTCAAATTTATGAATTATTCAGACTCAGGTGTGGATGGTGTACAAAGAAACATTCTAATTATAGCTATCCTCACAATTACTCTTTCTTTTCTTTGTGATAGAATAAAATGGTATTCACCCATTAACTGAATACTTATTGAAAATGCTACTGTAGTTTGCTCTGTGGTCAGCAGCCCTGGTGATGCTAGAGCTACTAAGAATTAGGTGTTATCTGCTTTCTGCATAAAAGGAGCTTGTCTTCCAATGGGAGAGATAGAAATCCGCCAATAAGAAGACGATTTGGGAAATGCCATAGAAGAAGTATGCAGAAAGCTCTGTGCAGACCCAAGGAGAGCTAGCACATGCCTCAAAGAGGAGGCCTCAGTGGAACAGGGCAACAAGGAAGGCATTCCACACAGAGAAGCTAATGCAAAGGCTTAGAGACAGAAATGGGCATGACTGGCCCAGAGAAAGATAAGGCTTACAATATGGCTCATGTGTATTTGTTTCTATGTCTCTCCTCCTACATTACCTTCTACCACAAGTGTCCATTGTACACTGAGGCCAACTTAGAAATTTTCAGGGTCTGCAACATTTTAGGAACCTCAGTTCAAGGATATGTAGTGTATGCCCTTGGTGTTTTTATTAATTTCCATGTAAGCAAAAGAAATGCACTGTAGCCTTTCTTAATGGTGAGAAAAGGCATGTATTGCAACTGTTAAGTATCTGTCAGAATGGAAACAATAATCAACAGGAGTAAGAAAATGGAATGGAAGGTAGAAAATCTGTGAAAATGTAAAAGAGCCCAGCAAGTTGAAGGAATGGAACAACTATAGCATAAGTGGATATGAAGAGTTATTTATGATGGTAAAGTTAAAAAGTTAATCAAGCTACACGTCATATAGGGTTTCTCATAACATGTTAAGGAATACAAGCATTCTCCATAAAAGCACTGAGAACTTAACAGAGGTTTTTAAACAGGGAGTAAGCATGGCCAGGTTTACACAATGCTCCTCAACTTATGATGGGGTTAGGCCCTGATAAACCCATTGTAAGTCGAAAATACCGTACGTGGAACCATCTCGAGTCAGGAACTCTCTGTAATTTAAAAGGATGATTATATAGGTCAAGCTCAAGACAGGGGAACCGTTTATGAGTGTTGCAGAAATCCAGGAAAGTGATGATAAAGACATGAACTAGAGCATCTATGGCCAGAAATAGAGGACACTAATTTAAGAAAGGCAGAAAAGGTAGAATCCCCTTGGCTGGGTAGCCTCTTGGGTAGTTATTTGCGTGTCTGTGATGCTGGCAAGGTTTGGCACTCTGATAAGAAACTACTGATAGCTGTGAAAAGGCTCTCCTTTGTTCTTATTGGTACTGGTAGTGGCAATTAGACATGGGGGTATTAGATTCTCAAGTTGTTAGCTCAGTTTTACTCTGTGCATTTTGTGTGTGTGTGTGTGTGTGTGTGTATGTATGTGTGTGTGTGTGTTGTATGTGTATGTGTATGTCTTTCCACTGCCTAACACAATGTGTGGAACTAAAGCATAATAATACCTTCTTAAAGCCCTATCTAACCAGCAGTTAGTGTAATGGCTATGTCGCTGGACTCACATGTAGTCGACCGTGGCCATCCTCCCTGGGGGGTAATTTCTCGCTTTCTGTCTCTCTGTCTTTCTGGTGAGTGCACGTGCCCTATAGCAAAGGACTTTCAAAAAACAACAACAACAACAAAAAACAAACCCTATCTAAAAATAATAACCATCACATTTAGAGTTCCTCTGAAGCCTTTTATTTGTTACTTCATTTCATTATTATTGTGCATATGCAGTCATTCAAGGACATCTATAACATGTGTGGCTGCGATGCAAACCCACATCTACCAGGCTTTGATGCAGTACCAATTTGCTGAACAAAAGGAATGATGACTCTAATGGTGGTAGGAAGTTTAAGGTTGGGTCCGTTAGTAAGCTCAGCTTCTCATCGTGGGAAGCTTTAGCTGTAACTTATTATCTCTTTCATGGTCAAATAAATGGAAGAGAGTGAAAAAAAAAAAAAAGAAACCATTTAAGTCCAAATAAGAAAGAGCATTTTAAATATACTACCATAGGAAAACATGTCCTTATTGGCAAGAAGTTTGTTTTTCTTCCTAACCTAAACTCTTGGTTGACATTTAAACACATGTTCTCTTGTTTGTTCCTCATTGAAAAAGCAGGACTCCTGTATGACGGCCTTTCATATCTTTGGAGTCTCTTACTCAAAGAGCCATACGTCGTATGTAAGGTTAACTGATGCAATAACACAGAGGGAGCCGATGGTGACACCTCATGCACAAGAGACGATTGTTAAGGAATACTGTCTTTATGTTTCTTGTCCTTGGCCAGTTTGACTTTCTAGATTAAATGGCCTTAGATCCTACTGAGTTTGGCTATATAACCTTGAGTTCAGCTATATAACCTTGAGAATGACATTGATGTTTTCTCCCTTATTTTCCCCCTGTCTTCTTACTATCCACTTTTTACTTACATTATTACCAGCATTGCTTGCCAACAGACACTCCAGAAGGAAAGGGGAGGCCAGATCACAGTTGGTTTCATATTCTTTGCTTTGGTAAGAGTGTCCTATGCCTAGCGCTCTTAGGTAACTGTGAAAACAAAATGAAATTCATTTTAAGGATGTTGGTTATCAGGATTGCTATGATTGACCTTAGATATCCTTAATAGTTTAAAGTTTCCTTCTTTAAAAACATAAACAAAAAAATAGACAAAAAAAGAGAGAGGAGACATTTACTTTAAAACTATATAATTAGATAAAGTGCTTTTAAATTTATTTTTCCTGGATTTCAATATGCCATTATATACTCAGGCAAGTAAGACTGTTCCTAAGAAGAGAGCTTTAAAAAAATCAGTAAATGATACGTTGTGCTTAACAAACAAAAAGCAGTTGGGTCTGCTTTCTTCTTTTTGGTTTTATTTTGAGTGTTTTTGAAAGAAATGTTAATTCACAGAGCACTAGTTTCCTTCCTGTCAGTTGTCACAGGGCTGTTCTTTGTTTCCTAAATGATAGTAAAGCTTTGTTATATGAAGGGACTTCAAGAATTTTGTGGAAAATGGGATTAAAGTGCAAGTTTATTTTGGTGGAAAAAAATTGAAATACACACATAGTATTTTTGTAATATACATTTCCCATGAACTGTTTGAAGTACTCTCATATATGTACCTTTTTTTTCCCCTAGATATTCAGACATTTCTTGGAAACTGGTTAAAGTTTATTGTTTGGTTTTACTAGTGTGTGTGGAAAAGGTAATAATTTGATTGTTTTGAATTTTTTATGCAAAATATATAGAGAGAATATGATCTTTAATATTTGATAAATGAAACATTAAAGGAAAGTGTTCACAAATTCAAATTAAATATTTTAATAAGCATTCTCTTGTTTAATTCGGTTTTAATTGCATTATTAATTATCGGGAACAAAATATTCCTAGGGAAAAAGCCGAACAGATCATCTAATTGCAGCTTTTACTGCTTTGAATGATAAAGTGCCTTTGATTTGGTGCTGAGCCAGGAGGGTTTGATTGATAATATCTGTCTCAGATGTCACCCTGGGAGAAAAGAATAAAACCTCAGTAGACTTGGTGCATTGCAGCTGTCTCCGCTGCTCCAATTTCTCTGCCCCATTGACGTCATTGGGAGGTTTCAAACCAGCCCAGGGTGTCTAGTAAACCTGCACGCAAATGAAATGAAGAAACAGAAAAACTCTGATTTATAGCCGAGCTTTTGCTCCAAAGAGAGGGTTCTTATATCCTTTCAGATAATGGACAGATGTTTTCTCCTTTCCTGCACTTAAGGAAAAAATATTCATTAGCTCTCCAGAAATGTGGGAAAACCTCAGACAAGGGAATGTGAATTGCGTAAGCCTTTCTGAAATCTGATTATATCACAATGAGCCACATTTGTCCAGAGTTCTCAGATATCATAACCTGCATCCAGCTTGCTCTGCAATCAGGAATATCTGAAGCAGAAAGTGGCATGGGAATCAGCTTTCTCTGGAGACAGGACTGCTCTCCCCACTGAGGCTGGTTCCCAGAACCATTTCCTCCTCTTCTCTTCAGACCCAGCCTTCCTTCTGTGCTGCGTTTTAAATGAAGGGCTCCCATGGGCAAGGATGGAAACACGGAGTAGAGTCACTAACTCTTCCAGGAAAAAAAAAAAAGTGTTTGTTTAAGCTTACGTGTGTGTGTGTGTGTTTCTTAAAGTTTATTTACCAGCTTAGTGTATTAAATATGTAATAAACTCTAAACCTTTAATAACATCACAGAGAATTTTTTCTAAATGTTGTCACATGGCAATTTAGTGGCTTTGCTGAGCAGTAATGGCAAAATATGTCCCAATGCTATTTCATCTGCAGGAGGGAGCATGCTCTCTTGCCCCCTCTCATTCTCCACCAGCCACCATAACCAACCAGCTTCCATTTCTTATTCATCCAACAAGCTCCATGGCATACAATTCAAAAAGAAGTGAATAGCACTTTAAAATTTACAATACATTGTCATTTTCATCTTCCCAGTAGACTGATAAACAACACTGTAAAGTAGATAATGCAGGTATCACATTTTTCCCCCAATCCCATGACCTTTCTTTTAGAATCAGTTCTACTTGACAGATGTATGACCATATACTATATATGGTAGATGCTTTTAATAATAGATAGGGAAGACATAGGTGTTGGTTTAGGGAGTATAGAGAATTGAGGATAAGACATGTGTTCATGCGAGACCATACCACTGGACAGAACTAGACAGGTACATAAGATAAAATGAAAGCATCTGGTTAGGGAATCTTGAGCAAAAAGGCATTTCAGAGAAAGTTAAGGGCCGGTAGTATTTTAAAAGGTAAAGATGACACGTATAGCCATTGTGGGCTGAAGGACCTGCATGAACAGTAACTTAGGTATGATAGTCTGAGGGCTGACAAGAATAACACCAACTGTTTTGAAACTGAAGACCAGAATCGGGTGAAAGATAGGTTAAGGCCATCAGTGGCCATCCTTAAATGTCAGGGTGAAGAGTTTGTAATAACAAAGAGACATTTAAATGTCCTAAGCTACGAAGTAAAGTGAAACTATGATTTGATCTGGTTCATGATGCCAGTCAGGAAGTTCCATAGAAAATGTGCACACAGAACATGGTAGGAAATGGAATAAAGTAAGGGTCTAGGAATTTATTTGTTTAAAAGTATTTATTGAGCACCTACTGTCAGGCACTATCCTAGCTATGAAAGTGTAGATATGAGATATGAGATTGATAAACTCTCCACCTTCAAGAGTTGTTTATTCTATAAAGGAGGAAATGGGAAGGAGAGGACAAACCTACCAGATATTGTAGGCTAGATTAGTAGCACTTAGTAACAGGTAGTTCTGAATGGAAGAAAATTCACAGAGAATTTGGGAATTTCACTGTTTAAGAGAATATGCTCTGAACCTGTTAGCCAAAAGTGCGCTTACCATAAAGTTAGTGTTCTTTGGGTCCTACAATGACTACTCACTTGGATACCATAAATTGCAAATATGATCAGGTGTGGAAGTATATTTGGCAAAACACCAAGTGTTATCTAATGTTACCATTATTAGTGGTAAATGTTTGTTGTTATTATAGTGTATGCACACTTGCTAGGGAGAGAGACAGAGAGAAAGTGAGAAATCACCTCCCAGTAGGTTTGGCCACACCACAATCCCTTCTTTTCCATTTTCTTCTTGGGATTTTGGGCACATAGACACATGTGCCCCATGTGTTTTTCAAGCTGCTGGGTCTGGGACTTGAACTCCACATTCGGCCATGTGGAATCCAACTGCCTTAATCTTTATGCTACCCTGCTGGCCCTGCTTATAGTATATTTTGATTACAATAAGATGTTAATATTTCAGAGTGTTTAATCTGCTAAATTGTCTCCTATTTTACGTCTCATTTGAAAGCAAAGAGTTGAAATATTTCTATTAATTATGAATTTTCAAATAATCTCAGCAAAGTTATTTCAGAGGAATATAGTTTGGAACTAAGGAAAGTTTGTAATTTACTTTACCATGTAGTTTTTTGTTTTGTTTTGTTTTGTTTTGTTTTTTAATCTTGTTGCTGTCATGATTTCTGCTTGTATGGTAATGTGGTATACAATATTAAAAATGGTGCTATGTGGGACCAGCAGTAGGTTTAATGGTTCATTGCTGGACTCCCACATAGTTGACCACAGTTCAAGTCCTAGACCTGGTGTCTTAAAACTCATGCCAGGCATGTGTGTGTGCATGCCCAATATCCCAGGAGGAGAAGGGATTTCAGTATGGTCATCCCCCCCTGGGGGGGGGATTTGATTTCTGTCTTTCTGTCTTTGTGGTGAGTGCACATGCCCTATAGCAAAAGTATCTCTAATAGAAAAAAAATGACAATATGTATTGCTCTCCTAAAATATGTATCTAAATTTTCAGTACCTAGTGGAGAAGGGTTAGATTTTGAAGTTATATATTGAAATTTTTTTGGGGGGGGGCAAGAGAGAAGAGGAATGTATTTAATTAATCAACATGAGAGAAATATTTCATATTATCTGAATTTTATGGAAATTAGTTAAGTAGAAGTGAATGTGCCTTTGGATATTGTTTCTGGGTGTTTATTTGTTGTCCTTTCTTTGGTCTACTTTAAAATATATAATATTATTTAAGAATAATTCATCACATTTGTGAACTTCATCTTTATGAGCATCTAATGACTTAAACATATAAATGAATAACCTTTGAAGTTATTTATATGAATGATTTATTACAGAGAATGTAGATGACTTTTTCTATACATCCATTCTATACATCTCAGAATGTATGTAAGTAATTTTGCTAAAAGGTTTTGGCCTTATGGCACATGCACTTGCCACAGAGAGAGAGCGAGCAAGCAAGAGAGACAGAGACAGAGAGAGACAGAGATAGTAAGAGGGAAAGTGAGAAATCACCCCTCCTGGGGGGATAGCCATACAACAATCTCTTCTCCATTCTCCTCCCAGGATGTTGGGCATACATGCACATGCACCTGGTGTGAGTTTCAAGGTACTGGGTCGGGGACTCAAACTGTAGTCAGCCATATGGGAGTCCAGCAACATAACTGCTATGCCATCTTCTGGCCCCTGGTATTTATTTAAAATGTCGATCTGGGACCTATCTAAGGTGTGGTGGCTAAGGTGCTGAATCCCACATGGCCAACCACATGGCCCCTGCAGTCTGAGAAACATGCCAGGTGCATGGACATGTATGCCCAAAATCCCAAAAGGAGGGAGAAATGGAAAAGGGATTGCAGCATGACTACCCCTCATGGGAGGTTATTTTTCTCTCTCTTTCTCTTCCCCTCCTCCACAGTGCATATACCTTCTGGCAAAATTAAAATAAATAAAATACGGGCCAGGAGGTGGTCTAGTGGTTAAGATACTGAACTCCCACATGGCCAACTGCAGTTCTAGCCATTGACCTGGTGGCTTACTTTCTCACTTTCCCTCTCTCCCATCTGTCTCTCTCTGCTGAGCACACATGTCCTGTACCAAATTAAAATACTACTACTAATAATAATATTATAAATAATTCTTTAAAAATAATAAAATAAATAAATAAAATGCTGATCTGTTGGTCATGTCATTAATCATATTTTTTTAACCACATATATTCAAAATATAGGTAAATTAAAATTTAGCTTCACGTCTAAGTAATCAGATTGCTATCCAGTCACTAGAATCCCTGGTGATATTGATAATGACCCTCTGTATTTGTCCCCTTTTGTCAAGTTAAGAATGACAAGCCACATGCAAGTGTAAGTGGGGAATTGAGAACATTGGCTAGATAATTGCCCTTGAGGAGTCATGTGAGTTAAAATAAGAACGTAATAAAGTAACCTTCTTACATTGATAATTACCCCCAATGAACTGCAGATTTACAGAAAAAGACTTACTCAGTACTAAGTACTTACTGAAATACAAAGGGTGCATACTACCCTTACCGCTGCATTTCCCTATCATGTTGTGTTTATCTGTGTGTATGATTCTTTCACCTTCGTGCCATGAAATCTTGAAGAGCATGACTGGTCCCTTCATCTTTATACCCCTAACACCTCGTAAAGTCATTGCACGTGTTAGGCCACCATGAAATACAGGAAACTGAACTTTGTTGTGATGTCAGGAACATGGGTTTCAAGGCCTGCAGGAAAATGTTCCTGTCCTGGAAACAGCCCTTTTACCCTTCATGCCCAGGAGAAAAGCTGTATCTGTCATCGTCTCTTAGAGCAGCTTTTTGAGTGTTGAGGAATATGGCAAAAACAAGAAGAGCAGTGGCAGCTATAGCTGGCTGAGCATTTCATGTTTGCCAGGCCTGTGCTAAGCATCTAAGGCAACCTAGGTAAGTACTCGTATTTTCATTTATCAGGTGAGGAAAGAAAATGTTTCAATTACTTGCTCAAAGTCACACCAATATTAAGAGCTGGTAAGGTCAAGTTGAACCTAAGTTTTCCTGCCTCTATAGCTTGCTTTGAACAGTTATGGGAAATGAGCAAGTTAACATCTAACAGTCAGAAGAAAACCTGTGGACTTTGTATGCAGAGCTGGAAAATGGCAGTGGAGTATTAATGGAATGAATATCTGTTACACATGTCTGTCAGTGCAAGAAAGTACCTAATTTCATGATGATAGTGTACAAAGAAGAGTCAGATATTTCCACAAGGAAGGAATTCATTCCATGTGATTTGTCTAGTCTTTAAATACATGGATATATTTTGACCCATTTTTTTAAAAAAATCACCTTTGAAAATTAAAAATTTATTTCATGAAACAGTCATGAACGGTGGCCAAAAGACTTGCATTCTAAACTCAACTTTGTATTTTATTAAACTAAATAAACTCCTTAAATGTCCTGGGCCAGTCTATTACTTGGCTGTCAAGTCAGTGAACTAGATGGAATGATTTCTCTGGGGTTCACCACATCCCATTCCCTCCTGTTCCCCTGCTGTGCCTGACTTGCTGCTCATCCACCCCGAAAAATAACAGAAACTTCATTCTATGCGGGGAAAAGCCTGAAACTTGTGTGGGTACTTGAAATCAGAAATTATGACCTCAGACCTTTAAAATAATAATCCCCACAAGGTTCTCCATGATTTGGGGTTATTATGAAGTTTAATGTGTAAGAGAGACAACAGTTTTCAAAATGTTACCACTTCCCTACATTTGCCTTTTTAACCTTTGGAAACGTGGATCAAGGAACCTTTAAAGTGATCGTGGTTGATCGATGGGAAAATAACCATAAATTACAGTTATTACTTCTGGAATGCTTATTTGGCCCTATTAGCAAATAAAAGGGAGACTCTAGGTACATTATGGAAAAAGGCTTTCGGCAACTGAAAGCATCATATGATAGAGTCATTGAGCTGGAAGGAAACTTGGGAAGCCATTTAGTCCACCTTCTGCCTGGGGCCATGTCTTATTTGAACCATAAAAAGATTAGAAATCTTTTTTCATTTTTTAAGTCAGATTCCACAACTTCCCTTAGTATCTTGTTCCAATGACTGACAATCTCACCTGTCAGCAAATCATTTTTCATAGCTAACCTAAGTCCCTAGGGCTACAGTTTGAACTAATTTTCTTCTGTCCTTAGAGGTAAAAAACAGCTGGCATAACAATTCCTCATACACATTAAGATTGTTATCAAGAAGTTATTCAGCTCTCATCCTAAAGCCAAATTCCTTGAACCTTTCTTTGTAATTCTCTTTTTTCTAACCCTTTCATAACCTACATTTTGAACATGTGGATCCCCTAAAGCCTCCAGTTTCTCAGTTGTCAGACACAGGTAACACATAATAGCAACGTTTGCTGTTACACCCTATGAATTACTTAGTTCAATATGCTATATGAACATAGTAACTTGGATTCTATTTCTATTTAAGCAAATACATGACGAAAACTTTTTCTCTTAACAGTGGAAATACTAAATATTATATTGAAAATAAGAGAAATTACAAGGGTATACTTTGCCTTAAAAATCCTAAATTTATTAATTTTTAAAATCATAAATTTAAAGCTAACAAGTTTCTGTTTGTTTGCTTGCCTTTTTTTTTTTTAAATTTTGTCATAGGACACATGTACTTGCAGGAGAGACAGACAGAGGAAAGATGAGAAAGCACCCCCGTAGAAATGGTCATGCCTCAATCCCATCTCCTCCATCTGACCCTCTTTTTGGGATCCTGAACATGCACGCACACACTCCCAGCGTTTTTTTTTTTTTTTCAAGACACTAGGTCTTGGTCTTGAACCGTGTAGTTGACTATGTAGGATCCAGCCACCTTAACCATCATGCCATAGATGGCCCAAAACCTAATAAATTAAATGAGGATATTCTTTCAGAAAGTATGTCTCTGTCCTTTCCTCTAAATTTCTCCTCCTGTGTTGAGCAGAAGCTCAATGTGGTAGCATAAGGGTAAGTCCAGGTATCAGACTACTTCAGTTTCTGGATGTAACTGCTCTCAATAAACAAGTGCATCATGGGCTTTGCTTGCAAATTACGTTAAAGAATATGGTGATAATAAAAAGGGCGAGTTCCTTTAAAATAAGAGCAGTTGCTTCTCTATTTTTGTATCTTCAGGACAGCCCAATTCATAAGACAGACCAACACTCCTTTAATGTTTCAATTTCACTGAAGGATTGCTAGTGAAAATTAAATGAGAATGTTTACAAAAATATTTGGCCAATTATTGAATGCTCTGTAACTATGAGTCAATACTATTAATTATTTTAAAAGTCATGATCAGTGGGGCCAGCAGATGGTATAGTGGTTACATTGCTGGACTCCCACATGGTTGACTGCAGTTCGAGTCTCCTGGACCTGGTGGCTTGAAACTCACTCTGGGCATGTGTGCATGCATGTCCAAGATCCGAGAAGAGAAAGGATTGCAGCGTGGCCATCCCCCCCTTACGGATGACTTCTCACTTTCCCTCTCACTGCCTCTCTCTCTCTCTCTCTCCAGCAAGCACAAGCACCCTAAGGCAAAAACCTCTTAAAAAATAAATAAAAGTCATTTCTTAAAATAAATTTTTAAGAATTTAAACCAAACTTTGATTCGCGCTCGTCGTTGTTGGACATTTCTGTTATTCACTTGTTACGTGTCTTGTGAAAACATACATAAATGAGTTACCTAGAATGAATAATCAATGTTACAAAGCTTACTTCTTGGTGTTTAATGCTTTCTTCCTTCTAATGAGCTAAAGTGACCTCCTTGAGCTAATCAAAAGTCATCCTGGCACCAGGAGAACAGGGTTACTCTGAAAAAATGTATGTTTTTCTAGGGCTTCCATGATCTTAGTATATTTCTCTCTATTGGAGAGAAAATTGGTCATATCTTTGATTGACAAAAGCACCCAAAGGTTTAAATAACATTGCTTTATTTATTAACAACATAACTAAAAGGAGTCTTAAGTACTTGGCCTTCTTTCATGCGGAACACTGCCAAAGGCCAGAGGAATAATACAGGAAAATTTTTATGTCAGGAATTTAAAAAGCAGTGTTCGTAAATAATATTTCAGATCTGAAGAGGACCCTTCCCTGCCTTTCTACTTTATTTACAAACATTTGGTTCAAGGAACCTGAGGTTTGAATCAAAGTGGTTCGGGTTGAGATCTTAGCTGTGCCATGCAAATAGATCCTTGGGAAAGTGACTTGGCTTCTCTAACCTCAGTTTTCTGTTTCTTAAGATGAGAAATGTATTACCTAGCTCAGAAGATTCCTGGCACTATTGGGTTCTTGGTAACTTCGTTACCTCTCCCACCTTCTGTTCTCCTTCTCCTTTATCTATTGTATAAGTCAAAATTGTCTGGCTAATATGATTTCTAAACCCAGTATGTTTAATGGACTTAAGAGCCTCCTGTAAGAAGTGGCTGAAATTCCTTGATAAAACATTTTATTGAATTTCTCTCCAAGAGATATATTGATTGCCTGATAATGACACAAAGCTATGAACCTCTGAGAATATGTTGCTTTTTGAAGAACTAAGTTTCACAAAAAGAAAAATAATAAATGTATAGCTTTAAAAGTGAAAATTGATGATAGCCTGCCAAAGACCAATGGCATGGAAAATAATTTCAGACAGGGAGTCAGGAGCCCTGGGCTTAGGACCAGGGTGATACAAACTAACTAACATTGGGCAAGTCGCTTTTCATTCTTGGACCTTTCTTGCTTCCTCTTAAAATGAAAGCATAATGTCCTACCTTGTTCTTTTCCTGCATCAACAGTCTGTAGAAATGAGATTCATACATTGTTACTCTCCAAACAGATGCCATCCAGAGTACTGAAAGCTTCAGGTCCCATCTTGGCATGGTCTTAAAACTTCAGCTCCTAAGGGATCCTGCAGAGTGATATGGCCCATAGGCCAGTCCATCTCTGTGGGGAACATATCAGTTACCCCAGTGTGAACAAAACAAAATTCTGGGGGGGTACCTTGCCCCTTTACATTGCTTTCTTAGATGAAGATCATGGCATCTTGTTTGCTGAGAAAGTTGGTCACTAAAAAGAAATGTAAAAAGAAAAGTAACAAAAGAAATGTAAGCAGGAGTTTAAGATAAAGAAAATAACAAAAAGGTAATGAAAACCATAGCAATCTTGAATCAGGCATATAATTTACTTTGCTAAATCAAATTTCAGAGATTGAAGTCTGGATCAGTTTGTGTTGCTGCAGTCCCTCTTGAATTTACCAGATAGGAATATCACTCTTGGTAATTTAATTTTGATGGAGCTGGCAGGTATAAATATTTGTGAATCTCCCACTTACAGCCTAAATTAGATCTCTTTATTTAGAATAAAAAATATATTTGAGGATCTCATATTTTATTTTTCCTACATGTTTTCTGCATTTAAAAAAGAGACTGTACCTAACTGTATGCTTAGCCTAGAGCCGTAATTTTTGAGGATGAGAGATGATAAAACAATTCACTTTATCCAACCAAACAGCACAGTAACTTATAGATGTTAATCTCTCATAGCTTGCAGCAGTCGTTTCTATTGTTCAAGTGACTTATAAAGATCAGCGAGGGACACATATTATATGTGTGCTTCTTTTAAATAGAATATTCAGGAATGTCACTTCTCACAGTTAAAACTGAGTTGAAATATTCTACAGATACACCACCTAAAGGACAGTGAAGAACAACCTTTGCTCTTTTTCTATGTGCTGAAGGGGAAGAATGTAAATCCTAAAGAGTTTTTTTTTTTTTTTTTTTTTTCTTTTCAAAAACTTGTATCTGGACCTTAGAATCCCTAGTGTCTGTAAATTCATCTTCTTTCTCCCCAAAGATCAAGGTTTAAAAATAAACTTAATTAAGACTTACTGGTAAGGCAAACTAACATGCATAGGCAAAATTTAGAATCTCTGACACTGTAGAATTTTTCCAGAAGGTGTTTTTAAATGAGCTAGTATTTCATTTGAGAAAGAAAAGGAAGACTCCATTGCTCTGTATTTCTGTTCAAAATTTACTGCTGTTTCACTGGAACAGAAAGGAACAGGTTCTGTTGAGTTGGCAAATGAGCGCGCTTGAATCAAATAAAGAGAGCAGGCCAGGGAAATCACACTGCTTTCAATACTTTCTTTGCAAAGTGCTTTTTTGGACCAAGTCCATGACTGCCACAAGAAAATACTCAGTTGCAAGAAGATTGTGAGTGGAGATCAAGTAGACTGGGGCTTTGTATTAATACACTGTTATGTTACCAATGTTAATTCGAACCTGAAGCATAGGAATAAACCAAGTAGCTAGTATTCTGTTGTGAACCCCAGTTCCCTTTTCTAGTAAATATTGGGTTTAGAGGTTGTTTCCTAAAGCTGGCATTAAGATCTACCCTTTTCAGTGACTGCAAAATAGCAAATGTGAAAATTCTACATCTTACCTTTGTATCTACATTTTTCTTGTAAACAGATATTTTTAAACGTGTTCTGTTTCTAAAAGAGATTGAAAAATTATAAAAATAATAGTAAGTATAAAGCAAAAAAATTCTCTTATATGTGGTAAAACACTCAAGAAGCACAGTTAAATAAGATAAAGCACAAAGTGACATTTATTATAGGTATAATGAAGCATCTTAGAGACACTCTGATAGGAATGCCTTGTCCAGTGTCTGAAGTTTCAAAGACCAATAGGACTTGGAGCCAGCAGATGGCTGACTGTGGTTCAAATCCCGGACCTGACCACTGGAAACTCATGTTAGGTGCATGTGCATGAATGCCGAAGATCCCAGGAGGAGAATGGATGAGAAGGGATTGTGGCATGGCCATCCCCCTGGGGGAGGTGGGTGGTGATTTCTCACTTTCCCTCTCACCATCTGTCTCTCTCTCTCTCTGCAGAGCACATGCACCCTAAGGCAAAAACCTCTATGAAGAAAAGACCAGTAGGACTCACTTGTGGCTTCTCACTTCTCCTCTCTGCATTTCTGCTGTGCTCTTTTTTCTTTTTTTTTTTTTTGAGAGGTTTTGCTAAGGGTACCTGCACTCGCCAGATAGACAGAGGGAGAGAGAGAGATAGAAAGCGAGAAATCCCCCCCCCAAAGGGGAGTTGGCCACACTGCAATTCCTTCTTCTCCATTCTTCTCTCGGGATCTTGGGCACGCACGCACACGTGCCTGGCATGAGTTTTAAGCCACCGGTCCAGGACACGAACAGTGGTTGACTGCATGGGAGTCCAGCCACATAGCCATTACGCTAACTGCTGGTCCCTCTGCTGTGTTCTTAATGGTCTTTTGGTAGTCCAGTCTTTTTCAGCCTATGTGACAGAAAGCACGGTCACAAAGCTGCCAAGTTTTAGAAGTTACAGCTCAGCTAGACAGAAAAAAGCTTACTTATTGTACTTCCTCTTCGTTCCGTACTTAGATTATTTAGGAGGAGGCCCATGGACCCAACTTAAGTCAGTAACCCACCCATTTGATCATGTATAGCACAGGTGAGGGTGGAAGACTTTGATGACACGATGTATTTTCTTCCTCTGTATCCAAGTGCATTAGGGGGTGGGGGCAGAGGTTCTCAAAGTCATGTAACTGAACAGACCCTGCAGTGGATCCCCCATTTAAAACTGCAGTTCCTCCACCCAGAGATAATTACTGGTAATATTTGGATTCATTTTCTCCTTATTTCCCTTTCAATCATACATTTTTAATGTTAAGATAATTACATTTATAAGCGTTGTTTTTAAGTTTTTTTCTTTTTTCCATGAGTGAGAGAGAGAGGGAGAGAGAGAGAGAGAGACAGAGATAGGCAACTCTAACAGGGTTTACACTGCAATCTACCCACAGTTTCAGCCAGCCCCAGGTCATGGGCTCACAAATACCCAGCACATTTGGAGAGATCTCCAGATGTGAACCTGGAACCCTTCCATGTAGGTCAACTCACAGAGAACTCTGTTATTGCTACAGCACCATCTGACCATCTACATAAGTTTTAACCTTGCTTTTTCTAATTAATAGTTTATTATCCCTCACCCACAGTTTATTATCCCTCTCCCACAGTTTATTTTTACCAGTAACTATAAGGTAATAACAATAGGTAGCATGTGGCAAATACTATATTGTTCTTTAAGTTTTTTTTTTTCTTCTTTTTCCTGAGAGGATGAGACAGAGAGACAAAGAGCAAGAGAAAGAAAGGAACTCTCAACAGGGTCACATGCCACAGCCTTCCGAGCCAGTCAGGATCACTGGCATGGGTACACAGTCAACACGGACAAGTCAACCCGGGAACTGAACCCTGATCTTCCGTGTGAATCCATAATAGAGTGGTATGCCACCTCTGTGCCACGATGGCAGGGCCCATAAGAACTTTACATAATCTTTTTCACTTTCACAGTAGAATAAAATCATCATTAGAATAATAAATCATCATTAATTTCCCTATTTTACATAAGAAAATATGAAGAAAATGGCATAACTGGTTAATGGGCGCTTTCTAGTCAAATTTCAGAGCTTAGTCCCTTGAGTTCATGCTCTGTTGCCCATTGCAAAATGCCCCAATCTTCAGTTTTCTTAAAATTGTAACCAGTAATTATAATATCGTTGCTTTCTTTTTCAATTCAATACTACACTGACAAAGAAAGAAACATTTGATATATCCCATTTTGCTATTATTCAGGTAGGCTGGCTCAGCTCAGTTGTTCTCTAAAGAAGTCATTTACCCAGTAACATCCCTCCTCCTGCCAGGGACTTCCTAGACACTATTGTTGATTACAGGGACAAAGAGGAGAGGAGGGAAGTGAGCCAAAGCAACTTGCCCCCAATCGGGGTGTGCAAACTCTATTCCTCCAGGACACTGGTGAGGTGGTGCTGCTAAGGTAGCTTCTGAACTGTCTCCCTTTCCCCCTGGAATCCTTGCTACTCCCCACTTTGGCCTGCATGCTAGGCACCCTCATACCGGAGTATTTTCTCTCAGAAACCTCTTTTGTTTCTCCTTCCCATCTATTAATAGCTTCCTTCAGGTAATCTTGAGATATAACCTACAGGACCAATGTTCAGTTTGGGGCCAGATTCAAATGATCTACCAGAGCTGAGCTGTTTCCGTGTCCCTAATCATTCAGCAAAGAAAGTTCTTTGGCCTGAGTATGGACAGGACCTCTAGGGGGCGATGTGGCCCCAGTTTACACTCCAGCATCTCATTTTCTGCAGAGCCCAATGACCAATGAATAGAGGTGCTCTGGTAACCCTGACAGAGAAGGGAGGAGAAGCAGCAAGAGGGTCAAAGATTTAGTCATGCTGGTGTAACAAGCATTTTTTTTATCTAGAAAAAAATCCTTTGGGTGGAATAATAAGTGATACTGTAAAATGTGGGCCACTTTTTTTTTTTATATAAAGATGTTTGCTATAAAGCATGTGCATTCGCTGGAGAGACAGAAACCGAAAGTGAGAAATCATCCCCCAGGAGGTTGGCTACACTGCAATCCTTTCTCTTTCATTCTCCTCTCAAGATTTTGGGCCGGTACGTGTATGCGCCTGGCATTAGTTTTAAGCCATCAGGTCTGGGACTCGAACAGTGCTTGACTACGTGGGAGTCCCGCAATGCAACCATTCCACCACCTGCTGGTTCCTAAGTGTGAGTTACTATTATAATGACCATCAGTCATTTTACCAGCAGCTGGTATGGTTCAGAAATATCGCCCGCAATAATTTGTCATGGATGAAGAGGCTGGTAAGGGGCTGAGAACTGGATCTAAGTTAGATTGTCTGAAAGGAGCTAGAGTGGACACAAGTACCTGGCTACTCACAGGGCAGAGAGTAGGAGTTTATAGACTCACTCATGATCCCTTAGAGACAGTATGATCTTCCAGCTCAGGGACTGGTTTCTCTTGTCTTTGAATCCCTAGCATGTGAGTGTAAAACGTGTAAGTTAAACCGAAGGGGTAAACGTGAGCAAGATTCTGCCTTACAGCACAATGTATAATGAATGCATGTACTCCTACTGCCCCTCAGTGCTTTCTTATTTGTCTTCCTCAGGCCAAAAATGTCAGGACTGACCCTCCTTCTTGGTGAGAGATTGCCAAGTCTTAAATTGAAAGGAAATACTGCTTTTCCCCCTGTAACCACAGCATTATATTAATAGCAATGAAACTGATTAAATAAATGCAATTTACACTATGAAAATATCCAAGTTTTTATTCACATTGAGGTAAAGGGAGGGTAAAAAGATTACAGCCTTTATTTTTTAGAGTAACTTGTTTGCAGTCATGTTATTTCTTTGTTGTCTTTTATATGTTTAGTCTTCAGTGCCATCACTTCTTACTAGAGTATGGTAGATTCTAATGAGGTTGTTATAATACTCATCAACAGAAAGCAGGATTAGGACAAATTAATGCTTCTTAAGGCAATTTATAATGTTAGTGTCAAGAATTTAGAAACCGAACCCTAATTATTTACACAGATGGCATTTTGCTATCATAATTATTTATGAACTACAGGTCACTGAAGATATAAATTAATTTCCCTCCAGTTAAGACCAGCTATTTAAGGCAAATGAAGAAATTTTCAAAACAGAAATTTTTAAATATGTTTAATAGTAGCTTAGCTCTATTGCTGACCTTGTTACTGGCAAGAATCTCAGGAAGAGAATCAAGTTTGGGGATTTTTCTAAACATTTTATTAAGTTACTGAGGAATATCATCTGCTTAATTTCTTATATGATACACAAAGAGGGGGAAACCTATTCTAGGATGTGGTCCCAGCTGTAATGTGAGTCATCACCGACAGCAGTTATAATGATAGAGGAATCTATTTATTGCCATTCTCTAAGTCTCACACGATGAAGCCATGCAGAAATTATGTAATTATTCCTCCTGGATGGCTCTTCTTATTGGTTTGTAATTACAAAATACTCTTCGAGTGCTTGTGTATCCTGAAATTAAGTCTTCAACATTGTATGAAGAACCATAAGGCTTGATCTCAGCGTGTTTATCCTGTTTATATTTGATTTTGCCAATTAATAGTATAGCTTCCTAGGTGTTAAAGTGTGACTTCTTTATCTTTTGTATGGCTCAATTACTTAGACTAATTTCAAACAACTCCTAAGGGAAATCTCTTAGGTTGCCAGTCACAGAGTGTATTTTTCCACTACTTATAACTGCTCCCTGTAT
This sequence comes from Tupaia belangeri chinensis, assembly GCF_000334495.1. Classification (NCBI taxonomy): domain Eukaryota; kingdom Metazoa; phylum Chordata; class Mammalia; order Scandentia; family Tupaiidae; genus Tupaia; species Tupaia belangeri. The sequence continues at coordinate 36,333 of NW_006209346.1, forward strand.
AAATTAGATAGCCGATGTGGTGAGCGTCCCATGCCCTCCAGGTGTGCCCCTTCGATGTTTCCTGCCATTGTTGACCATTGCTCATAGGTCAGTCTTACTATTCTCTCATGTAAGAACCATGAGTGACAGGTGCAGGTTCTCTTACATAAGCTGTCGTCAATACTGGCTGTTTTTACTCGCCCCTCCATCCCAGCTAACAATTTTGAGTATGTACCATGCAGCAGACAGTGGGGACAGAGGGATAAATGAGCTTTCAAAGAATTCCTGCTATTCCCAGCTAGCTAATTCACATATTTCCAGCCAGCTGGTCTAGGCAGGTCCCGAGACAAAGGCCCCCATGCAGTTTATTAACATGTGCTTCACTCCTAAAGATTCTTCCATGATGATTACTAAGGCAATTATTAGTAGATTAACTACATAAATGTAGAAGAGATACTGATTTATTATGAGACGGTTTTATGCTCAAGACTTTGTTTGCATTATCTCATTTAGGTTTTACCACAACTCATTGAAGTACATAGTATATATACTCCCATTTAAAGATAAAATCTGAAACTAGGGGCCAGTAGGTGGTGTGGTAGGTAAGGCACTGGACTTCCACATGGCTGACCATGGTTTTAGTCCTGGATTCAGCGACTTGAAAATCATGCTGGGCACATGTGTGTGCTTGCCCAAAATCCTGAGAGGAGAATGGAAGAGAAGAGACTGTGGCATGGCCATCCCACCTGGGGGCATGATTTCTCACTTTCCCTCTCTGTGTGTCTCTCTCTGTCTCTCCCCAGTGAGTGCACATGCGCTATGGAAAACAAAACAAAACAACAACAACAACAAAAAAGCTAAAACAAAACAAAAACAAACTGAAGTTTAAAGAAGGGACTTACATGCCCAAATTTCTTACCTTACCTACTTTTCCAGCTTACCTTGTTGGAAAAGTCAAGATATATTTTTTTCTGTTTTTCTATGCAAAATGAATTGTAACTTTCCCCACAGCCCAATAGTAAAAGGTAGCAGAAAAGGACTGACTCCAAGAACATTATCTAGCCCTGTACAGCTTCTGTCCCTTTCATGGGACTGTGTCATGCTCAGTAACATATGTCAGGATGTGAATCTTTAGTCTCAGGACCCCTCATAAGCCTGACACCTTTTCATGTATGTTTTATACCTGGTCACTCTTCAGTCTAGTGATGGTCTTGTCACACAGCAATCTGCATGCAAGGAATCGCTCATATCTGCTTTTTTCAGAAGGAAGCTTCTGTGAAGCATTTCAGTCATTGTGAATCCAATTCCGTTGTTTATTGAAACTATTATTTACTGCTTCTACTACATGCTGGGCAGCTTCATATCTTATCTCCCTTAATCTCATTGTAAAATACATGAGGATAGCAGTTTTCCATAATCTGTGGTCATTTGCCAAAGGTTTCATAGGTATTGAGTGGAGTTTCTTGGATTCAAACTACCCTGAGAGTCAAGCCAGAGCTTATGTTTACTATGCATCTGCGTCCCACCAGCACATAGAACTATGTTGTGGTATAATTTACATACAAAGGAATACATATGTCATAAGCATGATGCATTTGGTGACATTAAAAACATTCATATACCCTCCTGTCACCCCACTCAAGGTGTACCCCATTTCCATCCCCCAGAAAATGATGATTACTAAGGCAATTATTAGTAGATTAACTACATAAATGTAGAAGAGATACTGATTTATTATGAGACGGTTTTATGCTCAAGACTTTGTTTGCATTATCTCATTTAGGTTTTACCACAACTCATTGAAGTACATAGTATATATACTCCCATTTAAAGATAAAATCTGAAACTAGGGGCCAGTAGGTGGTGTGGTAGGTAAGGCACTGGACTTCCACATGGCTGACCATGGTTTTAGTCCTGGATTCAGCGACTTGAAAATCATGCTGGGCACATGTGTGTGCTTGCCCAAAATCCTGAGAGGAGAATGGAAGAGAAGAGACTGTGGCATGGCCATCCCACCTGGGGGCATGATTTCTCACTTTCCCTCTCTGTGTGTCTCTCTCTGTCTCTCCCCAGTGAGTGCACATGCGCTATGGAAAACAAAACAAAACAACAACAACAACAAAAAAGCTAAAACAAAACAAAAACAAACTGAAGTTTAAAGAAGGGACTTACATGCCCAAATTTCTTACCTTACCTACTTTTCCAGCTTACCTTGTTGGAAAAGTCAAGATATATTTTTTTCTGTTTTTCTATGCAAAATGAATTGTAACTTTCCCCACAGCCCAATAGTAAAAGGTAGCAGAAAAGGACTGACTCCAAGAACATTATCTAGCCCTGTACAGCTTCTGTCCCTTTCATGGGACTGTGTCATGCTCAGTAACATATGTCAGGATGTGAATCTTTAGTCTCAGGACCCCTCATAAGCCTGACACCTTTTCATGTATGTTTTATACCTGGTCACTCTTCAGTCTAGTGATGGTCTTGTCACACAGCAATCTGCATGCAAGGAATCGCTCATATCTGCTTTTTTCAGAAGGAAGCTTCTGTGAAGCATTTCAGTCATTGTGAATCCAATTCCGTTGTTTATTGAAACTATTATTTACTGCTTCTACTACATGCTGGGCAGCTTCATATCTTATCTCCCTTAATCTCATTGTAAAATACATGAGGATAGCAGTTTTCCATAATCTGTGGTCATTTGCCAAAGGTTTCATAGGTATTGAGTGGAGTTTCTTGGATTCAAACTACCCTGAGAGTCAAGCCAGAGCTTATGTTTACTATGCATCTGCGTCCCACCAGCACATAGAACTATGTTGTGGTATAATTTACATACAAAGGAATACATATGTCATAAGCATGATGCATTTGGTGACATTAAAAACATTCATATACCCTCCTGTCACCCCACTCAAGGTGTACCCCATTTCCATCCCCCAGAAAACTGCTTTATACCTTTTTGCAGTCTCCCCTTCCTCTTACCCCAGGTGTATTGATCTGATCGTTGTCACTATAGATCTGTTTTGCCATATCTACAGATTTATATTTTTAAAAGAGTACAATATGTACTCTATTGTGTTTGCTTTTCTCACTCAACATAAACCTGTGAGATTCACACGACTGTACTTAGTTGTCCATATAAGTAATTCATTTTTTTTTATTACTGAATAGTATTCCATTATGTCATTATACCATACTGTCTTTCCATTTGCCTGCTGATGGGTATAAGGTTGTTCCTTGCTTGGAGCCATTATGAAATAAAGCTTCTATAAACATTCACATCCCAGTTCTATTGACTCATGGGCATCGCTATCCCCAAACATTTCTCGAACTCTGTATATGTCTTGAGGGATGTTCCAGTTGCTCTTCACACAAACCTAATCTCATGAAGTCTAACATAGACCCCAGCTAATTTCTGAAACTCATGTTATTTGCAAGTATTTTTCTCTCATCTGGTTGCTTATACACGTATACTAACTGCCCTTTGTATTGTGATATGTCTTTCCAATTAATTACATTGCTTTGAGGCTCAGTGATCTTTTCACATTCCATGAGAGTCATATTCATCACTCTTTCAGTCAGGCTTCTCAGTTTCAAGCAATTGATATCAATCATGGTACCCTTCAAAAGCAAATGCATATATGAACAGGATAGTGTAGTTCATATAATCACTAGGAACCTATAGAACAAGTTTTGGCCAATAGGTTGAAGCAAGAAAAGCCAAGCAGCTGCCAGGACCACAGCCAAGGCCAAATCTCAAAACCAGTCTGTTGTCGATACTGTTGTCACAGCTGCTAACACTAGACTGTCCATGTCTGCTCCCGATCATAAGACCATAGTTAGTTATGCATATCTCACTTTGCAGTACCTGTTCCACTTCCCCTTTGCCTTCAGATGACTGTGCCTAAGAAACATCTAGTGAGGCCATTGTTTGTGCTGGGATGGAAGTAGTAGAATAGCAGAAATAGGCACCCTATAGGTGTGGATTGGAAGCCCTTGACTTCTAATTTTGATTTCAAGAGTTGCTTGAGCACTTCTTGATAACAGAGTACAGCAAAACAATGGATGTCTGACTTTATGACCAGGAAGATAAGATAACTATTAATGATAGTCATCCTAGGGACATGGTCTCCTGAATCTCTTATGATGTGAACATGACGTTACATGATTTATGGATTGGGTCTCCCCTAATCTTAAACACTAGCCAGATGCAATTCCGTGCTTGTGTAAAAAGCATGGTTTTCCCCAGGCAAACATACTAGACATTCCAAGTCCACTCTCCCTTCCAAAATTCTAGATAATTCATACCTTCATTTCGCCTTATACCTCAAACCTCCCTGCCTATCCCCACTCTCAGTTGATGATTCTTCTTTCTAACTCACTGAATAAATTGGAGCAATTAAAAGAAGATCTCCACAAATTCTCAGTTACTAGCATCTGCACTCAGATATTCAGCCTTCCTGCCTAGAGATGAATTACCTTTGCTCCTCTCTAAATGCTTTTATATATTGGAATAAATGATCTTGGTTTATTGATAATAATCTGTGTTAGGGTCTATGCCGGAATCATCTCATTTAATCCTCTCAGCAACATTTTTACATAGGTACTTTAGCCTTGATTTGTAAGTAAAGAAACTTAGAAGAGCTTGTAACTTCTTCAACATTCTATAACTAATACAAATACTGAGCAGATTTGCTTAATTTCAAAAGACATCTTCAGAAGCTTTTACCTCAGCTTTGTCATCTCCTTTAGCATATGTTAGAATGTAGTGCTGCTCCGTCATTCCATGGTAAATGATGAGACTTTAGCTTGCATCTCAGCTGGTGACTAGTTTATCCAATGGGATATCTAAACCTTCCTTCTTGATGGATTGACTCCTTGAAACCCTGTGTGCCCAGTGCTGACAGAGGCTTCTCTTGACTCCCATCACTGGACATGGAGTACAACAGAGACTCCCTTGAATTTCCTCAAATTTCCCTTCCCTTTCATGTGGTAGTGACTATCATCCACAGCCTATGAAAATGTTCGGATTAGTACCTTAGTCTCCTCTTCAAATAAATAAATAAATGATGGAAATACACTATCACAAGTGGTTCAGACACTAGGACAATTCCTTTTCCCCTTGGTCTTTCATGGCCATGCGTGGCTGATCTCTCATTTTTCATGGCACAGAAATCCATTCACGGTTGGGGAACCAGCAGTTAGCATAATTGCTATGTTGCTGGACTCTCACGTAGTCGACCGTGGTTCGCGTCTCGGACCCGGTGGCTTAAAACTCACGCCAGGCGCGTGTGCGTGCTTGCCCAAGATCCCGAGAAGAGAATGGAGGAGAAGGGATTGCGGCGTGACCATCCCCCCGGGGGGCGATTTCTTGCTTTCTGTCTCTCTGTCTCTCTCTGTCTGTCTGGCGAGCGCACACGCCCTATACCGAAAACCTCTCAAAAAAAAAAAAAAAATCCATTCACGGTTGGATTTGGGATAGAAACCTACTATTCATTATGTCAAAATCAGGACCTAAAATCATCTCAGTTGATTCAGGCAGCCCAAGGCAAACTAAATGAACCCAGAACTGTCCTTCTCCCCGAATAGAGCCAGGCTTGAACAAATAGCTTGCAATGGGAAAGTTAGGAGCTAGAATTAGATACCCGTGCTAGAGAACCACTAATACTGGAGAGCAGCAGGGTTAATAGGTGAACAGCAGTATGTAGAAGTGAAGAAAAGTCTAGACTATAGTAACAGGCAGTATAAACTTGCTGTGACAGATGAGGGAAAGTTTAGCATGAGGTAATGGGGTGTTTTGACAGGCAGACAGAGGTGGAAAGCACCACAGAAGCAGTATATAAATTCAGAGACAGAAAGCCTTGGCGTTCTCAACAAGTAGCAGGTCATAGGCAACAGTTCCATGGAGCGGTTACAGCATGAGCCAATACCAGGAAATATTTTCAGTCTAGAGGCTAATAGTTCCTACAGTTAGTGAAGAACATGGGTTTTCTAGGATGGCACATAAGAGAAAATCCTCAGACTGGGAGATACTGGAAGGAGAGAAGAGCCCACAATAATATAATGTAAAGAGCACTGGCTTGATGTTGGAATTCCTGGTTTCTAGGCATGGTGTACTAGAAAGAGGAAGAAGAGCACTCCAGTAGCTCTGACTCCACACAAAGGTTAACTCTAAAACTTAGAGAGGAGGTAGGAGTTATCTGCTGGCCAGATGACATTAATATTCTACCTGCAACTGTACCAGGGCATAAAATTTTGGGGGGGGTTGGGGGGGGGACAAAGAGTGGTTATTGTGCTTTCTATCCATAGAAGTCTTCAGAGACTGGAGATTGGGTTTAGGTTGAGCGTGCCCTGGGAAAACCATGCAGCACATTCATATAGACACTAGCTTATGAGCATGAGCCAGAGAGAGATCAAGGAGAGCTCTCTGATCCATAAATAACCAGTTACCTGAGTATATCTGTGCCTCCCCTGTTCTTCTCAGCATCTCCCCAATTCCAGAGGAGATAGGTTTTGAAAGCAGAGGTGAAGAGGTGATGCAACACCAGACTCTGCATCCCATCTCCTGCAGTGCTGGCCTGGGAAGAGAGGGAAAAGAGCAACAGCCAAATGTCTTGCTAGTGATAAGGAGGAGAGTGGGCATTTAATATGGAATTGATGTTTTGTATTTCTTTCTTTCTTTTTTTTTTTTAAGAGGTTTTTGCTATAGGGAACATGTGCTCGCCAGAAAGACAGAGAGAGACAGAGAGGCAGAAAGCGAGAAATCTCCCCCCCGCACCCGGGGGGGGGGAATGGCCACACTGCAATACCTTCTCCTCCATTCTATTCTCAGGATCTTGGACATGAACACACATGTGCCCAGCATGAATTTAAGACACCAGGTCCAGGACTCAAACCGCGGTCAACTACCTGGGAGTCCAGCGACATAGCCATTTATGCCAACTGCTGGTCCTGGCATGAATTATATTTCCAAAAGTACCTGTGAAGCTATGGGCTCTGTCTAGGATATTTTTAAATTATCACAGCAAAAAGTTATATGTGGTGGTTAATTTTATGTATCAATTTGACTGGCCCACTGAATGCCCAGATAACAGATTAACATTATACTAGGTTTGTGAGGGTATTTCTAAATGAGATTAACATTATAACGGGTAGATTGAGTAAAGCAGTTTGCTCTCTCTAGTGTAAATGGATCTCATTTCTGGTTGATTCTGTTTCTCTGGAGAACCCAGGCTAACACAGTATATTTGAAGAAAGCAATTAGAAAAAAAAAATTAATTTACCTTCAGTAAGAGTTTGGATTTTGCAACAAACTGGATACATTAATGTTATAAAGTGGTACCACAGTACTCAACTATGAATTTTCCACTCCACTTCTGAATTTTATGTATTACTTTTGCAGATTCCATGCCAGTACATCTAGCCAACTAGTCTTTAAATATAATTTTTTTTAAGATTTCTTTTTTTTGTCATAGGGCATGTGTTCTCAGTGGAGAGAGACAGAGAGATGGAAAGTGAGAAATCACCTCCCAGAGGGCATAGCACACCACAATCCCTTTTCCTGCATTCTCCTCTTGGGATTTTGGGCACATGTGCATGCGTACCTGGCATGATTTTCAAGCTGCCAGGTCCAGGACTTTAACTGTGCAGACGGCAGTGCAGAATCCAGTGCCTTAACCTCCACATCACCTGCTGGCCCTGTAATATGTTACTTTTAACAAAAGCATGCCATATTATAGGGCAAGGCAAAGCAATTTGGCCATGAGCCTGTTTTCTTAAGATGTCTCTGAATGTGTCTCAAAGCATAGTTAACTTTTAATTGCCGTCAAAATTTTACAAGTTCACTTCCCAACTAGTCAGTTCATAGTATGCAAAAAAATAAAGGAAAAAGGATATTGAAACAATTTATTCCGTTCACAGGAAAAGGGAAACTGTTCGGAGAAGATGGTAGTCTTGACAGTATCATAGTAATTAATTTGCCCAATTATTTCCTAATTATATCATGCCTCTCTAGATAACATGTTCTCAATCTCAGCCTTACTTCCTATGCATAGCAAGGTGAATTGAGGACAAGTCATTGATACAGAATCCAGTCCCAGCTACAAATTTCCTTGCTTTTGAGACTGACTAAAATCTTGGATTTAAATTACTGTTTTCTAATGCCATCTTGCTTGCCTTATTTGCTCCAAGTTTATTCTTCCAACATGAAAAATAAAGCAGGTGGTTAAGTATAGTCAAGGTTTTAGCTTACCCACCCCAGATCAGTGCCCACATTTAGTCCACGGGATATGTTCAACATTACTCATTTTTGTAGAGCATTGAGGGTGTTACATTTGGTCATTGAATGTTTATATTGTAGCAGTCATTGGCTAGGCAGGAACCATAACGCACATTTGGCTGGAATTGTAAATGGCATTTAGTAAAGATGTATTCACATAAGCAGAAGACCAGTTAAAGGAACCGATAACGGATGTTGAGATGCTCAGTGACCAGTACAGTGGGAAGTGGTTACTACTACTAAGCTCAAAGGAGGAGGAAACAGGGTTAGTGTAGCATAGAATGCAGCAGCTACCAGAACACCAGCACCAAGTGGCAAGATACAAGAGAAGAAATGCACTGACATTTTGGTGTCTCCCATTGACAACCAAATGTAAATGGGAAAGAGAACCCACAGTTAACCCCCTATATCACAGAGAAGGATGAAGGATAGACTGGCAAGAGAGATTAGGGAGATACAAACAGAGAGTAATCAAATTTGTTCTGAGTATAGACATGGCTTGGTTTATTAATTTCATAAGTTTTAGATTTAATATTAAAATACTATTTAGAGAAAAACTTTCTCTGTTAAGGCCTGGATTTTGTCATGCAATTATTGATAGAATATCTCTTAACATGCCTAGTATTGTGACTATAGCTGGCATCTTCTCAGCAATATTTATTCATAATTGTATCTATAGTTATACATACAATTATCTCCTTTTGCTGGTGACAAAAAAAAAAAAAAAAAAATGAAGCCAAGAGAGAAATTAAACTTTCCCAAGTTCTAATAACTGTTAAATGGTAGAACAGAGACTTCAATCCAGGATTTATTTTATTTTATTTTATTTTTTATTTTTTGATTTATTTACTTTTTTGGAGAGGTTTTAGCTATAGGGCACGTGTGCTTGACAGAAAGACAGAGAGAGACAGAGAGACAGAAAGCGAGAAATCACCCCCCCCCCAGGGGAATGGCCACGCTGCAATCTCTTCTCCTTCATTCTCCTCTCAGGATCTTGGGCACGCACGCACATCCACCTGGCATGAGTTTAAGCCACTGGGTCCGGGATCCGAACTGTGGTTGACTATATGGGAGTCCAGTGACATAGCCATTACACCAACTGCTGTTCCCCTTGAATCCAAGATTTCTGATGTCCAGTCTATTTTCCTTTCCATTCAGTATGGTTATGCTGAATCAAATGTCCTTAACATGCACGCTTTTATATAGCCACTCTCCATCCATCCATCCATTCGCCCCTCCATCTCTTCATCTATTTATACACTTATATCACCTATATGTCCATCCATTCATCCACTAATTCTCTCTCTAAACTCCTCTAGGGAGTTTTCTGAAACAAAGGAATAGACATTGGGGTACTGAGAATTTCTTAGCCATAACTTCTGTGTGATCTTCAGCAAGACCCAATTAGCTCTCTGAGCCTTAGATTTTTCATTGGAAAATGAAACAGTTGGCCTAGTTTAGTGTTCTTAAACTTACCATCCTAATCAAAGTAACGTTTTTAAAAATAAGATCCTATTCTGAAGGTCATCCCTGTAGCCTAGTGATTAAGAAGAGAACCAGACACCCCCATAGCCTGGCCTTTGGTGATTTGAAAAATATGGTAAGCATATGTGTGTACATGCCCCAAATCCTGCCATATTGAAGAAATGAAGGAAAAGAAATTGTGGTGTGAGCATGCTCCAATCTGGTATTCTCTCTCTTTCTCTCTGTCTCTGGCTAGTACACAAGATCTCTGGAAAGAAAGAAAGAAAGAAAGAAAGAAAGAAAGAAAGAAAGAAAGAAAGAAAGAAAGAAAGAAAGAAAGAAAGAAAGAAAGAAAGAAAGAAAGAAAGAAAGGAAGGAAGGAAGGAAGGAAGGAAGGAAGGAAGGAAGGAAGGAAGGAAGGAAGGAAAAGAAAGGCAAAGATTCTACCCAGAGATTTAAACAGTTAATGAAATTACAGTTTTTCTGAATAAAACCTGGAGCAAAAACTCCTGGAGTTCCATTAAGTGTTTTCCTAGATTCTGATCCTACCTGCCTTTACTCCTCAGGGGTCTCTGTAGAGTTCTATTGGCAACCACCAAGTCACTTCAGATTTCTGAGATTGAATTCAACATTCTAACAATTTGTTGGTCTGTGATTGCTTGCCTGGTACTGTGTAAGCAAAAAACTGGATGAGGGCTTCTGTCCATGTTTTCAGTGCAACTAATGGTGATACATGGTATAATTTCTGGAAGATAAGGAGAATTAGGATGTTTATAACTTCTTAAATTAGCAGGTTTTGGCCAATTTGTGAAATCCTGGATTTTTCCAAACCTAAATTTATGAGAGGCTATCTTCTATGATTCTATTTTCTTGTTCTTCTATTTCCAAATTACACCCTTATCCTCAAATTGAAGTGGTACATTTTTCAAAATGTAATGAATGATGAAGTATAAAATTGAAGAGACTATTTCCAACTCTAGACAGAAAATGAGTTATATTTCTTCTACTGTGACCCAGATAAGAAAAAATTTAAGAGGGAAATTGCATTCCAACTTCGAAAAAAAAAAAAAAAAGCTTTGTGTGTGCTTAGTATCTGGTAGAAACAGCAATCATATTTACTGAATAAATTTTATTTTGTCAAACTGTTTATATCATCTCCTTTCATTATATAGTGGATTTCTTAATAATAACTATTTAAATATTAAGTACCTGAATAGTGCTGTACACATAATTTTACTTAATATCTTTAGAATTAATTCAAAGGGTTTTATGCATTTAATTCATAGAGAATACTAGGGCTATTTATGTGACAGTTTCCTGGAGGCAGCGTTAGAAGCGAGCCTTGAAGGATGGCTGGGATATGAAGAGTGGAAGAGAAAAAGCGCTCTGGAAGCAATAGAATAAAAGAAAATTTAAAAGCATGAAACTGAATCGTAGGGGCCAACAAGTGGCATGGTGGTTAAGGCAGTGGACTCCCACATGGCTGACTATGGTCTGAGTCCTAGACCTAGTCGCTTACTTTCTCACTTTCCCTCTTTCTCTCTCTCCCTCTCTCCCTCATGAGTACATGTGCCCTATAGCAAACTTTAAAAATAACAGTAATAACAAATTAAATGGAATAAATAATCCTTTATTAAACATTTTTTTAAAAAGAAAAACTGAGCTGTCTACCTGAGACCAGAGAAATTCTGTTTAGTTGCTGGTCAAGGTTCAAGAAGAAAAGGGACAAAAAGGTGCAGCTGAAAAAGTGATTTGAACCTGATCATTCGTAACTTTCAGTTGCTGTTGGGGATATTCACAGACCATGGGAAGACATCGAAGGATGTTTGAGGAAGAAAGTGGTTTATTTAGAAACAGATTTCAGAACATTAATATGACAACATTATACCAGATGGACTGGTAGAGTAGGAGGGGAATTCAAGGTAGGGAAAATACTGGAGGAAGCAACATCAGGCTGGTAGAAATACTCTTTAAGACCTCTATAAGGTTTCTGAGTATGAACAGTTAATGGTTACCACTCAGTGCATGAGGAATGCAAGAAGGCAACAGTGTGCCCAGCTGCCAAATTAAAGACAAAGACGAAGCTAGAATACTCCCAGTTTGGTGTCAGCTGAGATCTGAACTGCAATGACACAGAGGGCATCCTCATGAAGGTCAAGGAGAGTCATTAGGACAGAAATTTCCTGGCAACCACTACTGGGAATTGAAAGCAGACCTGGCCTTCCATTGCGAAACAAGCTCACAGTCATGCTGTCTTTGTCTTTCTCAAATGATTGCAAAGTGCAAAGGAGGGAGCAGGGAGATGACTCACCAGTCACACTTTGAGCTCACTCATTACTGATTTTTTTTCCCTTAATGTTCTCATTTCTGTTTACCAAAAAGTTGTGTTCCTCCCAGGTAATTAATCTTATCCAATATCAGTGCTCATAGCCCACTGCTAGACCAGCAGATCTTCATCTTTCTATGATCACTCTAGGACCTCTCCCCTATCTTTCAGAAGTACTGTCATCTGAGAAGGAATCTGCCATCAGATCCTTGTGCATATGTTATCCCACCAATAGTCTGTAATGTTCTTTCTTAAGTTGCCAGAGGGTGTGTGCATTCACTAGAAAGAGACAGTGAGACAGAGGGAGACAGAGGGAGGAAGCACCCCCTAATGGGACATGGGCATGCCACAATCCCTTCTTCTCCATCCTGTCAGGATTTAGGGCATACAGGCACATGTATCAGGTGAGTTTTCAAACCCTGGCAATGGGGTTCAAACTGTGGTTGGCCTCCCACTCTCTTAAACACTATGCTTCAGGGTCAGCCTTAGAGGAGAGATGTTATTTACATCACAGCACTCTTAACACATAGCATAGGGACTATCATTTGTTAGAATTAATGAAGTTTTGGTTGAAAGGTTGCATAGTTATAAGGATAGTAATAACCAGTTTTCCTTTCCTTTCCTTTCCTTTCCTTTCCTTTCCTTTCCTTTCCTTTCCTTTCCTTTCCTTTCCTTTCCTTTCCTTTCCTTTCCTTTCCTTTTCTTTTCTTTTCTTTTCTTTTCTTTTCTTTTCTTTTCTTATTTTTCTTTTCAAGAGTCTGTTTTATCAGATTGTATTTGTGGGGTTCAATTTTATGTTTGTTTGTTTGCTTATTTTTTCATAGAGAAAGCATGCTCTCGGGACCAGCAGTTGGCATAATGGCTATGTCACTGGACTCCTATGTAGTCTACCACGGTTTGAGTCCCAGACCCAGTGGCTTAAACTCTTGCTGGGTGCATTGCGTGTGTGCTTAAGATCCCGAGAGGAGAATGGATAAGAAGGGATTGTGGCGTGGCCATCCCCCTTAGGTGGTGATTTTTCACTTTCTATCTCTCTGACTCTCTCTGTCTTTCTGGCGAGCACACATGCCTTATAACAAAAACCTTTCAAAAAAAATTTAAAAAAAAGAATAAGAAAAAAGAAAAAGCATGTTCTCATTACATTTATCATTGTGCATTATTTCTGCCAATATCACTTGATAGTATCAGTATTTCTGTCTTCTCAGATTAAATAAATAAAGTCAAATTATTTTTTACTTAAAGGCTATGTCTATATAGGGGTCCCATTCTCAGATGATTTTTTTACGCTGAAGAATCAGTCAGGTATTAGCTCTCAAATATGGGCTCAGGGAAGATAAGTCACTATAGAGTTCTCATTTGGTTTCTTCTGGAAAGTGTTCTAATGACAAGAGCAACTTAATGACAGGGATCGATGGCAGGTACCATGGATGTTCAAGTAGCAAATTTCTCATCCAGTTCTGTTAGCTGATATTAGGAATCTGTTGCTTTTACTTGACGTCACAGACATTTCACAGATGTCTAAACTGATTAATAAACCATGTGCTATGGGTTGAATGTATCTTCCAAAAATTCATGTGTTGAAATTTGGTTATGATGAGATTGAGGATGAAAACTTAATCTGACTTTTGGGTTGAAGGGTGGAGTCTTTGGGAAGAGATTAGGATTAATGAAGGGCATCAAGGTGGGGACTTCACGATTGAATCTTTGTGGGTTTATAGAGAAGGAAAAAGACAAACAGATACAAGCTCTGCTCTTGCCCCATCTTGCCACGTGATGTCCTGTGCCACTTCAGGACTCTGGAGAGTTTTCACCAACAAGAAGACCCTCACCACATGTGGCCACTTAATCATGGTCCTCCACAACAGTTGCTAAAGAAATTGTTTATGAATTAAAATGTTGCATTCAGTTGTTAGTATCAGAAGAATGGACTAATATATAGTTTATGGTTAATGCAAGTCATTTCACACAATAGCATTTTTCCACGTTGTGGTTTCAGCTGTGGTCACAGGTGTGCTGTTTCTATTCTGCCAATGGTGTTAGAAACCAAGTCATGGGGAAAATTGAAATCCAGATAATTGCGTAAGGCGTGGTATTATTCCTTCCTGTTGTGGTCTACCTTTGGGTTCTACACCCCATTTTAGTACTGAAAGCTGTTTTAATGATTGCTTGGCTGAGCAATGACATTTGAAGAGGTGTTACTTGTCTAGCCAACACAGAGATCAAATTATCCAAATAAAACTGGTTGGAATCTTAAGGTCAGACACTAGCGAGAAGTCTATTGTTGAGAAAGAATTCTGCATAATTTTTTGAAGATAAAGAATAGCAGTAGAGATTAAGTCTCATCCTTAATACAGTGAGACAGCAGGAGCTCCATACGGCTTCCAGTCACTATGTAAGGAAGTAGGAGAGGAAAGATTAACACCACACACTTTGTACAATTCTTGAAATCCTAATCATTTCTCTAGCTTATTATTTGTATGATCTCTTAACAGTTTTTCTATAGTGGTTAGCATGACAATTCATAAAATTCTAAAGGCCAACTTACTTGCCTTCCAAGGCATCAAGAAATCCGGGGTTGGGAAAAAATTCCCAAGGAATTGAAAGAGGTATCGAATAACAAGATAAGCTAAGTAACAGGAAAGAAGGAAGAGTTCAGGAAATATCTGGAAGCTTAGAAGTGGTCTGGGGCCCAGCAACCACAAAACTCACAATGCTAGATGTTTTACTTACTGTTGTGAGGAAGGAGTGAAGTAACAGAAAACAGGAATGCTCTTTGATCCCCTTCTACTTCAAAGCCCTGTAGCTCTAGATGAATATTCAATACTTTGTTCAGGTACTTTTCTTTTAGCCACCCCTCCCTTCCATTAGAGTGAACAAACATTTTAGTTTCCAAATTGTCTTTTCATAAGTTCCAAGGGATAAAATGGGAGACATTCAGGAGCCTGGTACATTAGCATCCTCTTAATGCAGTATGAAGTTGAGGGGCTTTTAATGTGAATATTAGTTATCAAAACTGATTATTGACATTGAAAAGAAACCTTGTATGCTGCTTGCAGTCGAAGATAGATGATGACAGAGGAGCCTTTTGCATTATAAATTAGAATGGATGCTCCCTTTTAAAAATCATTGCTCTTTCAGGTTGCTAATTTATCTTTTGATCTGTGATTTATTCTTCTCCACTCACATTCTTAAACCCGCCTTTCCCTCTGCTACTATTTCTAAATGGCACAGGTTTGCATTTACTGTGACTGATCTGGCAAATTTAGAGCTTTAAAAAGGTGTCTTAAAATTGTTGCCTAGAGCTTTCTGGAGACGGGTAATAACATCGATTGGAGTTGATAGACCAGGAAAGGAGAATAAGTAGAAAATGTTACCGGGGCTCCAAAGAGTGACATGAACTTGATTATCTTCATTTATTTTTCTAATTAAGCCTTGTCTATTTCTTTCTGCAGTTACAAAGAAACATATTGTTTCTGTTGCTGTTAGTAGTGGCAGTGGCAATAATGATATTTATATAATATATTAGTTAAGATTTCTTGATTTCTTACAACAGATATAGACTTTCATCAACTTAAACAAAGGGGGAATTTATTAAAAAGATAGTCTGAGCCCCTACCATCATTAGAAGCCTGTAGAATATAAAAAGTGATAAGTGTTGGCGGGGATGTGGTGAAAAGGGAACCCTCCTCCACTGTTGGTGGGATTTATTAAAAAGATAGTCTGAGCCCCTACCATCATTAGAAGCCTGTAGAGATAGCCCTAGAAATAAGCACCTGAAGATGGCTACCTCACTAGGGCAAAGAGAAATGGTAGCCATTTTTAGCCTTTGTCCTTCTACCCAGAACTTAAATTCCAAAATAGGACCTCGTGTTTGGCCTACCCTAGATCCATGTGGGCCTCTGGTCTGGTTGTGCAAGGCCTCTGATTATTTATTATATCAGCAGACTCTATCTAATGAGAAAGGGCAAATTGAGATATTATATTATATTATATTTATTTATTTATTTAGAGAGGTTTTTGCTATAGGGTGTGTGTGCTCTCTGGAGAGACAGAGAGAGACAGAGAGACAGAAAGAGAGAAATTGTTGTAGAGTGCCACCAAATGAACGACCACCAAAGCCAGATGAAGTTTAAAAGGAGTCTTTATTAGCTGAGTCTCAGGGACAAAGTCAAAACTGCAGCCCCAGCCAAAGTTTGGGGTAGCCTCTTCTAGGGGTCAGTTGCCAGGTGTGCAGGATTCCCATGCGAAAGCAGTTACAGAAGCTGAATCAAGCAGGTTAATTATTTCTGAGGGGAGTGGGGTTTCCATGTAAGCAGTTGCATAGCTAAACAAAAGGGTTTCGGGCTAGTTAGCAAAGACAGTAGCAGGTACAGGATGTTATCCCAGCTGCCCTTTTCTGTATGGCTAGCACAAGCTATTTTCTCATGGGAAGAGCAAGCAGGTTTACAGAAGCAGACAGCCATGTTAGGGTAAGGGAACAAAATGCACAAATGGTTGCTCATGTGCAAGATCTCATATGCAGCCTTCCACAGTTTATTCTCCCTCATAAAAGCCAAGACATGGCAGATATGGTGTGGTGGCTCTGAGACATCACCAATCCAGCATTTTTCTGTCTTTCTATCCTACTATCTTAGCTCTGGCTTACAGTTCCAAAACTTTGCTCTCTAGCCATCATGACAGCTAGACATCCAGCTCACATTCTAGGTTCCATTATTTTTATCCACATTATTTATTATCCACATTCTGGATAAGGAAAAAAAGCAGAAGAGGAAGGGGAGTCTTTAATCCCTAGCTATCCATGATCCTAAGAAACCTTCCTCAAAGTCCCTTTCAACAGCTTCTGCTTGCATTTCATTGGCCAGGACTTAGTCACAGGGTCACACGTAGTTTTCCTTGAGCCTATGTTTCCTCACCTTTAATTAATGATAATACCTGGGCTGGCAGGTGGTGTGATGGTTAAGGCACTGGACTCCCACAATGGTTTGGGTCCTGGACCTGGCAACTTGTTTTTTACTTTCCTTTTCTTTCTCTCTGGTCAATTTAAACAAATAATAATGATGATGAAGAAAATAATTCATTTAAAAAATTAATGACAATACCTAATTCTTGGTATTATTGTGAGAATTAATGAGATAATGTATGTGCATTTGTTTGTTTCATTGGTTTTGGGGTTTTTTGTTGTTGTTGTTGTTGTTTTTGAGGGGTTTTTGCTATAGGGCACGTGCGCTTGCCGGAAAGACAGAGACAGAGAGGTAGAAAACAAGAAATCACCCCCCAGGGGAGATAGCCATGCTGCAATCCCTTCTCCTCCATTCTCCTCTTGGGATCTTGGGCACGCACGCACACGTGCCCAGTGTGAGTTTAAGCCACTGGGTCCAAGACTCTAACTGCGGTCAACTATGTGGAAGTCCAGTGACATAGCCATTATACCAACTGCTGGTCCCTGTGTGTGCATTTTTTTTTTTTTAACAAAAGGGCTTGGCAAATAATAAGCACCTAATAAAAGTTGATTCTTTTCTCTCCCTGAAGCCTAGAGTTCAGAGCACCTATGAAACTTCTAGTGGTTCATTCCCCTTTGCTTTTCATAGTATCTTAAGGCCTAAAATAGAAGATAGAAATTTTAAACTCAATGAGGACTTCATGCAAATGTCAATTATTTTGACTATCTGTGTGATCTTGAGCAAATTATTCAACCTCTCTGATTCTCCACTTCTTCATTGTTCAATGTGAATAATAGAATCTACCTTTTGTAATCCTTATAAATAATAGCATGAGATGATATACAATTACGCTCTCAACTCAGAGTCTGGCATAAGAATAGGTGTTCAACAAGTGTGACTTGTGGGACCAGCAGGTGGTGTGGTAGTTAAGGTGCTGGTCTCCCACATGGTTGACTGTGGTTCAAGTCCTGGACTTGGTTTGAAACTCGTTCTAGGCTCATGTGCATGCATGCGCAAAATCCCAAAAAGAGAAGGGAGGGAGAGAAGAATTGTGGCATGGCCATCCCTCTTGCTGTGTGATTTATCACTTTCCCTCTCTCTGTCTCTCGTTGTCTCTCTCCAGCGAGTGCATGCACCCTACAGTGAGAAAAAAAAAAAAGAAAGAAAAGAAAAGAAAAAAATGTGACTTGCTCTTCTAGCCATCTCTCCATCACAAAGATTTACAGCTACTTTTTAAAAAGTTTATTTATTTATTGCCTCCATTAGTGAGAGAGACAGAGAGACAAAAAGACAAAGAGACAGCACCTCCAACAAGATCCCAAGCTTTAGTGCACACCCAGTCTTAGTGAGCCCTGGGTCAGGGGCATGTGTGTGTCCAGTGCAGTCAGGGAGGTGTTCAGGCATGATCTCAGACCCTTCTCACATGGGACTGGCTCGTAGAGCTCCATGCTTTATCATGCTGTCTGACCTCCTCACAGCTACTTACTAACAGTTGCTTTTGTCTTTGGGAGGAAAAAATGTCATTTTTATGACTTTTCATAATCATTTTTTTAAAGAATAAAATAAAAGAGTAATAAAAGATAATGCATTTTGTTTTGTGACCTATGACCTCAGCATACTTCAAATATGATTGCTCATTACCATTTATAAAGGATATATTAATTGAGCACATATTTATCAAGTGCCCACTCTTTGCTGGGGTGTTCTAGATCAAAGGAATTTAGCAGTGACTTGACAAGATGTTTTTTGTCTTTTCTGAAACACATTCTAGAGACACAAATAAACGAATAGATAACATATTGTTAGGTGGCGACACATTCTATAAAGAAAAATAAACAGGAAGGTAAGGCAGAGAAGGAGGGCAGACACTATTTTTAATTAAGATTCTCAGAGAAGACATCTACAAGGAGATATGTTTGAACACCTTGCCCATCACATCAAACAACATAAGGGAACATTCTTGGCCTCTGAACTGCTTTTGCAGTGTTCTTAAGAGATAGCTCATTTTTATTATTTTTCTCTTGTATTCAATGCACTATGGGGCTCAGTGGTAGAGAAAGCCCCTTCCTTACCTTTCTTTGCTGCTTATAGACTATTTTGTTCATTCTTTCTCAGAAACCTGGCTCTCTGGGAGCACACGCCATCCAACCACAACACCCATATCCCCTCTTAGGTGAAGTCTTCCACATACCTCTTGGTCACTCCTTCTAACTTACTGATATTGAAGTATCTGATTCACTCTGTCTTCTTTACAGAGTGTCATTATTTGCAATCACTCCTCCATCCATGTAGATGATCTGTTCAATATTTTGGTCTTATACTTACTTGCTATCACCCTGAATAACTTTTTCTTCCATACTACCTAAGCCATCTTTTCTCACATGTTTACCCTAGACCTTGTAGTTATCAATAACTGAACTGTCTCCAAAATCCCCATGCCAAGCATTCTGCTGTTGACGTCACTTCCCATCATTCCAGGTCATCTCTATTCCCCCACTAGAATTCTACTGCATTATGACTTCTAATAAAGGGAAAACTTCAGGCAATTTAGTTTAGTGGAGTTTAATTGCACAAAGAAAACACAGTTCAAATGGGGGACCCTGAAATGACTTCCAAGGGACTCTAGGTAGCTTCATGGCCATGTGCTATTTAAGTTTCAGAAAAAGAAAGTGACATATGCAGGAACCGAGCAGTGTGATACCAAGATGGAAGTGGGGGAATAGGTAGAGAAATAATTGGATTGATTACATCTTGAAGTTTATTTGCGTTAACACAGCTTAAAAGACAGGATGTCTGTGATTGGCTATAACTTAGCAATTTTGATAAGGAAGCAGTTTTCCAAATGAAGTCCAAGTTTGCTTTAAGAAACTAAAGCAGGAGTGTGGAGGCTTTCTCAGGCCAATATACTTCAGCATTTCCACTTGACCGTTTACCATTTTTCTCTGTCTCTTACTCTCAACTCCTCACATGTACATTCCCCACGTCTTTTCCTACTCATTTTAGATTTCAGCGTTTATTATTAAAATAACTTTTAAAATAAAAACCTTAGAAGTCCACTAAAAAATATATATATATATATATATATATATATATATATATTAATGACTACAAATCTCAGATGATCTGGCAGCATTACTCAGCAATTTTACTGCATGTATGAGGTCAGTTCATTTTCCAAGTCTTCAAAACATCAATTTCATACTATTTAATTTCTCATTAAAACTCTAAAACCAGGCCAGCTGGTGACATGGTGGTTAAAGGTCACTGGATCAAGTCTTGGACCTGGTGGCTTGCAAAACATGTCAGGAATGTGTGCTCAAAAATCCCAAAGGAGGAATTGGAAGAGAAAGGATCACAGCTTGGCTATCCCCTATGGATATGTGTGGGAATGTTTTCACATTTTCTTTCTCTCTCTCTTTTTCTCTTCCTCTGTCTGTTTCTGTCTCTTTCTACAAGTGCAAGCACCCTTTGGCAAAAAAAAAAAAAAAAAAGGGCCAGTGAGTGATATAGTGGTTAAGGTGGTGGACTCCCATGCAGTCGACTGCGGTTCAGTCCTGGACCTGGTGACTTGAAACTGTCACCAGGCTTGTGTGCATGCATGCCCAAAATCCTGAGAGGAAAATGGAGACAGGAAATCACCCCTGTGATTTCTTACAGGGGTAAATTCTTACTTTCTCTGTCTCTGTCTCTCCAGTGAGCACACATACCCTATAGCAAAAATCTATTAAAAAAGAAAGAAAACCTCCAAAATCATGTTCGTGACTCAATTTTACTGAGAAAACAGAAGAAAGCAGAGCACTAATACCTGTATACTTGACATAAAACCTACCGATGTGCTTTGCGTTTTCTTTGTATACAATCCGTGGACCAGCCCCAGTGTCTCCGTGGTACACTGGACCCAACTGCATCTGGCTTTCTCAAGGATTTTGCACCTGCCTCTCCTTCCCTCACTTGGTTATCAAGTTCTCTCTTTCTTGAGCACACAAGTATGACATTAAAAAAAGCTTATACGGACTCCATAGCCACCGCCAATTACTACTTTATGTCTAGAATCTTCTTCACATCAAAGCTCTTTAAAAAGTTGTCCATTGCTCCCACTCCTATCCTCGCCTCATCCCACTTCAGTTAGACTTTTG
>NW_006209346.1:57826-134503 GCF_000334495.1 Tupaia belangeri chinensis
AAGAAAAAAAAAAAAAAAAAGGGCCAGTGAGTGATATAGTGGTTAAGGTGGTGGACTCCCATGCAGTCGACTGCGGTTCAGTCCTGGACCTGGTGACTTGAAACTGTCACCAGGCTTGTGTGCATGCATGCCCAAAATCCTGAGAGGAAAATGGAGACAGGAAATCACCCCTGTGATTTCTTACAGGGGTAAATTCTTACTTTCTCTGTCTCTGTCTCTCCAGTGAGCACACATACCCTATAGCAAAAATCTATTAAAAAAGAAAGAAAACCTCCAAAATCATGTTCGTGACTCAATTTTACTGAGAAAACAGAAGAAAGCAGAGCACTAATACCTGTATACTTGACATAAAACCTACCGATGTGCTTTGCGTTTTCTTTGTATACAATCCGTGGACCAGCCCCAGTGTCTCCGTGGTACACTGGACCCAACTGCATCTGGCTTTCTCAAGGATTTTGCACCTGCCTCTCCTTCCCTCACTTGGTTATCAAGTTCTCTCTTTCTTGAGCACACAAGTATGACATTAAAAAAAGCTTATACGGACTCCATAGCCACCGCCAATTACTACTTTATGTCTAGAATCTTCTTCACATCAAAGCTCTTTAAAAAGTTGTCCATTTCTCCCACTCCTATCCTCACCTCAACCCACTTCAGTTAGACTTTTGTCCACTATACCCAAATAAAAATTCCACTATCTGTATCTTTCCTTTTCCCCAAACCTATAGCATATTACCAATCCTCATCTTACTCTGCTTCGTTCATTTGTAAAGATTACTGCTTACTTGATGTGAACTTAAATAATTTTTTAACTCGCAGATTTTATAATAGAAGTCCCTGAAGTATATGACTCCCTTTATATTCATCAAGTGGATTTGGACTGAGTTGAGTAAAGAAGGCCTTTCTCCTCTTGGGCACGGGTTTACCAGCTCCCACATTTCTCCTGATAGGCTTTGAGGCAACATTTTTGATGCACAGTCCCAGCTAGGATTCATCTAGTCTCAAACTCTAATAATTACAAACTGAATACTGAGGTTCAACAATCAGGGATAGAATAAATATTTGATACCTAACCTGACTGTAAAGTCTTTTTCAAATCACCTTTTATTTACCTTATTTAAATTCATACTGTTTTTCAAGTCTCTAGTTTTTGTTTTCCTGGGAGTTAGAGGTTCTAATCCCTTACTTTTGCTTGAAAACAAATTTGTTTTTATGGATTTATAACAATTTCCTATCAATAGGTCCCTCATTGAAAGGAAGTCACAGTTCATTGCATGTTAGTCTTTTAAAAAGCCTAGTTAACTGGATGATTTCTTCTGTGGATGAAAGTATTTTGGACCTAGGGCAAAAATTCTTTGCAGGAAAACAGTAGCTCATTTACATACTAAAATTCAGTGTCATTCTGCTTCTGTATTTTTTGGTATTGTTTTATTTTGTTTTTGAAATGTGCTGTAGGGCATATGCACTTGCCAAAAAGAGAAAGAGAAAGAAAGTAAGAAAGTACCTCCCTGAGAAGGGGAAAAGGCCACACCATAACTCCTTCTCTTTCATTCTCCTCTTAGGATTTTGGACACACGTGCAAACATGCCCAGCATATTTTTTAAGCCGTGAGTTTCAGAACTCAAACAGCACAGTTGGCCATGTGGGATCCAACCTCCTTAACTACCATGCTACTTACTGGTCCTGTTTCTATGTTTTCAGGCCCTTAAACTTCCAATATTGGTGAAGATGGGTCAGGAGGTGAAGTAGTGGGGTGCAGGAATTATCAATTCCAACAGACCTTTCAATTTGGCCAAAGAAGTATTTTAAAGAAATCTAAGATTAAATTTCTTTAAACTGAGTGTGCATTCAGTTCACCAAGACCCAAACAACCATTTTCTATTACTTTAAATAGAACTAATTTTATTTAGCAGTATCTTTTGAGAGTCTTCTACGTAGCAGATACTGTACTATATCCTAGAGATATATCAGAAAACAAAATAGGGTAAGGTTCCAAGTCTCATAAAGCCTACATTCTAATGGAGAGAGACTGATAAACAAATAAAGGAACAATAAAGCATCAAATAATGACAAATAGAATGAAGTAAATAAAATGCTAAAGCATGGAATGTTTGCAAGAGAAGGTAATAATAAAGATAGGGTAGATTAGGAAGGCCTGTCTAAGGAGTTAACACTTGTTTTAAGGCCTCAGGGATAGGAACAAGGGATTATGTGTAGAACCAAGAAGAGTATGCTAAGCAAAGCTAACAGCAAGGGCAAAAAGGTTGTGGCAGGTAGAGTTTGGTTTGCTCAAGGAGAATGAAGGTCAATGCAAAATATGAACAAGAAGGAGAGTAGTGTATAATGAGATCAGCAAAGTAACAGAGCTCAGCTGCGGTGGCATGTACTGCTAAGACACTATCACTCAGAGGCTGAGGCCACATGGGAGGCCCAGGCTCAATTCTTCACCCAGCCTAAACAGGCCACACATAGTGATATAGGAAAGTGGTTCTAGCTAGCTGGAAGGCTAGGGGAGGAGGATTGCAACATGGGTGAGACTGTTAAACTATTTCTCTGGGGCCAGCAGCTGGTATGGTGCTGAGGTGCTGGACTCACCATGGCTGACCATAGTTGGAGTCCCAGACCCAGTGGCTTGAAAATCACTCCAGATGTGTGTACATATGTGCCAAAAGTCCCTAGAGGAGAATGGAGAAGGAATTGGGGAGAAATAGGGAGGAGTGTTTCTTACTTTTCCCTTTCTGTTTCTCTGTTTCTCTCTGGCAAGTGCACAGGCCCTATAGCAAAAATAAAAATTAAAAAAAAAAATTGGCTAAGCTGTGGGGGTGCAAGTGGTAGGAGGCTGCTATACTATGTTAGAGTTACATGGGAAAACCAAGTTCTATTTTTCTATTTTTAGATGGACCTGAACATTCCAGGTGAGCACAAGTCTGTGATCCTGGCTGTCTGGGATAATGGGAAAGGTTCATGGTATGAGAAATATTGTTGAGAGTACCAGTTTCAAATAAAAAGAAAAAGAGGAAAAGAGAAAGGGAGAAAGAAAGAAAAATGAAACTTAAAAAAATCTATTCCTCTCTCATAAAAAAAAAAAAAAACTTTTTAGAAAGGTAGTGGATAGTAGATCAGGGAGACTTACAAGCTATAGTAAGTATTTTGGGTATAATCTAAATGCAACAGACAGCTGTACATGTTTTTCAAGTATCATCTGGTTTATATTTTTTAAAGTATACTTCAGTTACTGTAGAAAAAGTTGTTTATAGTCTCCATGAATAAAAATAGAAAGACCACTGAGAAAAATCCAGATGACAGTTAATATAGCTTCGGGTAGTTTTGAAACTGTTAATGTGAACAGAATATACAACTATGGGATAGCTATTGGAAATAGAACCATCAAGCACTTGTGGTTTCCTCATGAACAAATATATCAGATGAGGAAACGGGAAGAATCAAACACAATGCCTGGGTTTTTGCTTTGAGCAACTAGGAAGATGACAGTGCTATTTATTGATACAGAACGAAGGAGAAACAGATTTAGTTGGGAAAATAAAGAATTCTGTTTGGAGTCCAAGAAGCCTATTAGGCATCCATTGTGAATGTTGAGTAGGCAGTGACTATAGAATTCACTGCATATATTTGAATTACCCCTAAAGGCTTCTGAGTTTATAATTCTGATGTAATGGGTAGGTTAAGAATGTTGGTTCAGGAGTAAAAAGATCTTCAAATCCAGATTCCGCTGCTTCCTAACTCTGTGACTTTTGGCTAGATTCTTAAGTTGTCTAGACTTGGAATCTTCATTTCTCTAATCAGATTAAAATATTATATAACTCATATATTGATTGTGAAGATTTAAAAAGTTAATTTATGAAAATTATTTAATCAAGTACATGGAAAAATATAAGTGTACAATATAATTAGGTATTATTTGCCGAACATCTACTCTGAGATATGCCCTTTGTATGAGCTAAATAACAGTCTACAGGAGACTAGGAACAGAAAAAAAATGCAAACACAGATTTATTTTTCACTTTTCAACAAAATAGGAATACCTGCATAGACTATCCCTTACTTATCAATGTAGGAAACATGTCTATGAACCTGAAATGTGTATCTCTCCACTGAAATCCAGATTTTTCATATCTATTTATCTTCTTTGCTGTCTTTCCTCTCAAACTTAACATAATCTGATCTCTACTGTCTTCCTCAACTCAGTTGATAACAACTCAGGCCTTCAAATTGCTCAGGTATAATGATGACTACTATCTCACAGTCATCCTTGGCCTGTCTTTCACATCACCCAGTAGTGTCATCAAAGATTCAGAATCCTTTTACCTTCTCTTTCTGCCATCCTGGCGCTCACCCTCAAAGCTATAACATTGCTACTAATTGTCTATGCATTGACTCCCCTGTTCCAAGCAGAAAACAGAGAAAGGACAAAGAGGAAAGGATAAGGAGCTGTCTTAGCCGGCAGTTGGTGGTGACTACAGCAGCTGGATCCCACATACCTGACTGTGCAATTTGAATCCCAGATCAGGCAGCTCGAGAAGAGTGCTGAGTGTGTGCATGTGTGTGCCCCAAATCCTAAGAGGACAGTGGAAAAAAAGGGATTATGGCATGGCCATCCTCCCTGGGGGATACTTTCTTCCTTTCCCTTTGTCTCTCTTTCTGCTGAGCATACACACCTTATAAATAAATAAACAGTCTCAACCAGTAAGGTTTGTCTTCTATATGGTGAACTACCTGCTAATAAAATTACTGCTTCTCAACTTGATTAACCTACAAAACTCACCATTTCATATGATCTGTCCTAATATTGAAAAGGAACACTTTCCCTAGAGATATCCACCTACATTTCCTTGGCCAGAAGAACTATGAACGTGGACACACTTTGCCTCAAGGCAGAGTAGGTGACAAAGATTGCGAGTGTCTTGGAGCAGCTAGTTCAGTGTCTGTCACACACAATTTGTCTCTTCCTGAGTTGCTAATCTTTCAAGAATCTGTTCAGCCTCCCGGCTTTGGGCCATCCCCCCAAGACTCTGTTTCAAGGTGGCTACCTCTTGCTCACAGACCTAGGAATTCTCAACTCTTTGCTAAATTCCTATTTCACACCTCAGCAGCAGCGTCCCTGGTCACATGAGAACTTCTAGGTTTACCATGTGATATCTATGGATTAGGGAAACGATGTGGCAGGGAGTGGAACAGATATGGCAAAATCTGTGTCCCTCTATCTAAATAAACCATCCTGACATTTCTATTCTACATTTGTCCTATGCCAGGGAGCTAGAACTACCGAGAAGAGTATCTAAATCTTTGCACATATTATTTAATTTAGTACTCACAGCAGGCTTTTAGCTATCACAGTTTTATACACAAGGAAACTAAGTCTCAGTTTAAACCCAAGGATCTTTAGCTGGACAATGGAGTCTGCCTCAGTTAAGATCCTCTACCTGATCCAAGATGTTCAACTACTGCTAAGTAGATCTTTCCTAGGGCAGTCATTTCCTACTACCCATAAGACCCTGAATCACTTCGATTATTTCTTAGTTGGACTGACAACCAGGGGAAGCTTAAAAGTTTCTAAGCAGTCATTCCCACAGTTAAGAGTTATTGAAGTTGCCTTAATTCTTGGGCTTTCCATTCCTCATCCTAAATGCTTACCTACATAAAGATTTGGATTTGTGGAAATTATATTCTTTTTTTGCTTTCTTTTCTTTTCTTTTCTTTCTTTTTTTTTTTTTTTTAAATTTCTATAGGCCATGTGCTCTCACTGGGGTGGGGCAGGTGGAGGGCATGGAGAGAGAGAGAAAGGGACAAGTCAGTCCCCAGAGGGCATGGCCATGCTGCAATCCCTTCTCAATTCTCCTCGAGATTTTGGGCATGAGTACAAAAGTGCCTGGAGTGTTTTTCACACTACTGGTCTGAAACTAAAACTGTGCGGCTGGCCGTGTGGGATCCATCTGCCTTAACCACTATGCCACCTGGTTGGCCCCCAAAAATGAATTCTAAAAGGAGAAATAGTCTTGGAGTAGGAAGAACATAAGCAAAAGTGAGTAAATATAGCTGTGGGAGAGTACCTGATTGAGCTTGGTTAGAGTATGGGTAAACAATGGCGACACATCACTTATAAAGTCAGGTTCGAATGGTACTATGGGAGCTTGACTACCAAGCAGAGTAGTCTGAACTTTGTTCAGCTGGCAAGCGGGATGTAGCAGAGGTTAGAGATAGGGAGTTACATTACGCCTTGTGCTTTGTGCTACAGTTTAAAAGGAAGTTCAGAAATTGCCTTCAGTATCAAGCAAACATGATAATTGCATAAAAA
Organism: Tupaia belangeri chinensis; assembly: GCF_000334495.1. Taxonomy (NCBI): domain Eukaryota; kingdom Metazoa; phylum Chordata; class Mammalia; order Scandentia; family Tupaiidae; genus Tupaia; species Tupaia belangeri. Next base: position 64,137 of record NW_006209346.1, read on the forward strand.
GATCAGTAAGGGGGATTTTAGAGTTTTGTGTCCTTTCCTGTCATGCTTCTGTGTTTTCCAAGATGGCAATGAGAATTGTCATCAGAACCGTCAGCATCAGAACTGTCAGCCTTTAAACTGAGATAATCAATGATCTCCAAACTCATTTTTCCTAGTAAAAGTTGCACCTACTTATGTCAAATAAAAGATGACCCTAGCCATCTCCCAATTCTATGTTAAAATAATTTCTCAATTGTCAAAACAGAATGGAAAGTGGAATAGGTAGTATTGCTTATATAGAGTAAAATGGTCATGCTTCAAAACAGAATTGAAAAGTATATTGAATATCAAAGATGTTAAGTGATTCGTTTATAAAACTGAGGAGCAGCATACAATGAACTCAGCTAGATTGCTTAATGATGATGGTTTTCATTTGTTCCAGGAATGCCACATTACTGAGGTGGCATAGAAAACAGTATATCCATCTGTGAGTCAGAAATATGTGAGTCAGAAACACTGTGCGAAGAGCCCTCTGTCCTTTTGATTACTGAAACTGATGTTTTGGTTTGACTGGGTAATTTACCAGTAAGTTAAGATAATTGAGTATTAAAGAGGAAATCCATGTTGAGAGAATTGGTTGTGAAAAGATAAAATAGGGAAATGGAATTATTGACAGAGCTGAGAAGTATACAGGGATGTCTCTATCAAATAAATCAACCCTCCAAATGACTTGTTTAACTGTGCCAGTCAGAGGACAGGCATGTAGAAGCAGCTGAAAGGAGTGCTTTGCAAGTGTCTTTCTTCAATAGCTTATTCTTGAAGGCAGTAACTGTTTATGTTTTTTGAAAAAATGGATTGATAAAATAGCAATGCCCTTTCCAAAACAGAAATCTGAATATAATAATTGATACCAGAATAGGAAAATGAATTCACATTGATTAAAAAGCAAGGACTTCTCTGTTCACTTCAAAACACCGCTTCTGTACTGTCTTTTGTAAAAATTGCTCTGGAAAGAAAAATAGAAGTATGCCATAGAGAATTAGGGTTTTTTCTACTCTGTGCAAAGTATTGTCACAGTTCCTAAGGATATTGTAATGGAGAGGCCATTCTCCAAACCTGACTTGCTCCATCTTACCTGGGCTTTGGGGAATGAAATGGGGAACTGTCAGCTTAATGAAGGGCAAGCTGTGACCTGCTCATAGGCATTTGATTTAAGTTACAGGAAGATTTAATTTCCAAAAATAATGGCAAATAACAGTGAAGCCTGGAAACTTTGCTTGAGCTCTAATAGAATCATGATACCATTTATTTTTGAACCACTGACGTTTCTGAAACCCTTCACATGCAAAATCAATGTTAAGTACCTTTGTAGAAATTGGATGCATTTTACGTAAGATTACTACTAACCCCGAGGACAGAGATTCACAAAAACAGTGCAGAGACAGTGCCTTGAGTACACTAGAAAGCAGAGTATGGTCGCCTCTGGCAGATCTGGCATCCCCGTTTTCATACTTGTATCCTTTAAACTGTCTTTCTGTTTTATGAAATTTCTAGTGTGTTTGTCTATCCAACCGGATTAACAATACATCATATTCTTTCTGTACTTTGCACTGTTTCAAACACATTAGGAAATCATTTTTGAATTGATAGTGTTTTATACACTGGTAAATGCAACAATAAGGTCACCCCTGGAAATGAGGATAGATGAAGGAAAGAGAGCAGAGAAGTGAACACAGGGACTCTCCAACATTTCATTTGGGAAAAAGTGAAAGACCAATGAACGAGGAAAAAACCTAGAAAAAGGTGGTATCTTGAAAGTCAAATGAAGAGAAAGATAATTGTGTCAAATATTCTCTACATTTATGAAAGATGATGGGGAAATTGACCATTGGTTTGGACAATGATGTTGATCAGAGAGATTTACTGTGAAATGTATGAAATGTTGTGAACTAAATCCTGATTGCAGTACATTAAGAAGAAAGTATGTGTTAAAGAAATTTGTACAATGTAAGAACAACTTCTCTTTAAAGAGTTCTATTTAAAAAGTAATGCCAAAATATGAGGCGTAAAATGGAGGGTCACATGGATAAGCCCACATTTTTTGTAAAAGTATGTAGTTATTTAGGTACAAATGACACGCAAAAATTTATTTTTTTAAATATACAATTTCTATGAATATATTTCCAAATTGTACACTTTAAAGCACACCTACACTAATGAAATCATCATTACATGCAAGATAATGAATATATCCATCAAATTCAAATATTTCCCTTTGTAATCCCTTCTATGTCTCCCCTTATCCCCAGGAAATCCCTGATCTTCTTTCTGTTAAAGTAGATTAGCTTTATTCTATATAATTTTTAAGATAGAATCATACTCATTTTATCTGCCTTCCTTCACTCTGCTTAATTTAAGATTCATTCATATTGATGCAGATATCAACAGCTCACTCCTTTTCATTGCTAAGTGGTATTCCATTATATGGATATATCACAGTTGTTTATTTACCTGTTGTGTTCGGTTCTGTTTTTTACTATAAAAAGTGTAATATTTATTACATGATTCTACATGCACAACCATATCATCTATGAATAAAGACATTTTTTGTTCTTATATATATATTTAAGAGGTTTTTGGCTATAGGGCGAGTGCACTCGCCAGACAGAGAGAGACAGAGAGACAGAAAGCGAGAAATCACCCCTCAGGGAGTATGGCCATGCCACAATCCCTTCTCCTCCATTCTCCTCTCGGGATCTTGGGCACGCATGCACATGCGCCCAGCATGAGTTTTAAGCCACCGGGTCCAGGATGCGAACCATGGTCGACTACATGGGAATCCAGCGACATAGCCATTACGCTAACTGCTGGTCCCTTCTTATATATTTTACTATAGGGTATGTGTACTTGCTGGGAAGAGACAGAGAGAAAAGGAAAATGAGAAATCACCCCCAGGGGGGATGGCTACACCACAATCCTTTATTCTCCATTCTCCTCTCAGGACTTTGGGCATGCACTCACACACACCCTGTGTGTTTTTCAGGCTGCCAGGTCCAAGATTCGAACCAGGAAATTGGCCATAGCTATGTGCAACCCAGCACCTTAACCACTATGCTGCATGCTGTCCTCAAATAAAGATATCTTTATTTTCCAGGGTAGATGCTTTCACATCTTCTTCTTTGGCCTATTGTACTGATTAGGCATTTAAGTCTGATGTTGACTAGAAGTGGTAAGAACATGTATTCTTACCTTGTTCCTAATGTAGGAGGAAGCAGCTCCATTTTTCACTGTAAAAGACTATGTTAACTGATGGTTTTTCACATAGGTACCTTTTTTACCAGGTTAAGGAATTTCCCTTCTATTCCTGGTACTCTGGAAATCATTATCAGGAATAGGTGTGAACTTAATAAAGTGCCTTTTTTCCCTGTGTCTACCGAGGTAATTACATGTTTTTGTTTGTTTTCTGGTGTGTTAATATGTTAAATTACATTGATTGATTTTTGAGTATATAACAACTTTATATTTTTTGGATTACCTCACTTTACCATAATGTGTCATGTCATTCTCTTCATATATTATTGTATTTAATTTGACATAATTTTGTTAAATTTTTTCCATGTGTGTTGATGGGGATATTATCTGGAGTTTTCTTTGGGGGAGTTATTTTTTGTCTGTTTTTGGCATCAAAAAGATTCTGACCTCATGCAATGAGTTGAGGAAGAAATCATGTCCAGTTTTCTGGAAGGGCATATAGAATCAGTATAATTTCTTAACTTTTTTGGTAAAATTCACCAGTAAAGTCATATGGGCATGCAGTTTTCTTTGTGGGAATGTTTTAAACTTTAAAATTCAATTTCTGTTATTGATACAGGTCTATTTGTGTTATTTTGTTCTTCTTAAGCAAATGTTGATGATTTATATCTTTTGAGGAATTTATCCATTTCTTGTAAGTTGTTGAATTTATTAGTATAAACTTACTTATGATTTTTAAAATTATCTTTAAAATATTGTTATAGTCTATACTTTCTCTTTTCTAATACTGATAATTTGTATCTTCTCACTTTTGTTCCTGTGAATTTGACTAGAAGTTGGTCAATTTTATTTATTTTTTATTTTTTTTAAATTATTTATTTAATTTTATTCATTCATTTATTTAAATTTGATGAGAGAGAGAGAGAGAGAGAATGGAAGTGAGAAAGCAAGAAGCAAGCCACCAGGTCTGGGACTCGAACCATGGTCGGCCACATGGGAGTGTCCAGTGTTTTAACCACCACACCACCTGCTGGTCCCCAGTCAATTTTATTAATTACTAAGAAAACCTGTCTTGGCTTCACTGGCTTTTCTCGTTATCTCTTTCTGTATTTTATTTCTATTCTTATCTTTGTGTTTTTTCCTGCTGTTTACTTTGGGGTTCATTTGTTCTTAATTTCCTAAGTTAGAGAGTGAAGTCATTTATTTTTTTAAATTTTCCAATAAAGGCACTTAGTGCTATATAATCCTGTCAGTACTGCTTTGACAAATGTTTACGTATAATGTTTTCATTTTCATTTATAATATATCAAAATACTTGTAATTTATTTTTGATTTTGTCTTTGTTCCTTGAGTTATTTAGACTATGTTTAGTTTCTGAATACTTAGATCTTTTTAGACATTTTTCTGATTGATTTCTAATTTAATTTCTCTCTGATGAGAGAACAAACTTTGTATGACTTGGATAAGAACAAAACAAAACAAAACTTGTTGGGACTTGTTTTGTAACCTAGAATTTCATCTGTATTGGGAATGCTCCATACAACTCGAGAAGACTGTGTATTTAGCTACTTTTGTGTATAAAGTTCTATCAGTATTAATTAGATCAAATTTATAATATCATTTAAGTCTCTTTAACATTATGGGTTTCTGTTTATTAGTTCTATCAATTAGTTAGACTATAATTGTGAATGTTTTTATTATTTATGCTTTCAGTTTTATATATTTTGAAACTCTTCTATGGGGTACATAAATATTGGGTTATTGAGAAGGTCATGACAAATATGTCGTAACTTTTCCAATGACCCAGTATTTAGAATTGTTATATCTCGTTGCTTCACAGCCTTTAACTAAGATCAAGTGTTTAATTTTTATATCATTTGCGGTGTGGTCATCACCCCTGGGGGGTGATTTCTTGCTTTCTATCTCTCTGTCTCGTTCTGTCTGTCTGGCGAGTGCACGTGCCCTATAGCAAAAACCTCTCCAAAAAAAGGAAAAGAAAAAGAAAAAGCTAGAATAAGACGACAAACTTCATTCCTCTGTGTAAAACCAGATATCCATCTGGTATCATTTCCCCTCTGCCTGAAGGATTTCCTTTACCATTTCTTGAATATCAGGTTTGCTAGAGATTAATTCCTTCAACTTCATGTTTCTGATGGAAGCCTTTTGGTTGTTGTTTTTTGTTCATCTGTTTGTTTTTAGATATAAATCTTTACAGTTTGATTGCTTGCTGACGTTCAAAATGGGAACTGATCCAGTCAATTTTATTAATTACTAAGAAAACCTGTCTTGGCTTCACTGGCTTTTCTCGTTATCTCTTTCTGTATTTTATTTCTATTCTTATCTTTGTGTTTTTTCCTGCTGTTTACTTTGGGGTTCATTTGTTCTTAATTTCCTAAGTTAGAGAGTGAAGTCATTTATTTTTTTAAATTTTCCAATAAAGGCACTTAGTGCTATATAATCCTGTCAGTACTGCTTTGACAAATGTTTACGTATAATGTTTTCATTTTCATTTATAATATATCAAAATACTTGTAATTTATTTTTGATTTTGTCTTTGTTCCTTGAGTTATTTAGACTATGTTTAGTTTCTGAATACTTAGATCTTTTTAGACATTTTTCTGATTGATTTCTAATTTAATTTCTCTCTGATGAGAGAACAAACTTTGTATGACTTGGATAAGAACAAAACAAAACAAAACTTGTTGGGACTTGTTTTGTAACCTAGAATTTCATCTGTATTGGGAATGCTCCATACAACTCGAGAAGACTGTGTATTTAGCTACTTTTGTGTATAAAGTTCTATCAGTATTAATTAGATCAAATTTATAATATCATTTAAGTCTCTTTAACATTATGGGTTTCTGTTTATTAGTTCTATCAATTAGTTAGACTATAATTGTGAATGTTTTTATTATTTATGCTTTCAGTTTTATATATTTTGAAACTCTTCTATGGGGTACATAAATATTGGGTTATTGAGAAGGTCATGACAAATATGTCGTAACTTTTCCAATGACCCAGTATTTAGAATTGTTATATCTCGTTGCTTCACAGCCTTTAACTAAGATCAAGTGTTTAATTTTTATATCATTTGCGGTGTGGTCATCACCCCTGGGGGGTGATTTCTTGCTTTCTATCTCTCTGTCTCGTTCTGTCTGTCTGGCGAGTGCACGTGCCCTATAGCAAAAACCTCTCCAAAAAAAGGAAAAGAAAAAGAAAAAGCTAGAATAAGACGACAAACTTCATTCCTCTGTGTAAAACCAGATATCCATCTGGTATCATTTCCCCTCTGCCTGAAGGATTTCCTTTACCATTTCTTGAATATCAGGTTTGCTAGAGATTAATTCCTTCAACTTCATGTTTCTGATGGAAGCCTTTTGGTTGTTGTTTTTTGTTCATCTGTTTGTTTTTAGATATAAATCTTTACAGTTTGATTGCTTGCTGACGTTCAAAATGGGAACTGATGGTGCAGGAGAGAGTAAGCTTACTACAGTTGAATAGTTGTTGGGTAGGTGAGAAAGGGCAGGATTCAAAACAGAGGAACTGGCTTCAGATTAACTTTATGGAAATTTATCAATAGTTGTGCGAAGAAAGGCAGATGTTTACGGACACAAGTGAGTTGACTGATGCTTTAATGTATCCAGTCAAACTGGGTTTAAATATAGGATCTGACATTAAGTACCTGAATGGTCATCATCAAGTTATTTAAACCCTTTGAACTTCAGTTTTACGTCTACACTATCAAGTTCCTTCCTTCTCACAAAGTGCTTATAGAAATGAAATGAGGTCATATATACCAAAGGATTAAGATCATGCTCACTACCTCTGAGGAAGAAACAAAATGTGTAGTTTTCCTATGCTTTATTGCTTAAGTAAGGGAGAAACTGTTCTGGATCTCATTTTTCCACCTGTCCTTTCTCTTCTCCCCTTTCCCTAACCCTTCCCTCCTTCCAGAAAGAGCACATTTAAAAATCCAAATGCCAGGCTGTCTGCAGGTGCAGTGTTCAAGACGGATAACATTTGGAGGCCAGATGTTAACTGACGTAAACACTATTAAGTGCTATGCAGACCGGAGACTGAGGCATTGATTTCCAATTTTATGATTATTATTTGAGTTTACAGCAAGCCATACTGTCATTCCTTCCACCCACTTACCGTCACCAGAAAGAGATATATGGCCTATTCATTCTCAAGAGAATATAAATTATTTTAAAAAATACAAAATTCCTTAAATGTTAAGTAATGGCATTTTACAAACCTAAAACTGGGAATGCATCATGGATGTAAACCCTAATACCTCCCTGAAGCTCTCTCTGAAAGGTCAATGATTGTGAAAATTGATCTGAAAACCAGTCTCATTTTCTGATAAAAGCCCAGAGTCACAGCCACGAAAAAAAAAAAAAAATTCAAAACTATGACATATTTTTATATCAACTGATATTTTGACTTTGAATGTGCTTAAGGTTAGAATGAGAGCTGGCCCAATGGCAGGAAATAGATGAAAGAACCTATCTCTGAATGAAGGAATACTTTTAGAAAATAATAAGTCAGGTCTTCTATGAATCACTGAGGTGGTAGTTAGTGTTTGATGGACTCACAAGGTCAATTATTTATCCATTAATCCGCTGGACATATATTTGTTCAGAAATAGCAGTATGCTCCAGGCAAGGGCAGTGCACTAGTTAATAACATTGGTAAATGGAACACGTGGCCCTCATGGGGCTTAGTGTCTTATGAGATAGGAAGACAATTTAAGTAAAGAAATGAATTGATAGATAAATCAATTAAATAGCTATCATAGGTACTATGAAGAAAAGGGGACCCCCATAAATAATGGATTAGAGAAGGAATCTTTAATCAGTGACTTAATCTATGGCTTTAAAGTCATAGAATGAGAGGAAAACCGTCATAAAAAGAGTGGGGAAGAAAACAAGCAGAGAGAACAGGATTTATTCATTCAACAAACATTTATTTGAGGCTTTCTACAAGCGAGGAACTGTTTGAAGCAAATAAGATATATCAGTGAACAGAATACACCCATGCAAAATCACTGAGGTGTAAAAGGATTTGTGTGTTTCTGGAACAGAAAGGAAGCCCCTGATGCTGCACCACAGTGAGCAGATGACAGCATGGAATAAAATGAAGTTGGAGGGTGACAGAGGCTAAGTTACGTCAAGATTTATAATCCATGAGGAGTTTAGATTTGATTCCAAGTAAAATGATGATTTTGACTTTTGTGTTAAAAGACTGCTCTTGTTGTTATATGGCAAAGGATTCGGAAGAGGTGGAGAATGTGAAGCAGGGAGTTTCGTAGAGTGACAATCCTAGCTCAAATAAGAAATTGTGATGCCTTGAAACAGTGGTGGCAGGAGAAATACAGAGAAGTGCATAGTTTTGACACAGGATGGACAGAACTTACTGGTCAACTGAAAAAGAGGATGTGAAATAATCCAATGTAATATAAAGAAGATTATGATGATAATAAAAAATTAAAAATTAAAAAAAAAGGGGGGATGTGGAGTCAGGAAGGAAGTATACTCATGGATGATTCTGGTTTGTACAAGAAAATGGTTCCTCCTTACCACAGTGAGAGGAATGGAGAGGAAGTGAGTGGACAGAGTCAGGGAAGGGAAAGCCAAGTGGGGGTGTGTTAGGTTAAAATAAATTCAAGGTTCCTAGCCCAAGTCTTCAAGAACTACATCAATTCCAAAATGAATTTCACTCTCTCTTGGGGTTAACATGCCCCTGTCACTGGCATATACAAAGAGAAGCTAAATCACCACCTATCTGTAATAGTTTTGATACTGAATTTTAAATTTCTAGAACTGATTTTCAAATGTTTTGTAAGAATTTATAAAAGAAAGCAGCAATTTCTTGAAGCCATCACTGGATGAGTAAAAACTACTTCTCCCAAATCAATCAATTTCCCTAATTTCCTTTGAGCTTTTTGGAAGCTGACATTAAATTCTTAATAAATATTTATTTAGTTAATAGTTTTTTTATTGGCAAGGGCACTTACGAATTGGAGTACTTATATCTTGTTATGAGAACATTTGAATATCTCAGGACTATTTTTTAAAAACTATTTTTTAAAAAGTAGAGAACTTATGCTGGAAAAAATTGAGCTATTAGGAGAATTTGTATACTCAAAGTTCATACTGGACAGCATCAACACAGAATTTCTCGCCACTTCTTTATAATGTCTGCATACAAAGCTCAGTCCCACAAAAAAATTGTCACCTAGGGGACTCCTAGTTTCCCTAGAATGACTGTCGTATAGAAAGTGACTTTTACAGAGAAGAGTTTTCATATTCTATGGAATTCATGGATGGAGTTTGAGAGTAGGTTTGTGAAATTTCAGCTACAACCAGAAAACATAGAAACACATACTTACTTTCTAACATTCATATTTCTGAAAAACAATTTTATTTTGAAAAAGACATATGGAATATTTTGTAAACTAGTTATTATATTAGAAGGTAGGATTGTTTAAATCCAGTCTTGTTTTCCTTTGGTGTTAAATCTTTATGGCATAAGAACAATATGATGTGAAGTTATTAGAGGATTTCATTTGAATATGTTCTTAAGCACTTGAAACAAAGCTTTTTTTTAAAAAAAAGACTCTTATCTTACAGCTTTATAAGAAAAATTGTGTTGGTATTTATTTTGTTCACTCATTTCTTTAGTGAAACACCTACAAGCCAAGAAATTCTTTCAAGCAGTAAATAAAGCAACTTGAAAGATAAAATCTTAAGCAAAATTAAAGCTTTCAGGCCAGTTGGTGGCTTGATGTCCAATATCTTGAGAGGAGAATGGAAAAGAAGGGGTTGTGGCATGGCCATCCCTTCAGGGGGAGGAAATTTTTCACTTTCTCTCTCTCTGATAAGTGCACATGCCCTACAACAAAAATAAAAACAAAGCATTAATGCTTTCTACCAAAATAATAATAATAATAAAAACCTGCATCATTTCCAGGTCTGACATCATCAACAAACACCAAGGAATGAGAATGACCTCTGCTATGCGTCCTCACTGGTCTTCTCTCTGACTTGGTACCTGCTGGAAGGCATTAGAATCCCTTTGCGCAGATACCATTTGATATAAAATAACAATAATAATAATAAAAACCCTGATTCCTCTCTGTAGAGCTAATTTTTAGGGGTTGATTAGAGCAGAAGGCAAAAGACTAGTCAATGTCTCCACATGGCCCACAGTCCTTATTAGAAAAGTATGTCTATACTGGCTATGGTAGGTATCAAGGGGAATTTGTAAAGGTTCCTTTGCCCTGAGCCCTTCATTTCTTCTTTAGTTAATTCATCAGATATTTATTAAGCACTTACATTCTGAAAAGCATGGCCCTTAGCATTGGGATAAAAGACGGGAACAAGATGTTCTTGGGAAACAGCCCTTGGGGGCAGACTAGTAAACTAACAATGATGTAGACAAGTGCTGGGTTGGGGACACGTAAATAGCAATACGAATTCAGCTGTAGGGACACCGAAACAGCCAGCTCATCTCAGGAGGGCAGAGATGAGAAAAATTAAATCTTTCCCCAGTTCAGTTAATGGTACCAAATTCTGGGCCAGCTAGTGGCATGGTGATTAAGGTGCTGGACCTGCAGGGCTTTGATTTTGCAGTTCAGCTCCCCAGCAGCTTGAAAAACACACCAGCCAAGTGTGTGGTCATGCCCAAAATCCTGAGGGGAGAATGGAAGAGTAGAGATTGTGGTATAGTCACACACACACACACACACACACACACACACCCCTGTGGGGTGATTTCTCACTTTCCTGTTCTCTGTCTCTTCCTATCTAGCTCCGGTGAGCAGACTCACCCTATGGCAAAAATCTTAATTAAAAAAAAAAAAGGCACCGAATTCAAACCCAAGTATTATCTGATCCAATTCTTTGGTTAAAAGGGATAAAGAAAAGGAGATAAGACAGAATCCAAGGATGAGCTTTACCACTACCACTATTAAATCTCAGTTGAAATGACACCGTCTGAGAAGGGTGGATGGTGTCCCTAGTGATGTGCAGTAGGCAACTTATTTGACTGCATAGAGCAGACCTGCTGACCACCAGCAAAAGTATTTTTCTCTATCTGTCTCTATCATATGTTTTACTTTCTTTATAGCATTTATCATTATCTGAAATGATCTTATTTGATTTACTTACTGTTTGTTTCCCCTTCAGGGACATTGTCTGTCTTGTACATGACTGTATTCTTGGGATGAGAATAGTGCCTTGTTTCATGGTGGGTGCTTAGTAAGAATTTGTTGAATGAATGGATGACCATCACCATTAACCAACAACCACCCTTGAAAATGAATCTTTTTTTCCAACTCCAAAATCTCTGTGTGATATCAAGTGTCCCACAGCAATCTGCCCCACAGATTCATTTCCACCAGGACAGGCTCAGGTGTGAGAGATGGGATACAGGGAATCCCTATTGCATCTTTAATTGCCCACAACGTGAGAACAAGAAGCCAGATCCCCAGAATCCCAGAGCTCTTCAGCATTCCTATGCTGCCTCTGGTTAAGCCTTTCTGTGGGGAAGGCAGTTTGGGATTATTGCCACGAATGTAATTTGCAAAGCCTACAGGAAGAAAGAAAGGCAATGGGAAGCTTCTTCAAGAACTGGAATGAGCCAACTCTCCAAGTTCTCCATTCTAGTCTGAGAACGAGAAGTCATAGACTTTGGAACTGGTTACTTGAGGGCAGAGTTGAATATTCTGCTGTAGCTGTGCCTCGAGGAGGTCTGCCTACCTTTGACTAGGGCATATGGGCTACATCATTCTGGCTGCGCTTTTACAAAATAAATCCTGTGTTAGAATTTAGGACTGGCTGCAGCTTGCAGTCATCACTTGCTGGGTTGTCGGGAAAGTCATGACATATTTTTTCTATGTAAAGTATAGAAAAATACATAATAGAAAAAATACGTCATGACTTTTCCAGTGACCCAGTGTATAAAGGTGGGTCATTGTTTTTATGGTGAAAATGCATACCCTGGTCCAATTTCCTCAGGTACAGTGAGAATACCAGATAGTATGCTGAGATGACGGTGAATGGAAGAACATAAGTGAATGGATAAATGATTATTTTTAACAGAAGGATGAGCAAGTATTTGTAGATGTTGGATTCTGAGTACTATTGATGATAGCATTTTCCAACAGAACTTTAGAGAAACAGCATTTTTTCATGAATAAACCTTGAAAACACACACACACACAGTAACACTTTTTTAAAATTATAAACGCAATAATTTTCATTATTATCCAGGAGGGAGTTCTTAGGACACGGCTGGGAGCAGGGGATAGTAGGGGGAATAAAGACCCTAGTGGCCATGTTTTAAAACCCCACTGAGGGGCCAGCAGGTGGCATGGAGGTTAAGTTGCTGGATCCCATATCATTGACTGTGCAGTTCAACTTCTGGATCTGCGGCCTGAGAACATGCCTGGTGCGCGTACCCCAAGTCCTGAGCGGGAGAATAGAGGAGAAAGGACTGTGGCATAGCCATCCCCCTTGAGGGGTTAGTTCTTACTTTCTTTCTCTCTCTCTTTCTTTCTCTCTCTGTCTCTTTCCAGAGAGTATATGTGCCCTATAGCAAAACTAAAGAAAGAAAGCCAAAGAAACAAAAATAACAAGAAAAAAAATCATTTCCACTGAGGTCTTAACCTTAAACCTGCAAGAGGTTTTGATCCAAATGTAAGTGACTTTTTGTCAGGTGACAGATAAAACCTTGACAGCTTGCATGCATGCAACAAAACACATTTGTTGAGTGCCTTTTCTGTTTTGAAAGTTTCTTTCTTTCATGAGAGTGAGACAGAGACAGAGACAGAGAAAGAGACAAATGGGTACTCTCAATGGGGTCTCACGCCATGATCCACCCCCACCCTCTCCTTCCTAGCCAGCCAGGATCATGAGCACACATGCCCAGTGTGCACAGGTTGATGGGGGAGCTGAGCCCCCAGTCTTCTATGTGGAACCAGAATCGCTTGATGGTGGTTCAAGGCACCATCAAGGCATCCCTGTTGTGTGCTTTCTGTTGTGAGACTCAACGCTAGGCCCTGGAACCACAAGATGAGTTAAGGCATAGTTTCTGCCTCAAGGAGGTCACAATCGAGGAGAGAGAGAAGTAAACAGAGAAACCTAGTTCAGTGTGACAGGTTTTGGGATCAAGAAGGGGCTGTGGAGGAGTAGAGGAAAGGGTCCTGGGCAGAACTGCACAGATCACAGGGCGTAATACAAAGAGATTGCATTTCAGGATTTTCCGATTCTAGAGCCTCTATTTTCTCCTCTTTGAAATGGGGTAAAGAGAATTAGCCTGCCAGAGTTGTGAGAATTCAGTGGTATAGAAAGTACTCAGTGTGTGATTTTTAAGAAAGAATAAAGCAAAATCAAGACAGAAAAATCTTTGCAAATGGCAGGGAGCCACTCTGCTGACCTCTGCATAGAAACGTCTTTTGTAGAGTCTATGGTCTTTGCAGTGAGGCTATTTGTTAGAGTAAGCCAGAGTCTCACATAGAGAATGATGGAGATGGAAAAGAAAAGCTTCCTGTGGTTCAGAAAGGAACGATTCCTAGGAAGTTACCCCCTGAGTCTTTGTTACAGAAATTGGGGTTTACGCAGGTAACTGGTGATCAGAAAACAACCACCCTGGGGACAATTGCAGGCAATTTTGTGACCACCTGGCTTAGGTGGAATTCTTAGAATTAGAACTTCTCTTAGTTTAATCAGAGGTTTCATATCCACCTTGTGGTGCTGTTCTTTATCCCTGATTTTTCCTCCCAGGCTTATGAATAAGGCATGTTTCTGCCTCTAAGACTGCCAAGCTGTCCTGCTCGGCTGGGAGCCTGGGCTGTGCAGCCTGAGAAAGCCGTGGCAGTCTTCCGCCATCTGCTGGCTCCCTCTGGTCACCAGCTCCAGGCTGGCTTAGAGAAGACTCCTAGGAAATGGAAACCACCAGGAGGAACATACATGCAGGGCAGAGAAAGTCCCTGCTTTTATTAAAAAATAAAAATAAAAAAACAGAGAGAGAGAGAGAGATAAGAGGATGGCAAACAGAAGCTGCTGTAAGAAAGCGCCTTCCCTCATGAGAGCGTGTGAGAAGATCTGACCATCTCAATGATCTAAACCAGAGACATTCCTATGCAGGTTTGCTTTGCTCAGGGGAAACACAGCAGTACTTTAGAAAATAAATCTGTTTTTAGATCATTGCCTCGCAAGACAAATAAACGAATGTCACAGCTCCATAGAGGCACTTGAAAGAAACCATTGCCACTGGAAACTGAGATGAAGGTAGGGAGTCCAAAAGGGAGAAGGGATAAGAGAAACACAGAGTAAGCGACAGTCTTCTTTCCTTGGTTCATTGACATATTTCAAGACCTGCTGTTTACAAGGCTGTTACCCAGATTCAAAATGGGATTCAAAAATGAGTAATACTGAGTCCCTCCTCTTTTGGAGAAGATAACCTATGGGGGGGCAGCTAAATCAATGAAGAATAAAATAGGGAGGTGCAACGCTATGATAAAGCACTGTGGTGTAAAGGAATCAAGGGGAACGCAGAGGAGGAAGAGTTGCGTCTAAAGGGGGCTGAGGCTGCAGAGCAGAGAGAAATAACTCAAGGGGTGGCATGAGCTGATTTTGTAGAGAGTAGCTTATGGGACATGGTGGTGATAAGGCCGTTCCAGTTACAAGGAGCACCACCTCTCACACAGCATCACCTGCCCCCAAGGAGCTGAGAACACAAGGTACAAAGCAGAAGAAAGTGGCCAAACATTGGGTCTTAGACAACAAGCCCAATGAGCAGAGAGCTCGTTAGAACAAGGAGTGAGAAGGCAGCATGTGGAATCCTGGCCATCAGAGCAGGACCGGGAGGGGTTTGTATTCTAGAAAAAATTGCTGTTTCGTTCCATATGTTAGATATGGGAAACCCCTTCCAGGCAGGTAGAATTTGTAGTCAGATATGTAGAAGCCTGTAAGGAACATCCTCTCTTAACGTATCTCAAACTTCTGTGTGACTTCATTTAGAAGTAGCTATAAACCAAATAAATCAACTGCAACCTTATTTAGAATCATAAATGTAGATATGATGATCAAGAGTAGAAAAATGCTTAAGAAAATTATAGTACAGCTACTGAATCTGTCATTAAGTAGCTCATAGAAAATGATCATTCTGGAAACAGTAGTACATGATAAATACTTATGAAGAAAGTCGAGATCCAAACCAGTAGGGAAAAAAAATACTCAGACAAGAAATGCACTAAATTGCTAGTAATGGTACTATTCTCTTCTCTCTTGTCTATCTTTTATGTAACATTCTTATATTATTTATATAATATTTTTAATCTAAAGAAGCCTAAAAGTAAAAATGTGTGTCCTGATTAAGACAGAGGCAAAATTTACCCTAAATAAATAATGACCCTATTTATGCATTTGTTTCTGCTGGTTCAGTTTCAGTTTTCCTCCTAATTGTGTTTCGGTCTGTGTGGTACATTCATCTTGCTTGTTAAGCTGTCCTCAGTCTTCCCTTTGCCCACACCCCTCCCCGTTCCCTGGATCTGTGGGACGCATTGTGATGTCTGCCTGCTAATTTTGCTGTGACTGAGGCTGGTGTCTGGTTGGTGATTCATGTTTGTTCCAAAGTTGTACATCTGTGTTGGTTGCTTTGAAACAGTGCCCTAGGGAATATGAAAGGCCATTTGTCTCACTAAGACTGCTTCTTTGCACCAGAGACTGGCTTCTCCTAAATTCCAGCAAGCTCTCCTGTGACTTTAGGTAGGCAGGGTAAGAAAGAAAGAAAACAAAACCAAAGAGGAGCTACACAGAGTTTGGGTGTCTGGGTCTGGTCGCAGCTTATCTTGCAGGGGTGAATTTCCTGGATACCAACACCAGGGACATGGTGCCCCATGACACTCACTTTAAGCACTTACCTTTTGGACCTACCCTCTGCCCACTATGAAAGTGTCTACCAAAAAAGAGGGCAAGGTGAGTCTAGGTAGAAACCCTCAAGTGAAAATATTCTGAAGACTGATGGGCATTCGGTACCTCTTCTAAGATCTTAGCACGCAGATACACACGTCAGCTATATCCATGGTATTTATGAGTGGTACTACATGTTGAATTAAATGGACACAGGCCATAGTCCTAGAACAGGAGAAACTTTGCTATTCCAGATACCAACCTTAAGGTACTGGATCACTGGGAAATCCTACTTATCTTGGAGGGCCTGCGGCAGTGGCTGGATCTCAACCGTTTAAAAAAAAAAGTATTTCAATGTTTTAGTATGTATATGCTATGTGGATACACAGCAAATGAATAGCAAACATGTCTGAGATTCCAAAACTCATGGTCACTGTTGAACATTGTGTAATCCCACCTTCACCCCATTTCTATTTTTTAAGTTTTTGCCATAAGTTGTATATGTTCACTGGAGAAAGACAGAGAGACAGAGATAGTGAGAAAGAAAGTGAGAAATGACCCTCTAGAAGGGATGGCTGTGCCACAATTTCTTCTCTTCCATTCACCTCCTTGGATTCTGGGAATGCATGCACACATACCTGGCATGATTTTCAAGTTGCCAGGTCCAGGACTTGAACTGTGGCTGACCAGGTGAGATCCAGCACCTTAACCACCATGCCACCTGCTAGCACCCTGCCTTTACCTTTTAAGAACCTACTCTCAAGGCCAGCAGATGGCGTAGTGTTTACATCACTGGATTCCCACATGATTTATTGCAGTTCGATTCCTGGACCCAGTGGCTTGAAAATCCCACTGGGATGTGCATGTGTACCCAAGATCCTGGGAAGAGAAGGGATTGTGTTGTGGCCATCCCTCCTTAGGGGTGATTTCTCACTTGCCCTCTCACTGTCTCTCTCTGGCGAGTGCATGTGCCCTAAGGTAAAAAACCTCTAATATATATATTTTTAAAGAACCTACTCTCTTTGTCCTTAAATAGGATTTATCAGCACCTACTGGTTCTACAGGATTCAGTGGTATAGAAGAATCCTTATCTATGAAATATCTCTCTTTTGCTCAACAACTAGTACAGATCTCACCCAAGGGAAGTTTGCAAGTCAGCTTCATTATGTTTCACTTGCTGCCATGTATGTGGTTTATAACCACAGCTTACCTCCAGGCAGGCTGGCGAACAGGCTGGTACATATGAGTGATTGC
Organism: Tupaia belangeri chinensis; assembly: GCF_000334495.1. Classification (NCBI taxonomy): domain Eukaryota; kingdom Metazoa; phylum Chordata; class Mammalia; order Scandentia; family Tupaiidae; genus Tupaia; species Tupaia belangeri. The sequence goes on from NW_006209346.1 coordinate 81,542, forward strand.
CCACCCGCCTGCTTACCTGCAGCCTTTGAAAAGCAGCCCCATTCTAGACCATTAGCCTGCTGAGAAAATCCATTTGTGGTGCCTTGAAAGTCCAAATACATACCAGATTATTATGGCTCTTCCTTGTCCTTTTATCCAGAGATTCTCACTTGCTGCTTCTTATTAGACACCTGGAGTTCGTGGGTTGTCTAAAAGCAGCTTCTCAGAATGCTCTCCTGGGAAGCATTATAACCCTGAATTCTATCATTTCCTCTTTTACTGTTTCAAGGAAACCTTCAGGGTAATTTGCTGCCTTCTCTGTCTTTATTCAAGACAGCAGGCATGTTGCTCATAACCTGACTGACTCTTTACATACCAACCACAACTTTTATTTTAATTTAGAGATTGAAGGGAAAGTGCATTCAGTTATCCAGTGGGTCATTCTGGAACTCTGTGATTAGGGAAATCTGAGGTTGTAAAGAAATGAGTTGGAAGACTTGAGTCTTCCATGTCTCAATCTACAAATTCTTAACCTATGACTTTGAACAAGATATTTACATTTCTCTGAGCCTCATTTACCTCAAATGTTAAGTGGAATCATACTATACCCTTGACAGAGTTTTTAGGGGTGAATGGAATCATGTATTGGAAAGTACTCTGTAACCAGAAGAAATATAAGCAAATCTACCCAGAGAGAACAGGTTGTAAGAACTAGTGAAAGAAAAGAACCAAGAATGTAGGAATGAATTATGTCAGCTGGATGAGTATAAAGGGAGCCCACTGCTGTGGTCTTACTTGGAAAGGAGAGCTCACCCAGCCCCAAAGCCTTTTCGCATATCCCTACAAAGCTTTAGCTGGGGTGCATTGAGTGTTCAAGAGAAAAACTCACGAAGAGCATTGCTGTCAATCTGAGGGTAAAGGATTTTTTTTGTGGGACCAGCTGGTGGTGTGGTGGTTAAGGAGTTGGACTCCCACATGGCCAACCATGGTTTGAGTTCAGGACCTGGTGGCTTGCTTTCTCGTTTTCTTTCTCTCTGTCTCTCTTTGGTGAGCATGTATGCCCTATAGCAAATTGCAATAATCATAATCATAATAAATAAAATAAAAAATAATTATTTAAATTTTTTTTAAAAAAATGATGTTGTTTGTGTGAGAAAATGAATATGGAATAATAAAGGAGAATATGTGTTTGGGGGAAATTGAGCCAGGGTAATACCAGGATGGGGAAAGAGAAAACAAGATGCAAAGGCCTGACTGCTCTTCTCTGTGTGTTCATTGAGCAGAACTTATTTAAATAAGACTGGGCTTGGGACCAACAGGGGGTGTAATAGTTAAAGCATTGGATTCCCACATGGCCAACTGTGATTCAAGACCTGGACCCAATAATTGAAACTCACATCAGGCATATGTGCATGCGTGCCCAAAATCCCAAGAGGAGAATGGAGGCGAACAGGCTGGTACATATGAGTGATTGCCCACCCGCCTGCTTACCTGCAGCCTTTGAAAAGCAGCCCCATTCTAGACCATTAGCCTGCTGAGAAAATCCATTTGTGGTGCCTTGAAAGTCCAAATACATACCAGATTATTATGGCTCTTCCTTGTCCTTTTATCCAGAGATTCTCACTTGCTGCTTCTTATTAGACACCTGGAGTTCGTGGGTTGTCTAAAAGCAGCTTCTCAGAATGCTCTCCTGGGAAGCATTATAACCCTGAATTCTATCATTTCCTCTTTTACTGTTTCAAGGAAACCTTCAGGGTAATTTGCTGCCTTCTCTGTCTTTATTCAAGACAGCAGGCATGTTGCTCATAACCTGACTGACTCTTTACATACCAACCACAACTTTTATTTTAATTTAGAGATTGAAGGGAAAGTGCATTCAGTTATCCAGTGGGTCATTCTGGAACTCTGTGATTAGGGAAATCTGAGGTTGTAAAGAAATGAGTTGGAAGACTTGAGTCTTCCATGTCTCAATCTACAAATTCTTAACCTATGACTTTGAACAAGATATTTACATTTCTCTGAGCCTCATTTACCTCAAATGTTAAGTGGAATCATACTATACCCTTGACAGAGTTTTTAGGGGTGAATGGAATCATGTATTGGAAAGTACTCTGTAACCAGAAGAAATATAAGCAAATCTACCCAGAGAGAACAGGTTGTAAGAACTAGTGAAAGAAAAGAACCAAGAATGTAGGAATGAATTATGTCAGCTGGATGAGTATAAAGGGAGCCCACTGCTGTGGTCTTACTTGGAAAGGAGAGCTCACCCAGCCCCAAAGCCTTTTCGCATATCCCTACAAAGCTTTAGCTGGGGTGCATTGAGTGTTCAAGAGAAAAACTCACGAAGAGCATTGCTGTCAATCTGAGGGTAAAGGATTTTTTTTGTGGGACCAGCTGGTGGTGTGGTGGTTAAGGAGTTGGACTCCCACATGGCCAACCATGGTTTGAGTTCAGGACCTGGTGGCTTGCTTTCTCGTTTTCTTTCTCTCTGTCTCTCTTTGGTGAGCATGTATGCCCTATAGCAAATTGCAATAATCATAATCATAATAAATAAAATAAAAAATAATTATTTAAATTTTTTTTAAAAAAATGATGTTGTTTGTGTGAGAAAATGAATATGGAATAATAAAGGAGAATATGTGTTTGGGGGAAATTGAGCCAGGGTAATACCAGGATGGGGAAAGAGAAAACAAGATGCAAAGGCCTGACTGCTCTTCTCTGTGTGTTCATTGAGCAGAACTTATTTAAATAAGACTGGGCTTGGGACCAACAGGGGGTGTAATAGTTAAAGCATTGGATTCCCACATGGCCAACTGTGATTCAAGACCTGGACCCAATAATTGAAACTCACATCAGGCATATGTGCATGCGTGCCCAAAATCCCAAGAGGAGAATGGAGGAGAAGGGATTGCAGTGTGACCATCTTCCCCTGGGAGAGGGAGTGACTTCTCACTTTCTGTTTCTCTGTCTCTCTCTGTCTCTCCAGAAAGCACACATGCTCTATAGCAAAAGTCTCTTAATTTTTTTAAAAATAGTAATGATAAACAAATAAATAATTCTGGGCTCGAAGTCACCTTCCATAGTGAGGGAGACTGAGCAGACATCTCATTGGCATGCCTCTTTGCAAACCAATGAGTGCTTCTTCCTCCAGGGACAAAGCTACGGCCTTGGAGAGTCATTTTGCATTATCAGATTAATTAAGTCATTTTCTGTGGTTAAACTTGTGTATGAGTATTAAATCTCAGGCTGGGTCTCCCATCTAGTCACTAGTGAATGTTTTCAGAATAACACTTTGTTCCTGAAACATTTAGAAATATGCATATCATATCTTAATGAGACTGTGATACTTATTTGTGGCAGGAAGATGTCTTCCAGCTAGGCAGACTCATTCAAGTGATAGTTCAATGTCTGGCACCAAGATCTGTGCTAGATGCCCCCTCTAGAGTTGTTTATTATCACTGCAATTTTTTTTTTTTAATTTTTATGCTTGGCTCTTATTCTGAATTTGTCAAAGCTGCTCATGCTTCTTTAAGGCCATGAGATTTGTTCTTGGGTTCCGATTCTGGCTTTCTTATTTGCTGATGGTGGACTCAGGTAAATGAACTTCTATGGGACTCGTTTCTCTATATGTAAAATGGAAGTATAGAGTGCAACTTAGCGATGCTTTGAGGATGAAAGTTTTCCAAAAAGTGTGGAGTTTTATGTAAAGTGCCTTGCACACAGTACCTGCTACATGTCAGTTCTCAATGTATGCTAGGTGACCTCCTCCATGGCCCTCATGTGACCCAGAGTTTCCTGCTTTCTCTTTAAGCTTTGATGTGGAAAATGGCCCTTCCCCAGGTCGGAGCCCTCTGGATCCCCAGGCCAGCTCTTCCTCAGGGCTGGTGCTTCATGCCACCTTTCCCGGACACAGCCAGCGCAGAGAGTCCTTTCTCTACAGATCAGACAGCGACTATGATTTGTCACCAAAGGCGATGTCGAGAAACTCTTCACTTCCAAGCGAGCAGTAAGTACAAGCTCTGTCTGGCTTGCAGTCTCACACTTACCTCACTCTTAACCCCGCCACCAGAGCAGCAATAACTGTTCCCCTTTCAACCATGGGAAGGAGAGAGGAGAAAAATGAACATGAGCAGAAGTGACAATGAAAAGCATCTGAAGGCCATCCATGCTCCATATCCCTATAGGATGGGGAACATGGAGCTGGGCTCTCCAAGGGTGTTCACCTCGGGCACAGTGCTCAGTTTAGATCTATTATTTTTGCTTCCCAAAATATGCCATGTAGCTACATCTCCTGCACTGCTGAATTGTTTTTGGAATGAGAACCTTCACACTTTATGTTTTCTCGCAAATCACACTTGAATTTTCAGTTGCATGTGCAGTTTGCGTGAGGCTCCAGCAGAGAAGAAAAACATGGTTGGTTGCATGCATCCTATTTCAGTGGCCTTTGCTTGATGACATTTAATAAGCTGTCATCTAGTCACATGCCTGTATCCCTTCCCTGGAACTTAAATACAATGTCCATTTGTTGCCCAGTTCCTTGGTGAGACACAACATACTTCACCACAGCTGATGTTTTTGTTTTGCCACTATTAATTGTAGATCTCTAATTTTTATTTAAAGAACAATGACTGAGTTGTGTTGCCTGTTTATTCAATTTCTGAAACCAAATAAAAATGGATGCGGAAATTCATGCCTTAAAAAGTTTCTGGGCACACATACAATTGTTTTTCCATCATATGTTGTAAAAATATCAGTAGCTCTCTGAAGTCTCTAGGCTGGAAAATTCCACTGGGTTCTCTTCTGTTCTAGTAAACGAAGCTAAAAACTCTTGTGAAAGGGGCAGGGACATTTTAGAGCTAATAGTAAGAAAATATTCACCAGAGTATCTCTGCCAGAAAGTGATAATAGAAGTACCCCTGCCCTAAAGTATTTTGATTATTGTAGAGGCCAAAATGTAATTTTTTCACTCATTTGGCAAATATTTAACTAAATTTCTCCTATGTATCATGCAGTGTGCCAGATTCTGGGGATAAAAGATGAACAGTAGAAAAATCACAGATAAATTTAAATATCATTTTGAAAAGTTTGCATGCTCTCAAAAAGGTTACAGTTAAATATGAACAAAAGAAGAACATTTCACACATCCACACGTAACTGTACAGCATCGAAGAAAAACAGCATTTAATGAGCACTCTTCATGGGCCTGGCTCATGGACATGTTTTCTCTGTTAATTATCACATCAGTCCTCTCTTGCAATAATCATAATCATAATAAATAAAATAAAAAATAATTATTTAAATTTTTTTTAAAAAAATGATGTTGTTTGTGTGAGAAAATGAATATGGAATAATAAAGGAGAATATGTGTTTGGGGGAAATTGAGCCAGGGTAATACCAGGATGGGGAAAGAGAAAACAAGATGCAAAGGCCTGACTGCTCTTCTCTGTGTGTTCATTGAGCAGAACTTATTTAAATAAGACTGGGCTTGGGACCAACAGGGGGTGTAATAGTTAAAGCATTGGATTCCCACATGGCCAACTGTGATTCAAGACCTGGACCCAATAATTGAAACTCACATCAGGCATATGTGCATGCGTGCCCAAAATCCCAAGAGGAGAATGGAGGAGAAGGGATTGCAGTGTGACCATCTTCCCCTGGGAGAGGGAGTGACTTCTCACTTTCTGTTTCTCTGTCTCTCTCTGTCTCTCCAGAAAGCACACATGCTCTATAGCAAAAGTCTCTTAATTTTTTTAAAAATAGTAATGATAAACAAATAAATAATTCTGGGCTCGAAGTCACCTTCCATAGTGAGGGAGACTGAGCAGACATCTCATTGGCATGCCTCTTTGCAAACCAATGAGTGCTTCTTCCTCCAGGGACAAAGCTACGGCCTTGGAGAGTCATTTTGCATTATCAGATTAATTAAGTCATTTTCTGTGGTTAAACTTGTGTATGAGTATTAAATCTCAGGCTGGGTCTCCCATCTAGTCACTAGTGAATGTTTTCAGAATAACACTTTGTTCCTGAAACATTTAGAAATATGCATATCATATCTTAATGAGACTGTGATACTTATTTGTGGCAGGAAGATGTCTTCCAGCTAGGCAGACTCATTCAAGTGATAGTTCAATGTCTGGCACCAAGATCTGTGCTAGATGCCCCCTCTAGAGTTGTTTATTATCACTGCAATTTTTTTTTTTTAATTTTTATGCTTGGCTCTTATTCTGAATTTGTCAAAGCTGCTCATGCTTCTTTAAGGCCATGAGATTTGTTCTTGGGTTCCGATTCTGGCTTTCTTATTTGCTGATGGTGGACTCAGGTAAATGAACTTCTATGGGACTCGTTTCTCTATATGTAAAATGGAAGTATAGAGTGCAACTTAGCGATGCTTTGAGGATGAAAGTTTTCCAAAAAGTGTGGAGTTTTATGTAAAGTGCCTTGCACACAGTACCTGCTACATGTCAGTTCTCAATGTATGCTAGGTGACCTCCTCCATGGCCCTCATGTGACCCAGAGTTTCCTGCTTTCTCTTTAAGCTTTGATGTGGAAAATGGCCCTTCCCCAGGTCGGAGCCCTCTGGATCCCCAGGCCAGCTCTTCCTCAGGGCTGGTGCTTCATGCCACCTTTCCCGGACACAGCCAGCGCAGAGAGTCCTTTCTCTACAGATCAGACAGCGACTATGATTTGTCACCAAAGGCGATGTCGAGAAACTCTTCACTTCCAAGCGAGCAGTAAGTACAAGCTCTGTCTGGCTTGCAGTCTCACACTTACCTCACTCTTAACCCCGCCACCAGAGCAGCAATAACTGTTCCCCTTTCAACCATGGGAAGGAGAGAGGAGAAAAATGAACATGAGCAGAAGTGACAATGAAAAGCATCTGAAGGCCATCCATGCTCCATATCCCTATAGGATGGGGAACATGGAGCTGGGCTCTCCAAGGGTGTTCACCTCGGGCACAGTGCTCAGTTTAGATCTATTATTTTTGCTTCCCAAAATATGCCATGTAGCTACATCTCCTGCACTGCTGAATTGTTTTTGGAATGAGAACCTTCACACTTTATGTTTTCTCGCAAATCACACTTGAATTTTCAGTTGCATGTGCAGTTTGCGTGAGGCTCCAGCAGAGAAGAAAAACATGGTTGGTTGCATGCATCCTATTTCAGTGGCCTTTGCTTGATGACATTTAATAAGCTGTCATCTAGTCACATGCCTGTATCCCTTCCCTGGAACTTAAATACAATGTCCATTTGTTGCCCAGTTCCTTGGTGAGACACAACATACTTCACCACAGCTGATGTTTTTGTTTTGCCACTATTAATTGTAGATCTCTAATTTTTATTTAAAGAACAATGACTGAGTTGTGTTGCCTGTTTATTCAATTTCTGAAACCAAATAAAAATGGATGCGGAAATTCATGCCTTAAAAAGTTTCTGGGCACACATACAATTGTTTTTCCATCATATGTTGTAAAAATATCAGTAGCTCTCTGAAGTCTCTAGGCTGGAAAATTCCACTGGGTTCTCTTCTGTTCTAGTAAACGAAGCTAAAAACTCTTGTGAAAGGGGCAGGGACATTTTAGAGCTAATAGTAAGAAAATATTCACCAGAGTATCTCTGCCAGAAAGTGATAATAGAAGTACCCCTGCCCTAAAGTATTTTGATTATTGTAGAGGCCAAAATGTAATTTTTTCACTCATTTGGCAAATATTTAACTAAATTTCTCCTATGTATCATGCAGTGTGCCAGATTCTGGGGATAAAAGATGAACAGTAGAAAAATCACAGATAAATTTAAATATCATTTTGAAAAGTTTGCATGCTCTCAAAAAGGTTACAGTTAAATATGAACAAAAGAAGAACATTTCACACATCCACACGTAACTGTACAGCATCGAAGAAAAACAGCATTTAATGAGCACTCTTCATGGGCCTGGCTCATGGACATGTTTTCTCTGTTAATTATCACATCAGTCCTCTCAGATAGGTACCATTGTTATCCCCACTCGAGAGATGATAAAACATGGACCCTGAGAGATTGAGAAACTTGCCCTATTCCCTGACTGTATCTCATGATGAAGCTAAGGATGACCATACTCAAACCTGTTGGATTCCTTCCGCCATGTTCTTCTAATGCAAAGTAACACCTGTACTACCAGGTAGAAAAGAGATGAATGAAGAGTAGAGGGACCTGAGGGTAGAGAAGAGGTAACTACTTTGCTGTACAGCATGTAAAATTGGTAGTTTCTTTCTTTTTAAAAATAATTTCTTATTTACATTCAATTGTTGTATGTCTTTGTAGGCTATATCATGAATTTTCAAAGCATGCTTATAGTATACAATATTCAAATCAAGGATATTACTATTTTCAACAAAGAATATCACATGATGATCTGTACCTTCAGTTTTTGCTCTACTAGATTTTTGGGGGGAGAAATATATATATATATATATATACACACACACACACACACACACACATATCATATGTATATGATTGGAAACATCCTTTTTTTCCACGGTGCTGTGGTAATACTGCTTCACAACCTATTTGCCCCATCTACATGCATTATTGTGTCTGATGACACTCTTTTCCTGAGACTCTACCACCCACTTCCTACACCCACCACCCCATGCAGTCTCTGATACCTACTGTTATGGGTTGGGATTTTTAACTAAGGTTTGGATTAGGGATTCTGTAGTAAATGTACTAAGAATTCTGTCCTTGACCAAGATAAAGGTGTCTTGTTTTGTTTTGTTTTGTTTCTAGACTTTATCATGGGATACCATAAGAGACATGGTTAGCTCAGAGTATTGGGTTGTTGGAAAAGTCATGATGAATTTTTAATAGAAATACATATTAGGTTGTTAGGAAAGTCATGACATGTTTTTCTATGCAAACTGTGTCATGACTTTCCCAACAACCCAATAATTAAAGATTCAGTTACATGGCATTTTATAGGTAAAATATTAGCTTTGGAAGCTAGTTGTTCCGGAAACTAATTCTCCAACTACAGTTCCTCAAACTGATGCCAAGCAAAATAATGATACTCACGGTCATTCTGAGTCTTCCCAGAAGACTCTAACCAGATTCCATATTAAATACTGGTGTATCCTCAAGTAAAACAAAAGGTTATAGCAATTTTGAACTTGAAGACACTATAAAGATTGCAGTCCAGCTGTTTGTCATCAATGAAACAGATAGAGCTTTGATTGACTCTGCATCCAGTATCCATTACTAGTGGTAGAGCTGCTTTGCAATTTTACTGACCAGTAAAATCCCCAACTGTAGAACCTACACAATATTACCAACTTTAAATTTAGGCAAGTAAGAATTTTATCTGTAAATTATCTAGTAATATTCTCCCATTTTAAAGGACTCTTTATAAAAGCAAAGAATAATGTGTCCCAAGACAACACATTAGGCAACATAATACCACACCATTAAATATTCTGACTACAAGATATATTGAAATCTTTGTTTGAATGAAAATAGCACGAAGGATTTTTGTTTTGCAAATAAAAATATATACAATAAAATCTTGTATATATTTATATATTTGTCAGTTTGGGAATTTTTTTTTTTTTTTTTTTTTTTTATAGGACGCGTGTACTCGCCCAAAAGACAGAGAGACAGAAAGCAAGAAATCACCCACCGAGGGGATGGCCACGCCGCAATTCCTTCTCCTCCATTCTCCTCTCAGGATCTTGGGCACGCACGCACACGTGCCCGGCGTGAGTTTAAGCTGCCGGGTCCAGGACTCGAACCACGGTCGACTACACTCTGGGAGTCCAGCGACATAGCCATTATGCTAACTGCTGGTCCCAGGAATTTATATTTCTTAACATAACAATAACAATAGAGTATGAATAATGTCCAGGTTTTTTGGTATTTCATTTTATCAGAACTATGTTGGAAAATCCAGCTTTATGCAGGCATTTGATCTAAGCTGAAGTGATACTCTAAAGCTGTTTTAGCAAATTAATACACTTCAGAATGAACTGAAATAAACAGAAAATCAGAAGTCCCCGTAGGTGTCCTTCTACTTGTCTTGCCTTTGACCCATAGAGTTGGAAGAAGAAGGGTGGAGGTAGGTCAGGAGCTTCAGTGTGAAGGCCTTTGATAGGGCTGCAGGATGACCTGTGCTCAGGAGCCCCTGAGCAGTTATAAATTTAAATAAAAGGTGGAAACATTTGCATAATTCCACTACATTAAATTCTAATAATAGAGGAAACAGTGGCTTAAAAAATTTCTCACCTGAAATGGTTTAGAATAGTCAGCGGAAGTTATAGGTGGGGAGAATGAATAAAAAGATCTTAAGAGTAAAAAATGTGAATGGGAAATTTAAGTTGGTTTTAACTTTTGCCAACAAAGGAGGGATTGAAATAAGGTGGTCATTGGGACACAGAAGGACATTCGGATGGTTTCCCAGATGGGGCAAGTCTGTTGGTTTCTGTTCAGTTCCTGTGTGTAGTCACCACTAAGGGAATGACTCCCTATACCAACGTGCAGATTTCCCAATGGGAACATAAAGTACTGGGACTTGGTGAGGCCAGTTTTATTTCCCATAACTGTGACAAGAACCACCCTGGACAGGACAGAGTTTTGATTATTCACCTGCAAAGCCACAGGGAAGGAGGCACCATGCTTTTTTCTTTTCTTTTCTTTTCTTTTTTTTTTTTTAATTTGGTCATCCCCTCTGTAAAGTTTTACATAGACAATGAGCTTTCTAAAGCCACCATTTCATGAGGACTAAGTGGTTTCTAGAGAGAGCAGTCAAGGAAAGTGAGACCTAAGAACCAAGAGGAAAAGCAGAAATAACAGCCCACTTAGATTTAAGACCTGTTTATTGATGGACATCAAAAAAGTACAATGTGGTTTCTACGACTTGAGAGAGACTTAGAGCTATCACACTCTCTAACACCATAGCTTTTTTTTTGGCGGGGGAGGGGGGTTAGGTTTCTTTTTTCTTTTTTTGGCGGGGGGGGATTGGGAGGAGTACAGGGGTTTGCCAAAGGACATATATGCTTGCCAGAAAAGATAGAGAGAGACAGGGAGAGAGAAAGTGAGAAATCACCTCCCTGGGGGAATGGCCACACTACAACCCCTTTTCCTCCATTCTCCTGGCATTTTAGGCACACACACACACACCTGGTGTGATTTGCAAGCCACCAGGTCCAAAACTCAAATTGTGGTCAACCTTGTGGGAATTCAGCACCTTAACCACCATCTATCTACTTGTCTCAGCACCATGGCTTTTAAGACATTTTTGTAGTCTATAGTTTCCAAATTATCTATACATAAAAAGCGCACATTTATTTAGCATTTTCCATGTGCTGTGGACTATAGGGGTCTTCAAAATGTTCGTGGAAAGTGTGTACTATGAAAAAACTATGTGAATTTCAATATTTTTTGCACCAAAAGAAACTTGTATTTTAATTCCATTTTTCCCACAACATTTTCGAAGTCTCCTTTCATTTAACGTACTTTACATACATTAATTAATTTACTCTCTATATCTCAGTGTGGTGAGTAGTATAGTTTTCTTGTTTAGGATGAAGACCTGGGGCACAGAGAGATTAAGGAACTTGCTCAATAAGTCAAGTTAAACCTATGGATCCTGGGTGACTAAACCATATGTATCCAGAGCATAAAGAGACTTTAAATTAGGCTGCTTACCTTTCCAATGCTAGGAGGAGTGTAGTTATTCTTCTTTAGGTAAGTAGCTACTTAAATTCAGGTGCTTTGCTAACAAATAATACAGTGTCTGTGTCTTCCAGGAAGCTAAAAGGTTAGTAGGTCAAAAGCAGTGTTTTTTTTTGGGGGGGGAAGGGAGAGGTATTTTGCCATAGGGCACGTGTGCTCGCCAGAAAGACAGAAAAAGACAGAGAGACAGAAAGCAAGAAATCACCCTCCCAGGGGGGATGGCCACGCCACAATCTCCTTCTCTTCCATACTCCTCTCGGGATCTTGGGCATGCACGCACACGCAACCAGCATGAGTTTAAGCCACCGGGTCTGGGACTCGAACTGCAGTAGACTACATGGGAGTCCAGTGACAAAGCCATTATGCTAACTGTTGGTCCCAGTCAAAAGCAATTTTAACACTTTCGAACAAGGACAATAGTGGAGAGAGATGCACAGGACTTCAAAATACCTGGTGGGGGGGGGGCAGGCTGCCCATTTTGAGGTGGCTACAGCTCAGCCAGCAGAGTTGGGCAGGCAGGAAGATGTGTAGGAGAAAGGGCCACACAGGAACATAAACTCTAGTTATGGGGAAGCCTCGTGGGGAACCACAGCTCAGCAGGGCTGAGACAGACAGTGTGAAGATGGGGAAGTGGGGAAAGATGAGGCTGGAGAAGTAAGCAAGGAGCTCATTGTAAAGAATCTGTGCCAAAGAGTTGGCCTTTGTGCCATAGGCAAGGAACAAGAAACTACTAAAGCCTTTTAAGCAGGAAAATGCCTAATTAGAAGCATATTTTTGAAAGGTAGCTCTGATTGCTGTATGAAGAATAGTGTGGAAGCTGAGGAAACTTAAACACTAGTACCTGCTAATCAAATGGGAGGTAGCTTTGGTAATCCACATAATAGATGATGAGGCTCTATGTTAGAACAGTACCAGTGGATGAATAATAAATATTTGCATGATAGGATCAGCAGGAGTTGATGACTGATTGTGAAGTGAGGAAGAAAGAAGTTTCAGGCTTGACCAACAAGATGTGTGGTTTACTATTCTCTGGAATCAGGAAACTTTTCTTATCACATGAAATAATGTACATGGAAATGCTTGGAATATGAGTTCTATTGATTGCACCCTCAGAGCAGACAAATATCTTAAAACACTCTCACACGAGTACTAAAATATACATGTAACTTTATAGTAATAAATAGTAGCGAATAAAAATAGCTATAAACTAAATAATGAAAGTGTTTTTATGTGTCAAGCACTGTTAATAATTTTGTATATGAAATAACTCATTAAGTCGTACAGAACTCCATTTTACAGATGAAGAAGTTGAGACATGGAGAAGTTGTCTCGTGTCTTATAGCTGATGACAACGCTGCTTAGACAAAAACCGATGCTACCTGACTCCAAAATCAATTCGTATCACCGCAGTATGCATCTCTCTAAACAGATTAAAATTGGTCAAAAAACAAAACAAACAACAAAAACAACAACGGTACAATTTTGTGTGTAGAAAGGAAACAGAGAAAGGTGAAATTAATTAATAAAATTGAGAATATAGTAGTAAGAAGAAGCATTTTTTTCCCCCAGAAAACCATTTTATTGTTTAGATTAGACCTGGACTCAATTCTAATACCCACTTAATTCTAAAACTCAATTCGAAGGTTAGTTCTTATTTCCATTGTAATTTGCTCATTTTGTCACTAGATGGTGCCCACGTAATATTTCTGAATATCTGGCCTTGTTTCTGAGAGACATTGTCTTCTCTAGTGGTTTGGGAAACTAAAAAAACACATCAGATTTTATAATCAATTTATAACACTTCTGTAAATAATCTGGCTGTACTTACATAGTTTTTTTTTTTCTGAAGTTTAGTATAACTTTTCTGATGATGTCTCTAGCAACTATTATATTACATACTGGATTAGCTTTTTCTTTTTCTTTTTTTAGAGAATTTTGCTATAGGGCATGTGCACTTGACAGAGAGACAGAGAGAGATAAAAAGTGAGAAATCACAGCCCCTCCCCCCCAGAAGGATAGACAACCCTCAGTCTCTTCTCCTGCATTCTCCTCACAGGAGTCTGGGTATGCACCCACATGTATCCGTTGTGAGTTTTAAGTCATCAGGTTGGGGACTCGAACTGCAGTCAACTATATGGTAGTCCAGGGACATAACCATTTCATCATCTGCTAGTTCTCTGTGTTAGCTATTGAAGAAGCCAGTACTGAGGATCTATAAATCCATCTCCAGCTTCTGAATATTTTGTTCTCCTAAACTTCAAAACTGTGGTACATATATACTGTGGAATATTACTCAGCCATAAGAAACATTGAGACCCTATTGTCTGATTGAAAGTGGATGAATATAGAAGACCTAATGTTAAGTGAACCGGATTTTGAAAGATACATACTGTATATCCCCACTCAATATATGCTGAATGTCTACACTCTATGGCAGAAATAGAGCTAAAGACATAATAATAGAGAGGGTAAGTGTAGATACCAGAGCTTATAAGAGAAGGGAGTGGCAGAACATGGGTATGAGGTACAAAGGGAAGAAACATTTAACAGACAAAGAATGTAATGTTCTCTGTTAAAAAAATGAAGAAGTTCTTTATTTTTGCTTTATAACAAATGAAGTTCAATAATGGCAAAGTTCTATTCACTGCTGGTGTTTTCTAACCTCCCTGCAATTACTAGTTTGTGCAGTTCTAGTAACTTCCCAGTTAATTCAACAATACAGCTCTAGGTATATACATTTACAATATAATGTGTTTGTATTATTTAGTTTTCATCAAATATTTAGACTCTGGAAACCCAGGAACTCTAGAAGATCTTCTTAACTCTAAATTCATTACCTTGTCCCCTAACTCACTCAGACATCTTATGAATAATGTGAACTTCACATCAGAATCTAAACAAACAGTAAGGTCTTTCATCTCAAAATTCAAGCCAAGAAAATAACCTGGGAAGGAACAGTCTTTGATGCAGTTTACCACACTACAGTAATCACAACTGTTCTGTCTCAAGTCTATTCTACCTCTCCTTACTGCTACTTTCTAGGAACCCTGAGGTTCTTCCTTCACCACCTGTATATATTGTTTTCTTCTTTCACCTAAGAAAGCCATTCCTTGTATTACTTTTTTTTTTTGGGGGGGTGGGGGGGCTGGCTGGAGGGTGCATGTACTTGCTGGAGAGAGACAGAGAAATAAAGTGAGAAAGCATCCCCTGTAAGGGATGGCCACATTGCAATACCTTCTCCACCATTTCTTTTCTTATTTTTTTAGAGAGAGAGATTTTTGCTTTAGGGTACATGTGCTTGCTGGAGAGACAGAGACGAACGAAAGAAAGAAAGAAAGAAAGAAAGAAAGAAAGAAAGAAAGAAAGAAAGAAAGAAAGAAAGGAGAGAGAGAAAGAGAGAGAGAGAAATCACCCTACCTTCACCCCCAGGGAGGATGGCCATGCCACAATGCCTTCTCCTCCATTCTCCTCTTGGAATTTCAGGCATGCACACACATGTGCCAGGTGTGAGTTTTAAGCCACCAGATCTGGAACTCGAACTGCGGTCAACTACATGGTAGTCCAGCAACATAACCATTACACCATCCACTGGTCTCCCTCCATTTCTCTTTTCTGTATTTTGGGCATGCATGCATGTGCCAGGAGTGTTTTGCAAGCCATGAGGTCAGAGACATAGTTGGCTATATAGGATCCAGCCACCTTAACCACCACATCACCAACTACACCTGCTTTAGCTATCCCTACTGTTATTGAGGTCTTTAGGTAACTCCTAAATCCACAGTGCTAATTCTCATATTCCAGTTCCTGCTTGATGTCTCCACCTGTATGTCCATGCATACCATAAAATTCAGTGTGTGCCTTAAAACTTAAAAAGTACCTCAAAAATTCTTCAATTTTTCTTTACTTTCTTAATTTTAATAATGACTTCACTGTGCACTGGGATACCCATTCTTATCACTGAAAATAGTATTTCTTTATGACCCTTTATCCAGTTAAATTATGAGTCACATCAAAACCTCTGGGGTCTTGGGAACCAGCAGTTAGCGTAATGGCTATGTCGCTGGACTCCCATGTAGTCGACCACGGTTCGTGTCCCGGACCCAGTGGCTTAAAACTCACGCCGGGCGCATGTGCGTGCATGCCCAAGATCCTGAGAGGAGAATGGAGGAGAAGGGATTGCGGCGTGACCATCCCTCCTGGGGGGTGATTTCTCGCTTTCTATCTCTATGTCTCTCTCTGTCTGTCTGGCAAGTGCACACGCCCTACAGTGAAAATCTCTCCAAAAAAAAAACAAACAAACCTCTGGGGTCTTTTCAGCTTGTTTCTTTTGCTTTTTCCTTGGCTTTACCTATTCTTTCTCATGTGACAACTGTAATGTCTCCATAAGTATTCTTCCCAGCTGTGTCTTCTCCAATCCATCCCTTAGCATCTGTTCTAGTCCATCCCTTTGCTGCTAGCCAAAAACATCTGCATATGAGTAACCTAAGAGGATAGAGGTTTATTCAGCTCATGGTTTGGAGGGCTGAGGGCTGAGGACTGGATCTGGTGAGTCTTATCACACCAGAGCAAAAGGCAGGAGGGTAGAGTCTGTGTTCCATGATTGTCTCTTGGCCTCATTCTCTCTCCTTATAAACCTTTCAGGGGTAGATCAGACTCTACCTTTTGACCCTATGATGTGGGGACACAAGCCATTGCAGCATCTATAGCATTTTACTTTCTAAAACACTTTCTTTTTGCCTGTCTCACTTTCCATCTCATTAAAAATATTCACTGCTTTGTGTCTTCCTACTAAGTTAAGCACCAACTCCATAATCTGTGTGCAGATCATCCGTCGCATGGGTACGGAGGACCTTATCTAACCTCATCCTCTGCAGATGTCTATAGCTCATAAGCTTGGCTCCACCCAAGCAGTGACCAGACCTCTCCATTAACTCGTTCAGTTTTTCCCATTTAATTGCCTTTGTTCTTGCCATTTCTCTTATTGGTAACACCTACTATCCTTGCTTGTTTAAAGCTTTCCCTTTAAAATTCATCTTAAACACTCCTCACTCAAACAAGCCTTTCCTGCTTCCTCTAACCCATCACTGTCACCTAGTCTTCGGACTCCATTATGTGGTCATTGTTTGTATTTCTCATTTTTTGTGTGTAATGTCTGTTTTCATTTTCTAATATTTTTCTGTCCCCCTACTATGTTTTGGGTTAGGGGGTCATGGATTTAATATAATTTGATTTCAGTGTCATCATAATATGGGCATCATAGTGTTTAAAAGTTCAGGTTCTTCGTGCCCGAGTTTCCTTTCTTCTACCTACTAGCTATGTGCTAGTTAAACAACTGGTTAACTGCTCTGAGGCTTGATTTCATCTACAGAATGGGCATGTTAGGAAACCACCTCCCAGGCTTATTTCAAGAATTAAATGAGAGAATGCATGTAAGGTACTTAGCCCAACACCTGACAGACAGTAAACACACAATTCCTTTTCCTTCTCCATGTTCTTTTTTAGTGTCACTGGACACATAAGAAATTTGCTAGATTAAATCGAAGGGGAACTTCTAGCTGAAGACAAAGGTGGAAAGGCAAGCATAGTATTCGAGAGACTCCATGTTAAAAGCCTGTTCTAGAGGATTAGAGGGTAGGCTCAGGTGGATGCATGTTCTTCAACTCCGAATTCTGGGCCTCTCATCCTACCTGGCACAGGGCAGGTGCTCAACCACTCACATAATTCATGAATAAGGTGCTCTATTTGTGTCGTGATCATGAGGAGGGAGAAGGTAGACCAAACAGTGAGGCAAGCTCATTGTCACTAGCTTCTCGGCTGCTTTAATAACAAATTGGCCTCATTTTATGACTGCAGTTGAGGCCAACATGTCTTCTAATACCTTCAATAGACTGCTTGCTGAATGAGGGCTTAAATAGATTTATTAAAGCATGTGCCAGAAAGAGAGGGAGAGCAAGAGAGAGAGGGAGAGAGCACTTCTGAAAATACATTTTGGACTATTTCTACTAGATATTTACATGACACTAGGTGTGGCTTAATCAGGTCTTTGGGGCAAAATGAGTGTCTTTGGGGCTTAATCAGGTCTTTGGGGCAAAATCAGTATGTACATTCCTATTAAAAATTTTCCCTTGGGTACTTTAAGAAAAAAAAGTTATATTAAAAACAAAAAAGTAATGGGATTCCCAGGCAGAAATCTGTGTTTAAATGGCATTAAAGCTGTGGTTCAAATCAACAAAAGCCAGGAAATCCGAAGTTAACCTTTATCCAGACTGTTAGACCATTTTTCCAACTCTGTGTGTGCCTGCAAGCAGCCCTCCCTTTGAATTTCCTGGCTCTGGCAACCAAAATCCACAAGTTGCTTTGAATTACAGTACTCTGGGTCTGCTGTTTAATGGGAATATACCCTAAGGAAATATGCATGCTTGCAAACGCTTTTATGTGTAGTCACTATAAATCCAGGAGCCATGAACCTGGTGGTACTATGTTTGTTTTTCTTTCAAGCTCTTGGGATCCCCATTTATGCTTAATTGTTGAGTCCTTCCTTGTATTTGAGGTGGAAGGACTTGGGTAACATATGTGCTGCTGACATTGATACTGTTTAATATTGTAGCTTATCTGTCAAAGTTTTATTCAAATGCATTTTTAAACGTTTCCTTTCTGTCTTTTCAACAGACATGGCGATGACTTGATTGTTACTCCATTTGCCCAGGTATGTATCATGCTGGCCCTGGCTCGCTCTTATTCTGTCTCTGGGTGTGAATTTTAAGTGTGGACACTGAACCTGGACATTTGTCTCCTCTTTTCCTTAACCACTTGAAATATTTTTTCTTGTAGGTCCTTGCCAGCTTGCGAAGTGTGAGAAACAACTTCACTCTATTGACAAACCTTCATGGAACATCCAACAAGTAAGTATGGACTTTCTGTGGTGGTATTGAATCCCTTTCACCAAGGCAAAAAACATTGAATGGCATTTATAAAACAATTCATAGATGTTTGTCCTCCAAGCTAGTTAGGATACATAATGAAATTTAAAAATAGGCTGTAACATCGTAGCATTTTAGAACTGATAGAATGTCAAAAATTATCTAGTCAGGGTCTCATTGATCTTAGAAAACAGTAGGAGTTCAGCAAATTGAAAAATGAAATGAAGGTTTTTGATGTATGCCACTTTGACCAGAATGATCATAAATTCTGTTACTTTTTTTTTTTTTAGAGAGAGATTTTTGCTATAGGGCATGTGCACTCACCTAAGAGAGAGAGACACACACAGAGGGATAGAAAGCGAGAAATCACCCCCGGGGGGGTGGGGGGGGGAGGATGGCTATGCCACAATCCCTTCTCCTCCATTCTCCTCTTGGGATTTTGAACATGCACGTACATGAGCCCGGCATGAGTTTTAAGCCACGGGATCCAGGACTGGACTAAATGGGAGTCCAGTGATGTAACCATGATGTCATCTGTTGGCCCTATATTACAATTCTTTTAAACTGAACTACTGATGAATACAGAGATTAAAATTTAAGATAAAAGTTATCGGGACCAGCAGTTAAAATAATGGCTATATTGCTGGACTCTCATGTAGTTGACCGCGGTTCGAGTCCCAGACCCAGCGGCTTGAACTCATGCCGGGCGTGTGTGCGTGCATGTCCAAGATCCCGAGAGGAGAATGGAGGAGAAGGGATTGCGGCATGGCCATACCCTGTGGGGGGTGATTTCTCGCTTTCTGTCTCTCTGTCTCTCTCTGTCTTTCTAGCTAGCGTACGCACCCTATAGCAAAAACCTCTCTACCCAATAACAAAAACCCCTCCAAAAAAAAAAAAAAAAAGAAAGAAAGAAAGAAAAAAGTTACCAAAAGCTCAAGTCCAATTTGCCTTTATTTTGATATAGAAACAGGTTCATGCAGTTTGATAAATAAGGATGAAGGATTAGCTCTTCTTCTGACCCCAACTAACTACATGACCTTGATCATTTCAATTAACATTGTTAATCCTTAATCTCTTCATCTGTAAAATGAAGGGTTGGACCTTAGTATTTCCTACGGTGACTTTCTCCTCCAAATCAGTTCAATGTATCAATATAAACCCAATCTAAGAGTTACACATTTTACTCCACTGCATGTTTTGTTTGTTTGTTTGTTTGTTTGTTTTTAGAGAGGTTTTTGCTATAGGGTACATGCGTTCGCCAGATAGAGAGAGAGAGAGACACACACAAAGCGAGAATCTTGGGCACGCACGCACATGCACCCGACGTGAGAGCATGTTTTAAAAGATCATTGCAGCGTTCAGAGGGTCATAGAATCCATAATCCTGGAATCGTGAAGCTGAGGAGGCCTTCCACACCATGGCTTCCATCTCTTTGTTGTATACCAGAAACCCAAATCCCCAGGAATCCAGCACCTTGCTAAAAACTACATCATAAATTAGAAACACATGGGGGGCAAACCCAAATCTCTTGATGTGTCAGCTGGGGTCTGCTACAGAGAGTAGTCTTCCTCCAATCTTGTGAAACTTTTCATTGACCTTCTATGTCACGTTATGAAATTTTCATAAAGTAAGCTCAGGGCAAGTGGGAATAAACTCTTCTTTGAATGATTACTTTTCCTTTCACTTTCCTGTAACTTGTTGCTAAGCCACCGTACCAAACGATGCTCTATACCCCAATAGAGGCTTTCTCATCCTTTGTTGCTCCCCTCTATTCTCTAACCTTCTCTCTAACCTTCCACCAGAGTGAACTTTCTCACGTGCTGTTTGATCACGTCATTTTCCAGCTTGATGCAGTTTAGTGGTCCACTCTTACCACTGCGATATAGTTTACATGCTAGAGCCTAGCACTGAAGGCACCTCATGCCGCGGCACAAGTTCGTTTGACTCCTAGTTGATTATACTTAGACTTAGTGCAATTAATATGGAAGCGAGAGGCTTGTCCTAGCCTGTTTTGGAGTGGTGCTCCCCACATATGGACTTACTAATCAATGCATTCAACAAGTACCTATTTAGTACATTCTATTCATCTGTGCATGCAGGTATGCATTTCACATGTGTATGTTGAGCAGGCAGCAACATCATAGTGGCCAAAACAGAAAGGTTCTCTGCCCTTTCAGAGCCTCCATCCTAATATGCATGCCAGGGGATAGTGTTGAACAATCACACCAGGTGTCTGTGGTTAATGACTGTGATCTGCTGTTTCCCTGTAGACACTCTTCTCCATCCTAATTATGGACCTCCTCGTCCCTCTTCTCAAACTAAACTTCTCCCTACCAGTGTCTGGTTGGCCAAATCCTGATTAGTTTTTGGTGATACATCTCTAGTATCACCTTCGCCAAGGTTCTTTCTGTAACTGCACCAAACCTAGTGGAGAGGCTCTCATCCTTCCCCTTCTCCCAGCACTCTGCATACCTTATCACAGTCTCTATGGACCTCTGCTCACCACTAGACTGTTTCTCTTCAGGATGAGAATTATGTTTATTTTGTGAGTTTCTAAGAATTAGCAGAATGCCTGACACATGGTTTCTGCTCCATAAATATTCATCGTACTACACAGTTTTGAATAGATAATATTGGAGAAAAGACCTCTAGTTATTTAGAAAAAAAATTTTAAAGAATTATTTAATTTTATTCAACCTCATTATTTTATTTTATTTTATTTTATTTTATTTTATTTTATTTTATTTTATTTTATTTTATTTTATTTGAAGTTGACCGGAGACAGAGAGAGAAAGAAAGTGAGAATGCAAGCTGCCGAGCCCAAGACTCGAACCACATTCAGCCATGTGAGAATTCAGCTGCCTTAACCACCATGCCACCTGCCAGTCCCCATAGAAAGTTATTTGTCAGGAATTATTCCTTTCCTATTGTCTTTCAGGAGTGGATACAGCATACTGAAGGTATCTTTTGCCCCCATGCCCACTCCTCATAAATTTACTTATCTTAACAACTCAAACTGTTAGATTTAGGGAACTCAGAAGTTGCTTTCTGAGATATTTGACTTGGTTCCAGGGTGACACTCCCTGCCTTGAATGTAACATTTAAGCAATAATTATATCCTTGGAGTGGTTTTCATTAGACATCTGGGTAGTGTGGTTTATTATATGAAAAGGAACTCCCACATAGAACTATACTTCTCATAAGTCACAATTTTCCTTTATCTTTTAGCTCCTTACTTTGTATAAAAGCAGTCCATTGTCTGCCTGAGCTTTACCACCCAAAGGGGGAAAATCTCAGAGTTCCTATGGAGGTGATTTCTTTGCACCTCCATAAAATGTCCCATTGAGAAATGATTGATTGGGCCTGTATTTCTTGGCTGCAAATTAAAATCTACGTTTCCTTTGTCCCAGTAGTACATATTGAAAATATGGCTTTCATTTAGATTTGTTATTTCAGATAAGCACCCCTGAAACATTTGCTCAAACAGCCTGATGGGGTAATCAGGGGTGCGAGTGAGAGCGCCATTCAGCAATCTAGCACTGAGCGGATGGAGGTATCCTTCATCATTCAGCCCTGTCACGAACATCACCAATATCATCTATGGCTATCAGAAAAGCATGTAACATCTTTGTACTAACATTCTTCCAGAGCATAATTTAATCACCATGTGTGTAATCTTTGGGAAAGAACTAATAACCACTTACATTTTTTTTTTTCAGCCTATCTCTGAAGTGTCTTTCATTGCTTTATGTACTTTGGCATAGGATTTGAATTAGCTGAGAATCATAAAATCTTGAGCATTCAGAGCTGGAAAAGACCTAGCCAAATTTCCTTAGAGTAAGTGAGGGAATATATGTAAAACCCCTCACAGAACCTGGCTCGTAGTAAATCAGCAGTAAATGTTGCTTGCTGCCTGCTCTCCCCAAGTGAGGAAGAAACTAAGAGGTTCGGTAAACTGCCCAGGGCTGTACAGTGGGAAGGTGCCAGAGCCAAGTTAGGACTCCTGCCTTCTTATTCATAGTCCAGTTCCCTCTCCGCTGTGCTATTCAGGGTTGGGAAGTATTAACTGCGGTGGCCATAGTGTGCTCCCTATTCATGCTCCTGTCTTCAGCAGCTGGCGTACAACTTTAGGATTTTTCTGTAAGTTAGGTACCATTAGAAACCAGTCACCCAATACCATTTCCTCCTGGGAGTCATCCCAGTTTTCTCACCTGCACTCTCATGCCCTACAATCACTAAAAATGTGGCTGCCGGAAGTCCTTTGTTCATGTATAATGTATTGGGCCTCTTCTTTACACAGGTCACAAGAATGAATGATAAACCAAATAAACATGGCCTCTGTCTTTCTAAATCTTAATTTTATGCATCCTTGTCTGAATTAACAACTTCGAATAAA
Organism: Tupaia belangeri chinensis; assembly: GCF_000334495.1. Taxonomy (NCBI): domain Eukaryota; kingdom Metazoa; phylum Chordata; class Mammalia; order Scandentia; family Tupaiidae; genus Tupaia; species Tupaia belangeri. The sequence goes on from NW_006209346.1 coordinate 104,539, forward strand.
AGTCGCATTTTCATAATGAATTTCTAGGACAAAGGAATCTGTGTAATATGTGTAATTTCTGAGAAATTGGGAGAACTGGGTACTCTGTGTAGTCATGCTAGTAAGTCAACATTTCTAACATTTAGGATCTTATGGCTCAAGCTCTCCTTTCCCAAAAGCCTTCTCGGAAACTCAGGAAAAGATGCAAAATAAAATGATCAAGAATACATTATCAGGACCAGCATAATGGTTACATCACTAGACTCCCATGTAGTCACCCACAGTTTTGACCCGTGACTTAAAACTCACGCAGGGCGCATGTGTGTACATGCCCAAGATTCTGAGAGAAGAATAGAGGAGAAGGAATTATGGCATGGTCATCCCTCCTGGGAAGGGGTGTGTGTGTGATTTCTTGCTTTCTGCCTCTCTGTTTCTCCAACAGATGCGCACATCCTATAGCAAAAATCTCTGTTAAAAAAAATTTTTAATGAATGTATTATTAACCCAATGAATGTGTATTGAATATCTACAACATATCAAGTGTTATACCAGATTCCAGAATTACAACACACAACTCAGTCTTTGTTTAAAGTTTTCTCAGGTGAGTTGAGGAGACAGGCAAATAGGAATTGGGATATGGTATGAGCAGTACAATGATGGGGTGAGTGTAGAAAACTACAGAGCACAGGCGGGGGTCATTCCCAGGAGGGATGTCTCCTCTGAAGAGGTAGTGTCCAAGTGGAGTCCTAGGACATGGGAGAGTTAGCCACTTAAAAAGAAGGACAGACATATTCACCTGAGCAAGGACACAGCAATAAGACAACATGCTGTGTTCAGGGAACAGGAAGTGGTATGTGGACCATGCCTGTATATGAAAAGGAAACTTAATAAAACATTTATATAGAGCATTTATTTCCTCAAATCGTCCTCATCAATGGTTCATTCAATCAAGTGTCCAGCAATAGTTTTGCAGTTTCTACTGTTTACAGGAATTTCGGTAGATCCTGCAAGGGACATAGGGAAGGGAGCCGAACTAGATCTTGCAATCAACAGGTCACGGATTATTAGTGGAGATAATACAAGAAAGACAGGATGACTTCAACAAGTTCATGGAAAAATGCAAGAAAAAGATAAGAACAAAGATTATAAACTTTCTTTTTCAACATAAGCTTCCCTAAGTTCAAGACACTTTAGTAAGTGATAGTACCAGTCATTAGCCCATTCCAAAGGAACTGAGAGTCCTGGGAATTTAGCCATATCAACACAGTCTTTTTTTATAATATTAATTGAAGAAAAATGGGTACCCTACAAAGTTTTTGTTGTTATTATTTAGTTTATTATAGGCCAAGTTTGCTCACTAGAGAGAGAGAAAATGTGAGAAATGGTCACACCACAATATCTTCTCTTCATTTTCCTCTTGGGATTTTGGGCATGCACACACATGTGCCTAGCACATTTTTTCAAGCCACCGGGTAAGGGACTTGAATTGCACAGTCAGCCATGTAGGATCCAACTGACTTAAACTTCATGCTATCTTCTGGCTCACCTATACAAATTTATTTAAGACTAGGAAATAAAAAGAAGTCAGAATAAACCAGAAGAACTATAAGTTGGATGCCAAATGACTTCCCATCAAAACTCTGACAAAATTTACTTTGTTTGATGAGAGGAATGAGAAGGAGCATTGCCCTGGTGGAGAAAGACTTTCTTGTGTGTTTTTCTGATAAAACTTCAGCTTTCTCAAAGCTGAAAAAAACCTCAAACGAATCAGATATTATCAGGCCTTGGCCCTCAGAAAGTGAAAAATCAAAATGCCTTAAGGATCCCAAGTAACTGTTGCTATGGTTTGCTCTTGCTCAGGTGGCTTCTGCTTTGAACCACTTCCACGGCTTGGGAGCCATTGCTTTGATTGCACTTTGTTTTCAGGATCACACTGATAAAACCTGTGTCATCTCCTATTCCAGTTCTTTGAAGAAATACTTTAGGATCCTAATACTGCTTAATTAAAATTTTCATCAAAATCACTACTCCTGTCTACACCTGAACTAGGATGTAACAGTTTTGGCACCCATCAAACAGAAAGTTTTCTCAACTTTAATTTTTCAGTCAGAATTGTATAAACTGAATTAATCGAGCTGTTTTTAATGTTGACTATATTTCTGTGGTTAATCTTCAGTCATTTCCAGATAGGATAAGAACAAGATTAAGTTTTTTCTAATACATTGCTATAAATGGTTGGCCACTGCAAGTGTCACCTTCAAGGTCATCTCATCTCTTCTTAAAAAGAGTTATCCATTGGTAAATTGTTGTTTTCTCAGGGCATTGTACTATAATGTTTTTATAAAGCATCAATGATTTCACCATTCTTCCACCCAAGCTGCATCATTAACTTCTTGTTTGTTATTTCGATTTTAGCAGAACTGATGTTGTTCTGATAGGGCCTCTTTTCAAACAGATATCCATCTGTCTTAGTACCTGAAATTAAGTCCTGTTAAGGTATATCACGACTAGTTAGTACACGTTTATTTTGGTGCAAAAAATTTGAATTGCATGTATGTTTTTTTCATAATATGCATTTCCATGAACTTTTGGAAGACATTCCCCCTCGTATGTACCTATATGAATTAATTATAACATGAGACAATGACCATAAGGTACAAATAAAGCAGGAACTATTTTTGGCTAAGAGGATATCATCTGTTGGGGAACTTGATTTTTGAAGGACAGGTAATATTTAGTGTGGAGAGAACTTCCCTGACAGAGGAATGGCTGAAGTAAAGACAAGAAATGGGCAGTCCGTGCTCAAGGAAAAAGAAGTATCTAAGTTTGGCTTTGGCATAGGATGAGTCAGTTCTTTTCCTCATTCATTCTTCCATTCATTCTTCCTTCCAATAAATATTTACAGAGTGGTTGGTGTATGAAAGATCATTCTAGGTGCTAGGAATACGGAAGTGAACAAGTTGTCCTCTGCCTAGATAAAATTTACATCTAATCTAAGGACTCACATGTCGAACATATTAGACAGTATCTATTTTAATCACCATTTTAAAGTGCTACAACGAAGTACAATTTTTTTTTTAATTTTGGAGAGGTTTCTTTTTGCTATAAGACATGTGCACTCACTGGAAAGACAGAGAGAAAGAGAGAGACAGAAAGCGAGAAATCACCCGCCAGGAAAGATGGCCATGCCCCAATCCCTTTTCCTCCATTCTCCTCTTGGGATCTTGGGCACACACACACACGTGCCCAGCATGAGTGTAAGCCACTGGGTCTGGGACTCGAACCACAGTTGACTATATTAGAGTCCAGCAACATAGTCATTATGCCAACTGCTGGTTCCAAGAGTACAATATTCATGAGAGCACACAGTCAGTCCTTGATTTGCGATTAAATATCAGGTGGGTATGAATTCTGAAAGATAAAGTGGGAGAAGTATGTTGAGGCCAAAGAGCTAAGGACTTGAAAGCCAGGCTAAGGAGTTTGGAATTTAATCTCTTAATTTCACTGAAAAACAGCGTTTAGTATTAGTACAGGTGTTATCAGCAGATGATATATGGGAAAAACATGCACTTTGGATTCAGACTTAGCTTTGAGTCCTCGCTATACCCATTAGAAACCGTGTGTGCTTTGTCATGTTTCTTAAGTCTCAGAGCTTCAGCTTCCTTCTATGAGAATACTCCAAATGGAAGCTAAGAAGTACTTCACCCAGTGCTTAGCAAAGAAAAGCAATCATTGGCCTATAATTTTCCTTGTCTTATCACAATGTGAATTTCAGCCACAGTTTAAAATTACCTTCTGAGAACACCCAGCTAAGACACTAGTGGTAGATGTGGATCTTGTGAATGACTTTGCAGCTACAAGGTATGGTTACCTCAAAGCCAGATTACCCGAAAGGGGTTATAAATTGATTTGGAGCACTTAAAAACGAATAAACTAGGGAGTAGCAGATGGTGTAATGGTTCCATTGCTGGACTCCCACACAGTCGACCGTTAGAGTCCCGGACCTGGAGGCTTGAAACTCACACCAGGCGCATGCGTATGTGTGTCCAAAATCTCAAGGGGAGAATAGAGGAGAGGGGATTGCAACATGGCCATCCCCCCAGGGGAATGATTTCTAGCTTTCTATCTCTATGTCTCTCTAGTGAGTGCATATACCCTATAGCATAAATCTCTTTTAAGAAATAAATAAACAGACAACATCAACAAAAAACTAACAAACTGTTGTAGCCACACCTGGAGGAAGATCTGCCTTAGCAATAACTTAATCTGCGATTCTCTATCATTTATAATTTGGTTTATTTCTCAAATTTGTCTGGAATTTCCTAGAGGAGTAAAAAAATACAGATTCTCAAGCCTCAGCTTAGATATATATAGAGAGATTCTTCAGGGATGGCAGAGGGAATTTAGTGGCTCTAGCAATGAGCTGGCTGCTTGTCCACGTTTGAGAACCTCTGGCCCATAGTGTCACAGTCTTATTCATTGTTAATATCTTTTGCTTCTTTGTGGGGCAGAAAGTCCTTAATACTGGTGGTTCTGGTTTTTGTTGTTGTTTTTGTTTTTTAGATATTTTTGCTATAGGATGCGTGCACTCACTGGAGAGACGGAAAGCAAAAAACACACCTCACACACACACCAAGAGATGGCCACTCCACAATCCTGTCTCCTCCATTCTCCTCTTGGGATTTGGACACCCGCACACACACCCACACACACATACCCAGTGTGAGTTTCAAGCTACCGGGTCCAGGACTTGAACCACAGTTTACCATGTGGGAGTCCAGCAATGTAACCATTATACCATCTGCTGGTCCCAGTATTGGTGGTTCTGAAGGTGTGGCCTCTAGACCAGACATATTAGCAGCACCAGGAAATGTAAGATAAAGTCAAACTCTCAAGCCCATCCAAGAACTACTGAGTCCAAAACTCTGTTGGTAGGATCCGGCAATGTTTTTGTTGTTACTTATGTTTACATATCGAGAGAAAAAGACTCTCGACAGGGTCTTGAAATGCTTTGACCATTCCCCAGTCTTCCAGCCCTCCAGTATCATGGGCACATCCATGACCTGAACCAGGGGTCTTCCCATATGGCTCCAGTGTCACATAGTGGTGCCCTGCCACATGCAGCAGCGTAGCTGAGCTTAGCAATAGGTTGTGTTTTATTTTAAATAATTATTTATTTATTTCATTAATTAATTCATGTATTTAAATTTGACTGGAGAGAGACAGAAGGAGGGAAGAGAGAGAAAGTGAGAAAGCAAGTCACCAAGTCCAGGACTTGAACCACAGTCGGTCATGTGGGAGTCCAGCACCTCAACCACCACACCACCTGCCAGCCCCAAGTCGTATGTTTTAATAAGTCTTCCAGGTTATTCTGATGCATTCTAAGCTTTAAGGGCACTGCATTATACTATTTCTGGGCTGTTCTTCAGCAATGCACTGGGAATACAGGAGAGAGGCAGAGGAAGTACTGCAAAGCATGGAAAGAAGAATGAAAGCAGACAAAATGGTGGAGGGAAGAGAAAGAGAATGAAAGAAGAAAGAAAAGGAGAAAGAGCCTCATTATTTATAGAACATGGATTTGTTGTTTCATTTGACTCTCGACATCAGCAGGCTTGTTATCATGTAGAATAGCACCCTAGTTTCTCTGTGAAAGGATGGCCCCTAAGTTAATCAAGCTACAGTATTGTTCTCATGGGCTGTGTGACGTTTGGCAAGGGACTACCTCTCTGAGTCTCAATTTCCTGAGGTGCACAACCTGCGGAACCTGCCTGAACTGACTGATCCCTCAGGGTCTCTCTGACTATAACTTTGTATAGCACCGCCGGGAGGAATTGGGATTCACTCTGACACGTGGAGTGATGTCTGAGCAAGCCTCTCCTCCTCTGACAGCTTTTTGAAACAGCAGAACCTGAAATAGAGGGGCTGGCTAGGGCCCTGGGGTAAACAACTTCCTTCCTGGAGAGTTGAAACATCCTGAGGCTGTGCAGAGGGAAATTCCAGGCCATCTGGATGTGAGAGAATTGCAGTCATCTACCCATGTTACAGGAGCCTGCCTTCCGGAGAGAGCATTATGTCACCACAGCTCATTATGACCTGGAAATCTCCTCAGTCATCATGGGGGCAGGGGGCGGGCTTAATACACAGACTCAGTCCTTCTTTTCTCTGTCTCCACAGGAGGTCCCCAGCTACTAGTCAGCCTCCTGTCTCCAGAGTGAACCCACAAGGTAGGCCATGCCATAAGGTCTAGCTCGATGTTTCAGAATGACAAATGTACTCTGATTCAGAAGCTTTTTGAGAATAATAACATTGGTTTGTGTGTTGTGGCCCTCAGCATATGTCTCCTGGTGACGTTTTTTTGAAAAGGGGTTCTGGAGTTTTACTTCACCTGATGTGAAGCCCAGTTAAAAACTGAATGGAATAATTCACCCATTGTATGCCCAGCTTTCAGAATGTGAGGAACGTGTGGCAATGCCACTTCCCAGAAGAGGAGCAGGCACAAGCTGTGTGGATAGTGCAATTTGACCTCAGCTGCTGGCCCCAGTGAAGTCCAGGAGAGCTAACCTCAAAGACCCCTAGGTGCCCCACATTAGCCCGAGGGCCCCCAGGGTGTGTTAGTGGTTTTCCTTTTCACGTCAGTTACAGATCCCACTTGAATCCACATCCTTTCCGGGTGTGAAACCAAAGGCTTCTTCCAGGTCACAGTTCATTTCTCTTGGAGATGGTCCAAATTTGTTCCTCAAAGGTATTTTTTTAAAGAACCTAATTCTCACATCTTCAGGTACTGGGTCTCTACTTTTCGCATGTTGAGAGCTACAGAGGGAGAGCCCACCTTGAAAGACCACCAAGATGCGGAACAGATTCTTCTTGTCATAAAATATAGCCAGTTATATTTATTTTTTGAAGTCCGAATGGAGTCTTTTCTTTTTCTTTTTTTCCCTCCTTGCATGTATCCCCACCACTGTAGTAGTGGATTTGAGAAAAACCACAGGATAAACAATTAAGATGAACTGATCCTGAGATCACCTCACACCTCACATCGCCTCGTACACTTCTGTTTCCAGCCGTGTCACTCCCTTCGCCTTCTCCTTCCAATCCTTCTTGCATGGTGTGTTCTTTCGCTAGTATTTTGACCATAAATATAAAGAAAGTATTAAAGAAAAACAATTTCTAAAACAAAAGAACGAAGGCAAAAGCAGCAGCAACTATTGACTCATTGGTTTCTGAAGTATTTATGGCGCATGCTTTTAAAAATATGTGTATGAGAGAAAGATTAGAATAAGGATAAAAATGAAAGAAAGATACTAAGCAAAGGTGAGTGTACTCGAGTTCTATGACACAAAATACGAACAGTTCTCTCCCGACTTCAAAAACCTGGTGTGCTGAGTGTACTATTTCCTTTAGAATTTTTATAAAAAGAAAGTAGAGTGCTTGAAGGTATAACTAGTGTTACGTACTTAGAGATCAAAGGAGGTGGCTTTGGAAACTCCTCTTTTCTCCTGTTGGCCTACCAGTGAGATACTGTGGTTTGCTTTTTTGTTAGTACATTTGCTAAAATGCTTTAGACATCAGGTTGAATATTTGTAGACTATGTTTTCCTTTTCTTGTAATAAATACTGACAAACGTTAGGAGAATATGTGATAGTTATGATTCTATAAATGAGCTCATTAGCCAAAAGATGCTATTGGAAAGATCATTTTGTGATTATTGGCACCGTAACTACGGCTTGGCAACTAGAGATTCTTTTGCTAAATTCCTTTAAAACAATGGAGCAAAGAAATGACAATACCACTTAGGCAATTTGTTTTTGTCTGTCTTTGTGGCACACTTCAGAAATCCTGGCTTTTCAATGGGCAGAGAATGTAGTGATACCAATTATTACGTGATTATAGGTTTCAAAAATCTTAACGTCTAACCGCAGTCAGAAAAGGAAGGAGGAGACACATCCCGTGTTTTGTTCTTATTATCAGCTTAAATAAGTCAGGCAGATTTTTCCTGTTATTTTAATATTTATCAGCATATGACAAAGAGGTGTGTTTAAATAGAAACTTGAAAGGGGAATAAAAAATAAGTGGATCAGAGCAAGCAGAATTGAGAACTGGAGTTTTGCTTTAAAAATGTGATTTTTTCAGGAGACTAATATCAGGTTTTCAGTTATCAGTACGAAAGTTGAATACATGGATTTCAGTTGAAATCTAAGATAAAAGGTACGTGAAAACCACAGTAATCTAAACAGGCTTAGCAATGATCCAGTCTGATATAAAAGCCTGACTGACTTAGCTAACTATATTCTCATATAGAAGCAAGTTAGAGAGAGAGAGAGAGAGAGAGAACTAAGTCTGTAAAGACTTTTAAAAAAATGTATAAATGGAAAAAAAAATGCAATTCACTTTAAAGACTGATTATCAGAAACCATGGTTAAATCAGTCCACTTACTTTTACAAATTGATCATTAACTGAAATAGTCAATGGGAAAAATCAAAGGATTTCTTGGTCTGAAATACCTTTTTTTGAGAGGTTTTTGCTACAGGGCACATGTGCTCGCCAGAAAGACAAAGAGAGAGAGACAGAAAGCAAGAAATCACCCCCCCCCCCCGGGGGGGATGGCCACACCTCAATCCCTTCTCCTCCCTCCTCTTCTTGGGATCTTGGGCGCACACGCACGCGCACCTGGAGTGAGTTTAAGCCACTGGTTCCGGGACTCAAAGCAGTCGACTACATGGGAGTCCAGCGACACAGCCATTACACTAACTGCTGGTCCCTGAAATACCTTTCTTCTGATCATTGAATCAAGATTTTTCTCAGCTCTCATGGCTCAATACATACAAAGTTCTGTCCTTTGCTAGGACATTTTACATTTTTATTTGGCATAATTGCTCGCTTTTTCATGTTATGGAAACAGAATATAATGTTTTTCACATCTTGAAATCCTTCTTCAATGGAGCTCAACCTCCTGAAGGAAAGATTATATCATATAGACCTCTCCAACATTGTGATGCCTTAGCATAATTAGGTTCACAACTTATAAACACAGTGAGCATTAAATTGACCAAGAATACTACATAAAACCTGGGGATCATTGCCTAAATAAAAATGCTTATAAAATTTAATTTTAATGATGAACTAGTACTTTCATCTTTCTGGTTATGAAAAATATTCTATTGTTTTTCTTTTTTTCTACTTTTAAAAATCAGTTATTGTGGGACCAGCAGTTAGCATAATGGCTATGTCGCTGGACTCCCATGTAGTCAACCGTGGTTCGAGTCCCAGACCAGGTGGCTTAAAACTCACACTGGACGCATGTGCATGCGTGCCCAAGATCCCGAGAGGAGAATGGAGGAGAAGGGATTGCGGCGTAGCCATCCCCCCTGGGGGGTGACTTCTCTCTTTCTGTCTCTCTGTCTCTGTCTGTCTGTCGGGCGAGCGCATGCGCCCTATAGCAATAAAAAAAAAAAAACTCTCAAAAGAAAAAAAACAATCAGTTATTACATTGAAATGAAAAGAGGCTTGAGGGCTGGCCTCATAGTCTATTGGTTAAAGGTGCCAGATCCCACTGCTAACCACGATATGAGTCTCAGCCCTATCGACTTGAAAAATACACTAGATGCATGTGTGTGCATGCCCCAAATCCCAACAGAATGGAGAAAAAGAGGAGAATGAATTGTAGTGTTATCCTGTCCCTCTGTAGGGTGTTTACTCCCTCTCTCTCTCTCTGTCTCCCTAACCTACAGGATGGTGAAATGAGGATCAGGGTTAGCAGCATGACCACACCTTATTGGGAGTGCTTTCTCTCTCTCTCTCTCTCTCTGTCTCTTTGGCTCTCTTTGGTGAATACCTGTGCCCTCTGGTAATAAATAAATAAATAAATAAATAAATAAAGAGAGAGAGAGAGAGAGAGAAGTTTGAAATACTTTCTATAATTACTTATGTTAGTGTATTAACATAAGTTAATAACAAAAATAATCTAAGCTGGCATTTGCACTTTGATAGGAAAGTCAGAGTAATGGAGAACTTTAAACCCAGAAAGAACAGTGTAGAAGCCATATCCTCTCAGGCTGAGGCAAAAGCTGCAGTAAATTCTCCTAGGAGTGCTGAAAATGCTAATGCTGTGGAGTTTAATGAGCATCTCAATTTGTGTCACATATTGTTTTTTCACCAGCATAAATTCCAGGATTTTTCTACATGAATTGAAACAGAAAAAAGAAAGGGGAAAAAAAAAGAAAAGAAAAAAGAATAGGACAAGGCAGGAACTTGAATTCTGTCATCTGTATGTATTTAAAACAGAAAATTAAAGTAATTCTCAGAATTTTGGGCCCCAGAATTATTTTTAATAGAAAAACATCAGATAATTGGGACCAGCAGATGGTGTAATGGTTACATTGCTGGATTCCCATGTAGTCAACAGTGGTTTGAGTCCCGAACCCAGTGGCTTAAAATTCATGCCAGGCACATGTCCATGTATGCCCAAAATCTCGAGAGAAGAATGGAAGAGAAGGGGTTGAGAAATGGCCATTCCCCTGGGGGGGAGGGGGGTGATTTCTGTTTTCTGTCTCTCTGTCTCTGTTTGTCCAGTGAGGGCACATACTCAATAGCAAAAATCTCTCTAAAGAAAAAATAAAGAGAAAAAGAGAAAGAAAGAAAGAAAGAAAGAAAGAAAGAAAGAAAGAAAGAAAGAAAGAAAGAAAGGAAGGAAGGAAGGAAGGAAGGAAGGAAGGAAGGAAGGAAGGAAGGAAGAGGGAGAGAGAAAGAAAGAAAGAGGGAAAGAAAGAAAGAAAGAGAGAAAGAGGAAAAAAAAAAGGAAGACATCTGAAAATTGAGGAAAATCAGTGAGCCCGTGTGAGAGTGTGTCTGTGTGGTAGCTGTTCCACATTTTCTACCCCTTGCCACCCTTTCTTGCATGCCTTTTAATAGAGATTATCATTATGTCATGAAACTTAAAATTTTCTGAAAAGATAGATGATCAAGTATTCACTGACTGTACAAAGTGATTCTTTGGTTTACAAAGGGATTAGAGAAGCATTTCCTTTTAATAGTCAGGGGCTCTGCGTCATATAAATGTGATTTGATTTATAATAATATATACAATATTTTAGTAGCTAAATTGATGTGTAAGGTGGGGTATTCTCTACTAATTTACTTGTTTAGAACTTACCAATAAACACATTAAGCGGAAACATCACCACATGTAACAGATGAGATGCTATGGAGAACAACCCAACAGTCTGTGGATCATTGAAAATGACAGCAAACCACGTCACCAGAATGACTAGAGGACACCCTTGAGCACTGCAGGCCAGACTGCTGCAGACACAAAGTCTACCCCAGCCTGCAGATCCACAGCCTTGGTTTACGGTGGTTTTCAACACCAGTCAATTAAAATGCATTTCAAGAGAAGACTGTGTTCGGAGAAATAGAATGAGGTAGTACGGGGTTTTCCAGTAAAGTCTGAAATAGGTTGGCCTAAGTGAGAAACAGACTTAATTAAGATTTTCCAGTACTCACGGCAATCCATTTCTTCTAATATGTGTCCAAGACATTTTGGGGGAAGAAATAACTTTTTTCTTACCAGTTGATAAAGCAAAAGAGGCTTTCTCCTAGGAAGCCTGTTTCTCCATGTGAGTTCCTCCCAAGTCTTTATTTGTGACTATTTTTCTGGAGCTTCCTGTGGGTGTACCAGTACAGGGATGAACAAGGGGCTCAGTGAGTTACCTTTGATTCTAAGGAATTCAGAAAGTTGTGGTATTGGTTCAGTTCTCATTCTATGCCAGAGCTTCCAGGCCTGGGCTTAGGAAGGGACCATGTGTTCAGGTAAAGAATGCTAAGAGCCACAGTGATGGCCTGCAAGCTGATATATGTCAGATGACTGGAAATGAAGTCCAGCATAAGCTGAACCTTTGCTTGGTTTCTGCATTGAGCAAGAAGTGTCATGCAGGATTACAACACTTATGGGCAAATAGGAATAAAATCAATCTTGTTACCAAGGCTGTGACCACTCACGATAAAGGAGGGCATTACAAAGGGGAAGAAGGAGAAAGAAAAAAAAAAAGAAAGAAAATTTAAAAATGTATAAATATCAGACTACGCTTTTTGTTTTCAGTGTTCTGAATGCTGGCAGCCTCCATTATTGGGATAATCACCTTCATTACTCATCTAAGAGTTTAGGCAGCCTGCGTACAAAATGACAGCCTACATACAAATGCATGAAAAAAGAATAATTCTGAGAATAATTCCCCAAACGACTGTTTTATAAGAATTGCTTTGGTCTAAAATAGCCCTTCTGTGAAAGTTTACCCCAGAGCATCAACATTGAGCTATTTATATTGATTTGCAATTATTTCATATGTATCTAAAATTAAATTTGGGTAGGCTGCAGAGACATTAACAAGCCAGCTACCGAGTGAATAGTTAAGAAGTTACCTTTGAACGAGCCTTGCCAAAAACAATACCCTGTTTATTAATGGCTATCTCATTAGTTAAAAATTAGTTTTTAAATTTATCATGTATGTTTCGTCTTATTAAATAGAACCGAGACCTACAGCTCCTAGCTTTTCACTAGCTGTTTAAAGAGCCGAATCCGTTCCGTGTTCACTCCACTTCATGTTTTCGTACTGCTGAGAAACACCATCCACCCAACCCCCCCTGAAAGTTGGAATCATGCATGTTAGTAAGTATTTCAGTTATGCTATTGACGTCAATGGAGTCATTAAATAGATTGCTGGCCCTCCCAGAGGCAAATCACTGCCAGGGACCTAGATACAGACACGTTTTTTACAAAGACAACCATCAGGTTTTGCTATAGCAATAAGCCAGAAAAAGGAAAAAGTTTATATTGTAGCAAACCTATCTCCAAACACAGTTTCTTTCTTTCTTTTGCATTTTAGTTCCGGCCTTTCTTTCTCTTTGGTTACAGTAGACTCAGGCAGATACCCAGAAATTGTTGTGTGCATGTTTTGTGTGTGAAAACATCTCCTGTAATTGAGACCATGAAGGGAGGTACCCCACTCTTACAAATAAGCCTCACCTTTTATTTTACACACCCCATCTTGATGTTTATGTGGGGGCATAAATTATTTCGGCAAATCACTATTGTCTGACAGTAAGGCTGTGTTTGATAGGGAGTTCCTTGAATAAACACTTTCTTGCAAACACACACACACACACACACACACAGAGACAGACACGCACACTCTCGTCTGTTCTGCTGTCTCTGCATGGCTTGCAGCTGCAGCTCCTCTCTATGAATCGACCTTTATGCTGCTGGCCCTGTACTGCGTGGGGCACCAGGGCCTTGTAGCTAAGGGTGGAGGAGGGGGCTGGGAAGAAGATTCACTTCTCTGAGCTGCCTCAGCTGCAGGCTCCCTCAGGGGCTGTCCACGTGCCTCTGTCCTCCCAAACCCTAGCAGCTGCCTGCCTCAAGTCTGGTCTTGCAGCTCCCAGGCGTGTCAGAGAGAGAGCCCTTCAGGAAGCATCTGCCTCTTGCTGTGTATTCTTGACAGCTCTATTTACCTGGATAACCCCAGGAATCAGAGCCAAAGATTCCCCTCACACCTGGACTCTGCTGCCTCCCAGGCTCAGAGTTAGGGAGCCATCTTAAGCAGACAGATCCTGTCAATCTGGTTGTCAGAATCCACCACCACATTGCCTTTAGAACTCATTTTCCTCTTTAATCTCTGTCCCTTTGCTCTCTGAAGCCAGGGCCCTTTGCTGCTTTTTAGAAAGTGTGTATATAGGGGCGGGCAGGTGGTGTGGTGGTTAAGGGCGCTGGACTCTCACATGACTGACTATGGTTTGAGTCCCAGACCTAGCGGCTTGCTTTCTCACTTTCTCTCTCTCTCTCTCTCTCTTGTTCTGTCCCCCTCTTGTCAAGTTAAAATAAATGAATAAAGTTAAAAAAAAAAAAAAAAGAAAGGAACTTACTTCAAAAATTTTAAAAAAAAGAAAGTGTTCATATAAATGCCAGATACCCGGTCACCTTTGGTAACCTCCTTCAGTTCATCTGGAGATGGGGAGGAGGAGGGACCATGGGGATCTGGACACCCAGATTCACCCACATCCCCCACTCTGACCACAGCTACAGTTTCTTTCCTGGATTCCTGGCTTTGAGCGGCAGCTTTACCATCTGCACTCCCAATTGTCTCTTCCCTACCACAGCCGGGTCTTTCAGTCCTTTCTGTAATCTTTCCCCCTTTGTTCAGTGTTTCATGCACCCTGTATCTAAACCATTATGGTGGCCCTCCAGCTTCGTTTATTGTCCTCAGTTTGTCCCCACGCCCATCCAGCTTCCGCTCTGGTACTAGATTTGACTGTGCCTTGCTTTCCACATAAGATCCGAACTTCTTACAGGTGTGCACAGGCCTCCCGAATTTTATCCCAGCATCTCTATCTTCATGCCCCTCGTGCTGCCATCCCCAGCTGATAGCTGAGGCTCCCTGAATGTGCTGTCCCTGAAACATGCCAAGATCTTCTCTCCTCCCTGCCTTCGTACGTGCTGTTCCCTCCTGGGTTGCCCTTTCCCAAAAATATCGTTCACGCATTTAGCTCAGGGATTTTCTTACACTGTCACTGTAAGCAAATTCATCATAGTCTTTGATCCGTGGGTTCTAGAGTCAGCATTTAAATAAATACATAGTCTTAATCCAGGGCCTGGTATGTAGTATGTGCTTAGGGATCATTATTTCCATTCTTTTACCCATTTTCATCTGGAAAGTGCCTTATTCATCTTTCAAGACTCAGTTTATATGCCATCTTGCAGATGTGCCCCCTACCACCCACCCAAGTTACTCTTAATTATATCTCAAAATCTCAACTGTCATACTCACTATATTCACTATATTGTGTTGTAGTAATTTTCTCCCTTTTTTTGAGAGAGAGATTTATTTATTTGTTTTTGCTTTAGGGTACATGTGCTTGTCCAAGAGACCAAGAGGAAGAAAGTGAGAAAATCATCCCCCGGGGGTGATGTCAAAACCTTCTCCTCTACTCTCCTCTTGGGATTTTGGATGCACACACACACACACAACTGGTGTGAGTTTCGCGTAGGAATCTAGCCCTTCAACCACCACGTCATCTACTGGCCCCAATTTTCTCCCTTTCTAAATGAAGAATATCCCAAGTTCACATACTAATTCTCTCTCTCCTTTTTTTTAAAATGTTAAATTTTGCAGAGGGTGCATATGCTCACCAGAGACAGAGCGAGAGTGAAAGTGAGCAAGCCCTCCTCTCCCCCAGTGGGACATGGCCATACCACAATCCCTTCTCTGTTCCTCCTTTTTGGGAGATTTGGGGCTTACATGCACGCATGCCCAGAGGGATTTGGAACACACATGCATATGCTCCCAGTGTGTTTTTCAAGCTGCCAGGTCTAGGACCAGAACCATGTTGTCAGTCATGTGGGATCCAGCTGCCTTTAACTACCACACCATGGGCTGGCCCAATTGCCTTTTGTTATATTCCCAGTTTATAATGTAAAACCTGAAACATGGTAGAAGCTCAATGAATGTTCATGGGATGGCCAAATGCAAATGAATGAATGCCCATAAAAGAATCAGAAAAGACTAGAAGGAACCTGAGGCCCATATTTAACATCTTTTTTTTTTTTTTCGGAGAGATTTGTGTACTCACCAGAGAGACAGAGACAGACAGAAAGTGAGAAATCAGCCCCAGGGAGGATGGCCATGAGGCACAATCCCTTCTCCTCCATTCTCCTGTCAGGATTTTGGGCACGCACGCACAGGTACCTGACATGAGTTTCAATTCGCTAGGTCTGGTATTTGAACCATGGTCAATTATATGGAAGTCCAGCAATGTAACCATTATACCATCTGCTGGTCCCTCATATTTGACATCTTTATTGACAGTGTTTAAAATGTGGAGACAATGAAGCTACACATGATTACTATGTTATTCTCTCGGCACCTAGCAACATGTCTGGCACAAAGTAGGTATGCAAATCATAAGTTAAATTGAATTGGTCTGGAAACCCACGTCAGACCTCCAGACAGTAACTTCTCTGAAATTCAGTTTTCTAATCTGGAAAATCTTAATATTCTGTGAGGATGAAATAGAAGGCTATTATACACTGGTGATGAGTGAAGGTGCTGGAGCCTAACTGCCTTGTTCAAATTCTAATTCCACCACTACATGATTTGGGGACAAATTACTTAACCTCTCTGTGCCCTAATTGCCTCATCTTCTGAAAGGCATGGAAATTGGACATATCTCTTATATTGGTTCTAAGGATTAAATATGTTAACAAAAAAAATATGTATACAAAGCACTTTGAAAATGCCAGTGTTAGTGCTGGTATTACTAGTGTTATGTAACCTGCCTCACTTAGCACTTAGCACATGTCAGGGGCCAACATGTGGTAGCTAAATGCCCAGGCCCCCCGAGTATCACAGGGCAGTAAAACAAATGCCTCCGGAGAGCTTTCTAAAGGCCTTGGTCTGTTTTCCTTCTCTAGTAATATAATCTACAAGGGAATCGTTCTTTGATGTTTAAGATGCTTTCCCTCTGCAACCGTAAGGATCTAGCTATAGTGAAATAGATTTGGAGCTGAAGGTAGGATTATCCTTGGCAAAGCTGAGGGGGCAGGAGTGAGGAGGGAACTATACCAAATATAACAGGACACTAAGTATGACTCTTTTTCTCAAAAGTAGAGTAAAAAGAAAAATGCCAAATTATTTAGGATTCTCAACCAGATCTTAGTTAATTAAGAGCTTTCTCTTGCATAAGGCTGAGAGGATGTCCCTTTATAAGCTAGCATAATTACAACCGTACAGGTCATTACAGTTGTATTAACATCCAGCACTCGGGCCGGCATGCATCTATAAAAGCACAGGTTAATCATCCCAGGCAGCTCAGTGGGGCGTAGGAGGAGGAGCTGAGACAGTTTTCCTTTGCAGAGAAGGCCAAACTTAGAGGCAGAGTCTAGCATGGCAGAGGACTTCGACTCCTTTGGAAAGACTTTATGCCCTCTCTGATCACTGCTAGAAAGGGGAGAGCCCTCTCATACCCATAGTACCCGTTTCACCTCTTTTCCTTGAGAGGCAAGAGATGAGAAGGAGGTCGGGGCTGGCCTAGAGAAGAAGGAACGTAGAAGTTGGCTAGGAGAAGGAGGAAGGAAGAGGACCCTCTTAGTTCCTCTTTCTGCTTACTGCGTCCCCGAGACAGCATGGTCCTGGGGGCAGGGAAAATTCTCCTTGCTTGTTTCTGATCAACCACTGGCCAGCACACTACGGGGTTGCCTTTCGAGCCATTCTCGGAAGCCAGGAGCATTTCAGGGAATGGTCTTTCACCCAAGAGAAGAGAAACAAAGCAGGGACTGTCTCCTTGAAATAGAGAACAGGCAACAGAACTCACTGGGTCTTTTTCTGTTTATTGTCTTAACTTCCTCCCAGCCGAGCTGTTGACAAGTACCGAAAGTGACCCCTCGGAGTTTTGTGTACTTTTCTTATCCCTCTTTGGCTGTGTCTGTGAAGTGAGCTGGGGCCATGGTGATCATCCGGCTCATTTGATCCGTGGAGGCAGCCAGGTCAGATAATGCAGTCTTCCTGCCCCTCAGTTGTACTTTGGGCTTCGAATTTCTAGGATGTAGTCTGGCTAGTACTGCTGGTCTAGTAAACTAGATGCCTGAATGTGGTTTCAGGAGAGAAGAACTAGCAGTTATTCAGCTTGTGTTAAGTACCTGGCCCTTTGTATGCATTGTTTCACCTCATTCTCCAAACTAAGTTGTCTGATTTATTGTCCCCACAGATTTGGACAAAAGGCTGAAGGAATATATGGAGATTACGCAACAGCACATAGTTAGTGGGTGATGAAGTCAGAACTGAAACTTAGGTCTGTATTTCTTAAAAACTCTTACTCTTTCCTCTAGACTCTAGAGCACCTGTCCCTGCTTCTGCCCATGGTAAACCTTGGATGTGCAAGTTTACAAAATATGGGGATGGTGAGACTGTCACAGCAGGAGAGTAAAGTTATCAACAGCCTTAAAAATGACATAACAGAGAACTTTCTTTAAATTTTTGTCATCGGTCCATTTCATTATAAGTAGTAAGGAAATGTGCAAATCTTGAGAAAAGTGTGTCTCACATATGTGCATTATTCATTCATTCATTCAATTGGTGTTTGTTAAATGCCTATTATGTAAGAGCACCATATCAGGCACTGAAGATGCAATGATGAAGACAATGCAGTTAGACCCTGACCTCATGGAGGGTTTAACCCAGGAAATAATATATTACATGAGTAAATAAATGACTATAAATGTAATCATTATAATGAAAGGTAGAACAGAATGCTATCATATTGCCCCACTTTTTCACCAGTAAAAAAAATGGGAATAATACCAGTACTTATCCTTAGAATCGTGGCTATATTTAAAGTAGTTATTATATGTAAAATATTTAAAACACTACCTAGACCCCAGTATTATTTCATATTTGCTCTATTTATTTTTAACTTTTGCTAGAAGGAACATGCACTCACCAGTGAAGGACAGAGAGAGGGAGAGAAGAAAGCATTCCCAGGGGTAATAGTCACACCACAGTCTCTGTTCTCCTATCTCTCATCCTTTGTGGGGTTTGGGCACACACGAACACATACCTGACCTATTTCTCAAGTTCCCAGGTCCAGGACTTGAACTATGGAGTTGGCCATGTGGGATCTAGCTACTTTAACCACACCATGGAGCCGCCGGCTCTACTTATTATTATCATTAGTTATTACGGGGACCAAAGTAGATTAGGAAGTAGGGAGGGACTCTAAGTTAAAGTGACCATGAACTTGAGACCTGACAACCCAGTAGAGCTAGGGTGGATGAAGGGTCCCTGAGAGAATAACCAACACCTTCAGGGCACTGCAGCCAGAGACCTGGATAACCAGAAAACAGAGGGACAAGGCAGAGAGGCTGAGAGAGGCCAGGCCAAGCAGAACATCTGGTCATAGGAGACATGTAAAGTTGATTGTAATTTCAGTCTGCTGTTGACTGATTTTGAGGAACTGATTGACATAATTTGGTTTAAAGGGTGTATGCAGAACTTTTCTCTGAGCCCAAAGATTGGGTGACTGGCACCTCCTATGTGCACCCCGATGCCTGTCGTTCCTCTCTCATAATACTGAGCTCCTGCCCCATCCATTAACCTCATGACTAACAAGGCAGGCTCTGGAGCTAGACTGCCTAAGTCTAGTTCTAGCTTTATTCCTTTCTTCCTAAATTATTTGAGGTAAGCAATTCAACATCTCTGGGCCTTGGTTTCCTATCCAAAGAGTGGGAATAATAATAGAATCCCCTACATAGAATTGTTTTAAGAAAAAAAAAAAAAAACAGTGGATAGTACATAAAATGTTTAGAATGGCAGCTGGCACACCGGAAGCAATAAATAAATGTTAGTTGCTTTTAGAGTAGATGCTCAGTGTCTGGTACCTGACAGGTTCTCAAAAAAATATTTGTTCAAAAAAGGAATAAACAAAGAAACAGATGTAGTGCAATAAATTGCAAGTAAAAAGAAAGTCTCCTAGTCATAGAAAAACGGGCTTCTAGGAGTTAGTTTTTTTGTTTTTCTTGGTGGGGAGCTGGGGGTTTGTGTGTTTATAAGGAGGAGTTTGTGTTTAGGGACAGAGAAACTGAATGGCTTTGCGACTACCCAGCTGCTGCAGCTTTGGAGAACTTAAAACAATGTCCCTGGGACAAAAATTTGTTTTTAAGATCTGTGATGCCAACCTGGGCTGCCACCTGCACAAAACCAAAATTGGCTTATGAAAGAGCTGCCTCATTCTCTTAGGCTGTGCGACTATTTCCCTGGAAGGCAAAAGCAAGGCTAAGCCTCCAGAGTTCTCCATCAGCTAACTTTAGAAGGAAAGTTCTTTCTACCCAAGGAGCCAGTCATCCTATCAGCGACATAACTATGACGTCTTTTTTACCCACACATTGCTAAAAAGGCCTCAAAGCAACAAGGGCTCAGTTGCATGAAGTAAACACACACGTTTAGTGTGGCGAGTAAGCACTGGAAGAGACCCTTCATGTATCTGGAAGCTGTCAGATCGTCCAGGCATTCAGTGGCGACAGCTACTTGATTTCTTCCTGCAGCTGCACAGGATACCTGTCCCAACACACAATGCATCCTTCAGCAATCCCAGCATTCCAGTTCTCTGCCATGTGTGGATGTGTGCGCATGCATGCATGCATGCTGCCTTGTTATTCCTTTATCCCAGGGGAAAAAAAGAATTCTTTGCATGCTTTTGTCAACACAATGAGTATCTGTTCTCACTGACCTGTTTTCAAGTCAAAAATTGCAAGTTTAGCCAGTTTGCCTCTTTCCTCATGGATCGTTTCTTGGTCTTCCCTGATTTACCCTCCTATCCATGCCCCTTACACTCCACACCATGTTTCATAGTGTCCTCTTAATCTAATTTAAAAGGATGTGTGTATTTAAGACAGGTACCTGTGTGGGCATCCCCTGCAGCACTCTTACTTACTGGATAGTGCAGACAGTACATGGACTTGAATATCTAGGCCTAGGAACTGTTTTCAAAGGGCAGTGTGTGTGCTCTTCACTCTCATGTATCTTTTGATAAAGAATTGCTCTCAGGGGCTGGATGGAGGTACAGTGGTAAAAACATGACCCTCTGGAAGGCTGAATCAGGTAGGAGGGTTCTGGGTTTGCATCAGAAGACATCCCTGAGCACGGCACCGAAGTACATGGGTGTCCATGATCCGGGGCTGACTGAGGCTGGGGTACTGTCTCTCTCTCTCTTTCAGTCTTTCTCATTCACGAAATAAACTTAAGAAATCTTATCTCAGCAAACTACTAAACTGAACCTCTGGTTGATGCTTTCTGGGATTTTAGGAACTAGCATCTTACCTATCTCACCACGTTCTTTCTCCAAAAATCTTGCCTCTTCTTTAGGTCTTGAGTAACTTGTTTTGCTCAAATTGTATAAGCATTTATCTCCACCTCCTCTTTCTCTGTAGCTATTATCATTACGTTTTCTAAATTGATTGGTGGGATTCCTCACTACCTCACTTAAGTTTCTATGGAGGGGGCTCACTCTGTATTAACAGAGAACACTGTTGGAGAAACATTCCCTTTTCACAGCTCTGTGCTGCCAGAAAAGACAGCAAAAACAAGTTACAGGGAATGGGAGGTACAGAGGAGAAGACTTTTACCTCAGAGAACCTTTTTGTCCATTAGAAGTTTGGCAGAAAATAGAATGAGTTTCTCTGGGAAGCAGTTCCTTTTATATTCTTTTGCCGGAAGAAAAAATTCTAGGCAGATGTGTAAGTTTAACCGGGGTTGTCTCTCAGAAAATGAAGGACTTGAGCCAGCCTCAGCCTTGTAGTTAAGAGAGCCAGATCCCCATGACTGATTGCAATTCCAACTCCAGTTCAGTGGCTTGAAAAACATGCTGTGTACCTGTGCATGCAGGCCCCAAACCCTGACAGAATGGAGTAATGGAATAGAAGCGATTGTACTGTGACAACAACCCATTGTGGGTGCTTTCTCTCCCCCTGTCTCTGTATCTCTCTAGTCAGTGTATGTGCCCTCTGGCAAAAAGGAGGAGGAGAAGGAGCAGGAGAGGAAGGAAGAGAAAGAGAAGGGGAAGGAGGAGAAGGGAATCAGTCAGTTCTGAGATTTTTTTCCTACATTATGAGCATAAGTGATGAAACCATAGCTTAATAGTTCTACATTGCCCTCGAAGTGTTTTGTCTATTTCCAAAAATCTCTACATAAAGCATTTGTTTCAAGTATGGGGCATGGGAGAAGAGGTGTTAACATCATAGCAAACACTAAGTTCCAGGTTTACTATTAGGAACTCTGCAAAAGAGATCTTTTGTCCTGTGCAACCTTTTTGAGGATAATATTATTATACCAGCTTTTTAAAAATTTCATTTTTTTCTACATTCAATCACATTATTTAGCTTAGAAAGTGAATATTCCAACATGTGAACATTGCTCCCTAGTGCAGTTGATAAAACTATAAAATTATCTTCAACAGATAATACCACATTTCTTTGTCCCATTAATGCTTTGCCTCTCTTCTTTTCTTCTAAATGTCCTTCCTCAGACTCTGCTCTTTCACCCACACTATATCTGGTCTCCACATCCGATTACTCTTTTTCTATATCCTTCAGTCAATCAGTTTGATGAAACTATGCCTCCATGAAGGTAACTGGTAGTATGAAAACAGCGAGACTCAGCTGCAGCAGTGAGCACTGGTAGATGCTGCTACTTGGCAGGCTGACGGCATATGGAGGTCTGGATAGGATTTCTACCCCACAATAAAAGCCAGGCATGGTGGCACACACCTGTAACTAGTCACAGCTACTAAGGAGATTGAGGCAGGAGGATTACAATATGGTGAGACCTTGTCTTCAGAAAATAGGTACTCAGCTACTAAGTAACAGAGTGACACAGCTAGGATGGGAACTCTGGGTTGTTGGTCTCCAAAGCCTACAGACTTGACAGTATTCCTCTGTGCTATCAGGTAAGTTAGACTGCTGCTGGTTACGCCCACACAGGTACCTGCCTTAAAAGTAAATATACCTTGGTAGTAATCTTGGTATCTTATGTTCCAATCCTGTCAGCTTTCTCTGGCCAACACCTCCGTGTTCCTGGGCGGAACTATGTTGAATATACTCTTTTCTCTAGATTCTAGAACTAGAGAGAATGTAGGAAAACATACATTTCGAACTTTTGTCTCCCCTCAAGGGGGAATAACTGAGCAACAGGGAAGTGATAGTCTTCCTCTCTTCCAGGAATAATTCTCCTTTGCTGAAACTTTTGGATTTCAAGTAGGCCCCTCCAGGCAGGGAAGAAGTCAGGGAAAGAAATTTAGGACATGGCAGAACCGAGGAAGACTTATCTCCAAAGTGATCCTCATTGCTGAAGAGAGAGCCCCAGCCTCTGACATCATGAGGAGAGGGAATGAGCTTTCAGATCTAGAGTGAAACTGGGCTGTGCTCTGCTTGAACACAAGGAGGCAGCTGGCCAATTCTAGGCTGACTCTGGAAAGTCCCATTTTAAATAATGTACTTCTTCTGGTGCTTTTTTTTTCAACTTCCCTACTTCGGATGAAACTCTGTGACTTAAGTGAAAGAGCACTGGGCTGGAACTCAGGAAACCTAAATCTTATTACCAGTACCAACCAGGTGTGTGAGGTAAAGCTGGAACCCTCCCCGATTGAGTCATCTTGATTTTGAATATTTTAAGTCTTTAGGTCTAGTATTTAAACTTCCAGAGCTCTTGAACTTCTAAAATGGCTCCTGGTCAGGAACTAGCGTTCTTTATCTATTGGAATGGAGAATTCTTCACCAGAGAAGAAACAGCCCCTAAGCTGGTAACCGATGAATCCGAAGTTTCAGCCCACATTTCACTGGTCTGGCTCCAAAACTTGGACTTCTATTCCCCTTCCACCCTGACATTAGACTATACTACTGTTCCATGATACATTATATCTTTCATATCATTTTCCCATTCTCTGTCAGCCTTAGAGTTGGCGTAGTTCAACAGCAAACATTCACCCAGTGCTTATGAGTGATAGGAACACAAAAATGAAGACAGCGTGCTACCTCACCTAAGCTCAAGGCATTTTTATAAGTAGATTCTGGAGCCAGATTGCCTGGGTTTAGACCCCCAGTTGTCCTCCTTTTGAAACTAAGTACTTCTTAACCTATCTCCATATCTCTCTTTCTCTATCCTCGTTTTCTTCATCTTTAAAATCTTCCTCTTAGAGTTGTTATGAGAATTAAATGATCTACTTTATGTGAAATATTTAAAGCACTTTCAGTCATAGAGTAATGATCAAACGTGTCCCGTTGTCATTGCTGCTATTATTTATGCTTGTCAGCCCCCTTGTGATAGGGTCTTAGAAGTTTACCTCTGAATCTTGTTCGTTGGCTCTTCAATGTTTGCCTGATCTAATTATTCAGTTATTTACAGTCCTGCTCCTATGTACAAAGCCCCCTGATGGATTGTTGGTAAATCCAAATTTTTCACAACTTACTTAGAAAAACCTATCCTGTTTTAGAGCTTATATCCGTAGAACTTGGAAAATAACTTTTTTTTTAAAAAAATCTTATTTATTTATTTAATTTTTGGAAGCCTTCCTTTAGAAAAGGGTTAATGAACTTGCAAAGAATTAGTCCACATATATGGTATCGATTTAACCAAGGGAGCCATCCTGGAAGAGGTGGGATTAACAGCATGCCGACAGGAAAATGACAATCTTTCTTAGAGAAGAAACCTCTTTTAGAACTCTAACACTGGGCAAGCAATTTCCATCTCCTTGCAACAGGCTTTCTGTATTAGAGAAGAGAGAGTCACTCATTCTCTCTCTCCCTCTCATTCACTAACTTATTCACTCTGAAAGTACCTCATGAGTACTCACTACCACATGAATCAAGCATTATGCTGTGTAATGAAAAGGGATGACTAAGACATAAGGGGCCCACAGTCTATGGGTCAGACACATAAACTGATATGTAATAGAGTATGATAAGAATTTGCCAGAGCTGGCATAAAGTGCTCTGAAGACATAGTGGAAGCCTGATTCTAGTCTAGGTACAAACAGCACTCTGTACTGAGCTGAACCTAGGAAATTTATAAAATGGGTTTTATTGAAATTTAAAACTTATTACTTCCCATAGCTGGGCCATTCATCGTGTGGCTGAGGTTTTCAGTGGTTTCATCACATTCATTGAGCACCTATGATAACCAAATGGACTAGGAGAATACATATTAATTTTTAGCAGAGCCACTAGGATAAAAAAATGTATGGGAGATATGATTTGAACTTTACCTTAAAGGAAGGGTAAAAGTTCAGAAGGAATATTAGGAAATACTTTGTAAAAAAGCAGACCATCTTTAAACAACTGTGTGGACCACAAAAGAGAATGGAATGAAGCCACCTTGAGGGATTCTGAAGAGAGGATAGGGTATGGAAATGTCATGGGAGGTTAGGCAGATAAAATGAATGGGAAAAGTCAGAAGGCTTCTATACCTGACACACAAGTGAGATTTTATTTTATGTGCACTGCTATTTGTTCAGGAGGGAAGTACATTATAAAAACTGTGCTTCTTGGGGTGGTTATTGCAATTCTGGCCACAGCGATGGTAAACAGTACCAGTCATCCCTAACATGGGAAGAAAGATAGTACCTAGTTCACAGAATTGTTTTTGTCTTTAAAGTTATTTCAAAATTATTTTATTGAGGCATATTTTGCAAGGGAATAATTCTATTACTTTTACTAGATTTTCTAAGTTGTGTGACAACTACCGTAAGTCAGACCTAGAGTCAGAAAACTTGGGAGAAATGGATGAATCCCAGTTTGTCATCAGTTAGCTGTGTGATCGTGAACAAGCTCATAATCATTTCTGAGCTTAGGTGCCTCATCTATACAGTAAGCAAAAGTAACAACAGAAGCAACAATCACAACAGTTTTATTGACATTACCCTCTTTATAGCATTGTAATGTTGAAGCATCAAAACAGCTCTGGGAGTTATTAAGATCACTGTAAATTTACCCCTATGGCCTGCCACTCCACTCTTAAGTATCTATCTATGTAAGAGATCTGAAGATATAGCTGTGCAAAGTTTGAACAGAAACATTCTTAGCAACATTATTTATAATAATCAAAACTTGCAAACAACTTAACTGTCCATCAACTGGCAAATGGCTAGACACAAGATCCCGTATAAATGCAATGGAATATCACACAGCAGTAAGAAGGAACAGACTGTAGATACATGCTACACATACGTGGATGAACCTCAAATATATTATGCTCAGTGGAAGAAGCCAGATACAAGATACCACATAATATTTGATTCCATTTATCTGAAATATCCTGAAAGGCAAAGAAATAAGACAAAAAGTAGTTATTTTTGTCTTTCTTAGTCTCCAGAGCCAGAGCAGGGGGCAAGGATTAACAGCAAATGTATATGTGTAAATGAAGAATCATAGGAAGGAGGTAAGAACATTTTAAAACTGATTTATGATAGTTGTCACACAACTTAGTAAACCTACTAAAAGTCATTGAATTATTCCCTCGAAAAGATGACATAGAGAATATGCAAACTATGCCTCAATAAAGCAATGATGAAGTTACTTTAAAAAAAAATTCTGCTGGGAACCAGCAGTTAGCGTAATGGCTATGTCGCTGGACTCCCACGTAGTCGACCGCGGTTCGCGTCTCGGACCCGGTGGCTTAAATCTCACGCCGGGCGCGTGTGCGTGCGTGCCCAGGATCCCGAGAGGAGAATGGAGGAGAAGGGATTGCGGCGTGACCATCCCCCCTGGGGGGTGATTTCTCGCTTTCTGTCTCTATGTCTCTCTATGTCTCTCTCTGTCTGTCTGGCGAGCGCACGCGCCCTATAGCGAAAACCTCTCCAAAAAAAAAAAAAAAAATTCTGTTAAATAGGTGCTGTTTTTGTTCCCGTTTTACAGATGAGAAAATTGCCTTTCCCAAAGTCTCCCCTAAAGCACTAGTGGGACTAGGACTCAAAACTTCTGCCTAATTCTGAGCCCATACCCTTGGTCACCGTTCACCCTGCCGCTCTCTCTAGGTCACCAAGTGGTTGTGAGAATGAAATTAAGCACAGGATACACATTTGATCACCCTATGTGCAGAGCAGGCATGTGGTCAGCTCGCAGAATACCTGCGTGATTCTGATTTGGGCATCATTTGGCCAAATGGAGTGGGGGGATTTGAGAGCTGAGCAAACGCAGGGCTATACAGTGGTCCAGGCAGAGAGTCGCAGTAGCCTGCCCAGGGCATTGTCGGGAGGAAAGAATTGGAGCTGTAGAAAAGGAAGTCACGCTAAGCCTACACTCTTACTCCTACCATATTTTAACTTCTCTAAACAAACATTTGTGACTCTGGTTCTGTTAACCAGAGAAGACAAAGAACAGAGGTCTTCCTTTCCTTCAGCAAACAGCCGACACACTTTCCCATCATAA
The DNA here is from genome assembly GCF_000334495.1 of Tupaia belangeri chinensis. Taxonomy (NCBI): domain Eukaryota; kingdom Metazoa; phylum Chordata; class Mammalia; order Scandentia; family Tupaiidae; genus Tupaia; species Tupaia belangeri. Next base: position 131,475 of record NW_006209346.1, read on the forward strand.
ACTTTGGAACTCAGGATATAAAACCAAACCCAACAACCCAATCCAGCCAGAGGTTAAATAAATGTGCTAAATAAATAAATGTAGATTTTTCTCCCCTTTGGCCCATGAGTTTTTGTAGAAGATGCCACATGTATCTGGTCATTGAAGTCTACCAGTCAGTGTTTCTTTTTGAAAACTTGGGAGAATGAGTTGAAACCTACTCAGGGTTGTGAGTTGAACTTTGAAAAGTTGAAATGCTTTGTATGTTTTGCTTTACATTTTCCCATCATGAGCCTTGTCATTAATAACAATTATGAATCACAGCTGAGGAAGCACACCTAGCACTTCACCTTTTATTTTGAAATGTAGTTAAAACTCGAAAGGCAGAAATGTAGCCTGCAGCCTGGTGACTTAATGGGGTTTTCCTGATTTACTTTCTATGACTGATACTTTGTGGCTCAAATGTGCCTGCCACATTGTGAAACTTTATTATTAATAAGTCCACATCCTCCCCCCCCCAAAAACAAACAAGACAGCATGGCAAACAGTGGTGTTTGCTCTGTATACATTTGGGTTGGTTTTTCATCATTTCCTGGGGCCTGGTCCCTAGTGCTTCCCGTTGCATTAGTGAAAAAAAAAATGTGAGAATTCACAGTTTTCCTATTTTGGCAACATAAACATGGGACAATTTGTGGTCAGAAAGTCAGGACTCCTCGTTCTGTTCCGAAAGGCTTGGTAGCAAGCCGATGGGACTGTGAGGTTCCGTAGGCAGGACAATATTGAATCTGGAAGTGCACAGAACTGAGCCTGCGTGGTAAAGAGAATGTTCTGAATACACTCAGGTTTTATAGCTTTCGGTCTTTGAGTCATTGTCCCCAGAGAGCCAGAAAGGCTGTACGTCTGCCATGGTAATTAAGTTTTTAACCTTGAAAAAACTTAAAGAAATCTTAAAAGGAACAAAATTAATACTGCTAGCTTTGTTAGCTGTTCTTAAGAACTCAGCTCATCACAATTCATCTACAATACCGTAACAACTCAACTCTGAGTATGTGCATAATAGGGTCCTGAGCACAGTGAGCAATATTCAGTAAGAGTCTTAGTCCTCAAAGAGATGACAGTGAATGCAGGTGGGAATGATATTTAAATGTGAAGGTTTACTATTTACATAACAGTAAAAGTGGTAAGAGGTGATTTTTTTTCCTCAGTGAAGACTTTGGAGCTATCTCACCTCACCACTGGCAAATTGAGCCTTCATCTCAGAACCCAATCTGATCTAACTCATTCGAAAGGAATAATGGAAAGGCTATGAGTTTTGGCATGAGACATTCCTAAATCTGGGCCCCATGTTATTTATGCATTAGTTGGATTGCAAACTCCCTGAGAACAAAGTTTGTTTGAACACTATGTATCTTAGAACCCCATAAGGTTCCTTTCTTTTTTTTTTTTTTTTTTTTTTTGAGAGGTTTTCGCTATAGGGCGCATGCACTCGCTAGACAGAGACATAGAGACAGAAAGCGAGAAATCACCCCCCAGGGGGGATGGTCACACCACAATCCCTTCTCCTCCATTCTCCTCTCGGGATCCTGGGCATGCAGGCACACATGCCCGGTGTGAGTTCTAAGCCACCAGGTCCGGGACACGAACCGCAGTCGACTACGTGGGAGTCCAGTGACACAGCCATTACGCTAACTGATGGTTCCCAACCCCGTAAGGTTTCTAACATTTAGTAGACACTCTAAGTATTTGATGTGGGACAGACAAATTAGTTACTACTCGTAATTTAAACTCTGAGTCCAGAGTCTCTCCTGATGAAACAAGGGTAATCACACTTAACTTCCCAAGAGTTGGGAGTTGTCTAGCATGCTGGTTGATCAAGAAGAGGACAGAATTTCCTTGCTTGGGCTCAAAATGTGGCCTGTCATATATTTGCTCACTTATTTTGAGCAAATAATTTGTCTTTGCCTCAGTTTCCCAAACTACCCAATAAAGATAATAACATCCCTAACTTCTAAGTTTATTATGAGCATTAAGCAAATTATTTATGTAGTCCTTATGTAGGGTCTGGTTCATAAGGTGCTGAGAAGTATTTGTTAAGTAAAAGTAAATGTAAGGTTGTTTTGCCATGAAAGTTAATGAGCGTCAGTGTTATAAAATGCCTAACATAGATGCAGTCACAGTGGCACAGACAGTAGGGCTCTGCTGAGAGATGCTGGAGCCATGTGGAAGACCTGGGTTCTGATCTGAGATCAACCTAAAACAGGCCCAGTAGGCAATGCATACCTGTTTAGTTCTAGCTAGCTGCGAGGCTAGAACAGGAGTATCACAGCACTATAAGACCCTGTTAAGGCTGTCTCTCTATCATGCCACACACACCCCCAACTGAAAGGAAAAAATGGTAGCCTAAACCCCAAAGTGCTAAATAAATGTTAAAGAAGTTTATGTTCGATTCCCATTTTTTACCTGCGTGCCTGGATCTTAATAAATGCACAGAATGAGACATAGTTGTTCATGGAATACTGTAGGTTTTCAGAGGATTGAGGGGACTTTGCAGATTAGAAATATGGGGAAGGATTTCCCCAAGGACAAGGAACTAAGTTTGTACCTCAGTTGAGCATTAAGTGGCAGGGGTAGGGAGTTTACAGAGGAGGCATTTAATCTGCAAATCCTGGAGGAAGTAAGGGTCAGGTCACAGTCATGAGATGCTCCATCATCCACAGGATTGGCACCCATTTCTGGCAGAATAATTCGTCATGGTCCAAGCTTTTTAAATGAGTTGGGCTGAAGTTCTCCTTCATTTTTATGGTTTCAGCTGTTCAGTTAACACTTCACTGGCTGCTTATGGATTCACTCATTTATTGAGCAAGTATTTATGTAGATCCTACTATGCACCAGGCATATTGTTAGGTAGCAGGGAATGAAATAGAAATGGACCACATCCCTTTTGGACCTAAAATGGAGAGCCTGTCTATAAACAAGCAAACAACACACATTTTGATAAGTGTTTTAAAGGATATTAAGAAAGTACAGCAGTAGAAAATAATAGCAAGGGA
>NW_006209346.1:134891-151915 GCF_000334495.1 Tupaia belangeri chinensis
GAAAGAGTAGCATTTAGGTTGGAAAATATGAAAAAGTCTCTCCATAGAGATAACATTTCCACTGAAACCAGAATGCTAAAAAGAAAAAAAAAAGGACTATCCCAGGCAGGGAAATATAATGTTCAAAGGGCTTGAAAGTGCCAGTGTTTGAGAAAGAAGGCCAGTGTGGCAGGAGTGGGGAGAGTTGGGGGTGAGTTATAGAAATGGCGTTGATGGCAGAAGGGCAGGAGCCGGATTCTGTAGGGGCTAATAGGCTATGACAAGAAGTGAAATTGAATTAGGTTGTCGGAAAAGTCATGACGTGTTTTTCTAGGCAAAAATGTGTCATGATTTCTGACTACCCAATATTAAAGCAAATTGGGAATCCACTGGAAAACATGTTTAAATATGAGAGAAGAAAACACACACACACACACACACACACACACACACACACATACACACACTTCTTTTTAATGCTCGCAGACTTCATTTGTGTATGAAACATTGAATTGGAAAGAGAGAGGAAGTGAGAAGAATGTCGAAGCAGTCTAGAGAAGCGATGGCATTTGCTTAGTCCAGGACGATAGCAGTAGGGATTGAGAGAAGTGGACAGATAATGTAATACATTTTGGAGGTGGAATAGATAAGACTCACTGACAGGTTATATGGGGAGGAGGTATATGTAGAAATAGTAAGGGGGAAAAAAAAGATTTAAGAAAGAAAATCGTTTTTCTGGCTTGAATCAATATGTGGGTGTTACTGTCATTGACTAAGAAGGGGGAAATTAGAAGAGCAGTACTGGCTGGTGGGCAGGCTGAGAAGGAAATCGAGTTTGATGTATACGTTGCTTTTGAGTGCTCTGATACTTCCAAGAGATGTCAAGTCAGCACTGAACAAGTTAGACTGGATATAGAAGTTTGGAAGTTTCTTAGCAGAACAGTGTTTTAAGCAGGAGGTAGCTATCAACCATGTTGAAATAAGTAGAGGCGGAAAAGTGACCACCAATTTTGGCAACATGGAAGCCATTGATGCTCTTAAGGAGATTTATGCAACTTATAACTATGGAAGCTAGACTCAGAGTGGGCTAAACACATGAGAATAAAAAAAATTAAAAAAAAATTATCAGACACAACAATGGAAAGTGGAAAATATTTTTCTTCATTAAAAAAAATTATCAGACACAACAATGGAAAGTTATCTGTTGATAATGATGTGTATGGTAATGTCTAACCTGATGGGCATGCAATGCTTGTACTCTTTGACAAATCCCATTGTATACTGTTAAGGTATGCAATGATTAAATGTAAAAAATTATAAAGAAGGGAAATATACTGACATGGTGCTGAAAAAAATTCAGAGAGAACAGGAAGAGAGATTATGATGAAGAGAGAGGTAGCAGCCAGGACACCTGGTACGAGGACGGAGAAAACTAGTATAGAAGTAGGTAATAATAGGTATCATTAGAGTTAGCATTTCTCGAATTCCCTGTGTTATAGGGGATGTTCTAAGTAATTTTTGTCTATTATCTCATTTAATCCTTGTGACAATCTGATGAGGTAGGTTTGTACCACAGTGCAATGAAACAAGGGTAAGCCAGTAGGTGGCTGGTTAAGACACTGAACTCCTACATGGCTGACCTTGGTTGAGTCCCAGACCCAGAGGCTTAAAACTCATGCCAGGTACATGTGTGTGCATGCCCAAAACCCTGAGAGGAGAATGGAGAAGAAGAGATTGTGACATGGCCACCTGCCCTGGGTGAGTAGTGATTTCTCACTTTCACTCACTCTTGTGTCTCTGGTGAGCACATGCTCCCTACAACATGAATTTCCCTTAGAAAAAGAAGAAATGAAATGAAACAAGGGTATGATGATTTAAATTGTAGAGCGGGAGGCAGGTGGGAGATTTCAGGAGCCAGAAAATAGGACATAACTGTCACAGTATTGAGAGCTTATTGGAGATCTGAAATCACGGACATAAAGTGAATTTAGCACAAAATGCAAAAGCGAATGGATTTGCTATAGCATTCAGCATACATACTTCAGTGGTCTAACTAAATTGAAGTGTAATTTGGAAGCAGGGATAATTGCCAATGCCGGGAGTGATAATCAAGTACTATAACATCCCCTACTAGCATCCTAGACTTTAATGTATTTTCACGAAACTGCTTTGGGAACTTAGCTACAAAATGCCTTCCACCCACCACACTACTCCTCATTCCCCAGCTCAGAAGGAAGAACCAAGGCATCCATGAAAGGATGATATTTAGGGTGATCTGCAGCAGTGCATGTGGAAGATGATAGAAACTGACTGGCTAAAAAGGTCAGATGGTGATGCAGTGGTAAAACATGGTGCTCTTCAAGGCTGACCCATGTGGCAAGTTCTAGGTTCATATCCAGAGACTTCCCTAAATGCACCAAGCATGTGCATGCCCTTGATCTGACGCTGGGTGAAGCTGGTGGCGGATCATACTGTTAAAACCTGATGAGGTTGCTGACTCTCCATCTGTCTCTGTCCCTTGGAATAAATAAGTAAAGTATTTTAAGAAGAAAGAGGAGGTAAAGGAGAGAAGGTAAGGAGGGAAGGAAGAAAGGAAGAAAGGAAGGAAGGAAAGACGAAAGGAAGGAAAAGAGAAATCACCTGGCCAAGTTTGAACCTTACACCTAGAAGGAGTTCAAATTGGATTCTCTCTCTCACTCTACCTCAAGGCTTGCTGGATTTCTCTCAGCAATGAGGGTAACTCCTAAGGGTACCTCCTCTACCCAAGAAATCACCATCAGCCATCCCTGTTGCTAAAATAGCATGAATGGGGGAAAAGAGCACAAAATCTATCATTGACACAGAAAGCTTTAGATTGACAACAACTAGCATCAGCTAATGTTTACTGGATGCTTGTTCTGTATCAGGCTCTGGGGTAAGTGATTTCATATGCTGTATGTCTTTCATCTTTAACACAACCCAGTAAGATAATCATCCTTAAAATCTCCCCATATTATAGATACAAAAATTGAACTTCAGGGAGCCTAAGTGATTTTTCTGAGACTGGGAAGCTACTAAGCAGAGACGCCAATAGTGGAAATCAGGCAGTGTGACTTGTATCTAGGTTCTTTAACAAGAAGAATGCAGTAGGTCAGTGAGCATCCTTGCCAGTGTGAGCTCGTGCACACAGCCATGTTATCAGATGTTACCACCATCCTGTCAGTTTTACTCAGAGAACACGTGGCTTTTACTTCCACCTATATTGAGACTGGTTTCTACTCTCTTGTGTTATCAAAAAGAGGGATGAATTTATTACACACTGTATGAATTTTATTCTCCTGTCTCCCTTTTGAGAACAACCAGTCTGTTAAAGAGAAGAGTTTATGGTCTGTTGGTTTTTTGCAAGCCCTGTAACCTATGTTAAGAGAAGTTCCCCCGAAGTCAAATGTGCTGACACATGTGACAGAGCATAAGCTGAGCTCCATGGACCCTGAGGACTGGCAATGACCTGATCTTTTCCCACCAAGTAATTAGGAATTGAGATTTTGATCTTTACAGAACATCCTCAGGTAACTGAGGCCAATAAGAAAATTTTAGTCTCAGTATCCGGCTATCTTAACTGTCTTGGTTATTCATAGATATGCTGATAGGAAGCCCTCCGTGCTGACCTACTTTTAGATGACTATGGCCTGTGAATTGTTTTTTTCTGTTAAGGAAGGATGTACAGATATATCCATGTAGAATGTGTAGGATGTTGATCCAGCCACATGCTCTACCTAATTAGTACCAAATGGTACTCCTTAGTGTTGAACATAAAATTTGAATCTCTGCATTAAGGCTTGGAGAATCTGCAGCATTAAAGCTTCATGTGATTCTTATATCAAACAACGTTTAAGAACCACTAAATAAATATGCTGTAATTGTTTGATTCCTTTCCTCTCCTTTCCCTATTAAGGGTGAGATTAATTAAATGATCTAACAGACTTGACTATCACTGTAACAAAAGCCAACAGCCGGTTGAATACTTACTGTGTTCCAGCTAGTGTTTTATGCATAACAAGATTTTAGACAGGCTATCATCCCATTTTGGAGATAAAGAAAGTGAGATGGAGAAAGGTTAAGTAACTATCACTAATTCAAGGTCATGCAGCCACTAATAAGGATTTATTGCAGAATGACAACAAAGTCTCCAAAGGCCAAGTCATTATCAGAGACAGAAAACCCAGGATATAAATCACAGCTTTGCTACTTACCAGTCTGAAAGATGAGGTTATAAAAACCCACTTTTATGGCTACTTAGGAATAATAGAACCATGCACAGAAAGCACTAAGCACATGCCTGTCAAGCAGTAGATACTCATTAAATAGCAACTATTGTTATAAAACAAAAGGAGCTGGAAAGTTGAACAGATTCCGTGATTTTCCTCACTATTATCAGTGAGCACCCATAGTTCACATACCTGTCCCATACAAAATACACTCTGCTTGTTGTGTCCAAATTAGTGAGGCCATCAGCTCTGTATTTTCCTTCCCTCTAACTTTTTAGACATAGCCTGTGCCTAAGACTCCCTGAGACACGCTACTTCTACATAATTTGAGAAGTCACAGAAATATTTCCATTGTCTTTCTACCCTAAGTAAATGTGAATGAATTTAAGATATTTCCCAATGGCTTTATGTACTGATGTTTGTAAAGGGCCAGAACTCCCTGGGGGTAAGTTCAAAAACAAACCCAGCGTGAGTGTCCTGGTGACCCAGCAGCTCAGACCTGCCATAAAATCCTATTTGGAGAGGACATGGCAATCTGGTCCATGGCATTTGGCTTAGTGGTTCTGATTGTGACAGATGATGATTCAAGTTTACTCATGTACACACCAGAGCTTCACAAAGTGACCTTTTTTGAGGTCCCTGAGGTCAGACAGGGAGGGAGGGAGGAGCACAGGGCACTCTAAACAAAGCAGCTTTGTTTTTACACCACTTGCTCAGACAAGTGTCCCCTCCTTTGCTGCAGCCTTTGCTGTGGACTCTAGACACAGTGACTAAAATGTGGCAGAAATAAAAGGCAAATCTGGAAATCCTTGCAAAAATCACCCTCTCTAGCAAATGTGACCCATGGGATTGTAGCTCAATGAGTTACTTATTGTCATTGACTTTTTTGTGCACTCTTTTTTGTTATGGCCATTTAAAAAGTAGTTGCATAAAATCATCAAGCAATCTATGTATATTGCACACACTGTACTAGGTTTATGGCTGCTAGCATTTAGGCTAAAATAATTTAATATCTCTAGGATTCCTTCCAGTGGGCCAACCATGATAGCACAGTGCTCTGCAATGCTGACAGCTATATGGGAGGTCAGCGTTTGGTTCCTGGGTTGACCTGTACATGCTGAACACACTTGTGCACCCATAATCCTAGCTGGCTAGGAAAGGCTATGGAGAAGATTATGGCATGAGATTCTGTTGAAGATGCTTGTCTTTCAGGAAGGAAGGGAGGAAAGAAGGAAAAAAGGAAAGCAGAAAAGAGAAGGAGGAAAATGAAATCTTTTAAAAACACTAGGGAATTGGAGTATGTCAATAATTTCTATCCAGAGTTAAATACAGGGTATTGAACATTACATATTTTATTTAAAACATAAAATATTTTAGAAACCAGAGAAAATTAAATTTGACACATTCTTCTTAACCAATAGGAACATAAAAAGAATAAAATTTCAACCAAGGGCCATCTGAATCTGCATAAAATCTAGGTATGTGATAGTTTTACGTTCTCATAAAACTAGTTGAGAAACTGTAGACTAGATTATTTCCAAGATTTCTTTCAAGTTCAAAAAGTCTGTGATTCTATAAGTACTCCTCATGATGGATTTGGTGTTTTTCTAGTTTAGATAAGAGAGAGGGATTCTTAGAGAAAGATAAATCATTAAGGCCTAGGACATAATCAGTGGTTTCCAACGTTGACATATGATTGTTTATTCATTTAAATGTGTCTGCTGACCCCCCCCCAAAAAAAGCTCACAATTTTCTGATTAATTATACTGATGCTAGCCAAGAAATGAAATTAATTTAGGCCCAAAGAGAATTTTTCACTTGCCTTTATCGATCTCCCCTATCTTCATAGCCTAAATTAGCCATATAATACAGTTAAGAAATATTTTTTAAACCACCTTTGTCAGCTTTCTTTCTGACTCTTGTGCTTTGCAAACAGGTCAATAGTAAATATAAAACAAAGAAACAATAAATCTTAAGTTCTTTTAATAGCTTATATACATTTTTTTTCTTTGTTCCCTATTACTTCAAACTGAAAGGACCAAAGAGGAGAAAATAAAAATGAAACATAGTAAGAATAAAACGCAAGAGCAGAGATCAACTGAATTAGAAGAGAAAGTGAGGGAAAAAAATCCAAGAGAAGTTTTTAGGGAAAATCCATCTATGAAGGAAAAGAAGACAGAGGTACGATACAGGGTGTGTTTCCTGACTCATGCCTTGGCTCTGTACCTGGGTGATTCATTTGGTGGAAAACATAGCTGGGTCAGAGGGTGTTTTACAGGTCCCAAACATTCTTGGGATCATTTGAAACCATTTTGTGTGGATTTTTTTTCTCACTTTCTCATTCAGTGACGTGAGATGCATGTAGAAACATTTCCCTTCCCTTCTTTAAAATGGAAGTATTAATTGCTTATCAGATATGGCCCTGATTAGGTCAACCTGAGACTGGATGGTGAAGGCAATGGTGTTCCCTCATGGTCAAATGTGTGGTTTGAGTCCTAGAACCTGTGATTTGAGAAACGTGGGCACATGTGTGTGAGTGCCCCAAATCCCAGAAGGAAAGAGAAATTGAGAAGAAGGGATTGAGGCATGATGACCATGCTCCTTGATGGGAGTAGGGAGGCTGCATTAGCCCTTTCTCTCTCTTTCTCTCCGACTCTTTGTGTCTTTCGGACCAGTGCATGTATCCTCTGGCAAAGAAGAGAGAAAGAGAGAGAGAGAGAGAGAGAGGAAGGAAGGAATGAAGGAAGAAAATAAGGAAATAAAGAGAATTAGCCCCTGATTATTGAAGGCCCTATCTGTATGGCCACTTTAGATTAAGAAACTGTATCCCAGGGACCAGCAGTTAGCATAATGGCTATGTCGCTGGACTCCCATGTAATCGACTGCAGTTCAAGTCCTGGACCTAGCAGCTTAAAATCACACCAGGTGCGTGTGCGTGCATGCCCGAGATCCTGAGAGGGGAATAGAGGAGAAGGGATTGCGGCGTAGCCATCCCCCCGGGGAGGTGATTTCTCGCTTTCTGTCTCTCTGTCTTTCTCTGTCTTTCTGGTGAGCGCACGTGCCCTATAGCAAAAACCTCTTCAAAAAAGTTTCTGGTGAGCGCACGTCCCCTATAGCAAAAACCTCTAAAAAAAAAAAAAAAAAAAAAAAAAAAAGAACTAGATCCTGGACTTAGGAGTATGGGAAGTGTTTAAGAAACTGAGACAAGGGACCAGCAGTTAGCGTAATGGCAATGTCGCCAAACTCCTATGTAGCCGACAGTGCTTCAAGTCCCGAACCTGGTGGCTTAAACTCATGCTAGGCACATGTGCATGCGTGCCCAAGATCCCGAGAGGAGAATGGAGGAGAAGGGATTGCGGCATGGCCATCCATCCTGGGGGGTGATTTCTCACTTTCTGTCTCTCTGTCTCTCTGACGAGTACACGCGCCCTATAGCAAAAACCTCTCAAAAAAAAAAAAAAAAAAAGAGAAACTGGGACAAATTTGTTCCTAGCAGCCTGTCATTTTCTCCTGACAAGAATAGAGAGGAGTTGGTCCCCCCAAGGAAATTTGTTTGGATAGGTCCAAAGGGGACAGGCCCTTGGAAGGTGCAGTCTAGATCACTGGCTTTCAAACCTTTTTGATCATGACTCATAATAAGACATATATTTTATATCAAGACTTAGTCCCCCACACACTTCTGTGTCTTATAAAATAATGCTTAATACATATATCTGATATTTCCTATTCTATATCATTCCATTCTAGTCTTCTGTTATTTTCAATAAATGTTAGCCAAGACCTATTAAATAGATTTCACTATGACTCCTGGAACTCAGTTTCTGTCCTGTCTGCAGCCTGCCCCGCCCCTCCCCCCAACACATCAGTAAAATACAGTTGAGCCAGTTCTCAGGAACACCGCTCACACTCCATGGTTCATGCTAAACACCTGCAGTTTCTCGAACATCATGCTGTCTTTCACTTCCTGGCACATGTCATTCTGTAGCTCAGAGCACTTTAAAACTTTCCCACTCCACCTCCCCTTTCTTCACCAGGTTCACTCCAGCTGGTTACAATAACTCAGAATTCAAGGTCTCTTTCACTTAGGCTGTGTATCTGTTTTCTGTACTCTGCAGAGGATCTTGCCTTGTCTTCATCAATCTCATCAAGCTGCATTATAATAATCTGTTCGTGTTTTTCTTTCCCACCAGTTTCCTTGTCTTATTGTAGATCCACAGGAACTGGTTCATTGCTCGACACCCACCTGTTTCATAAACTTCAGATGAGTGAGTCCCACCCATTAGTGGAGTGGGCTGACTGGGTAAGCCGTAGTCTGTTTACCACGAACAACAAAGCCTACTTAAAAAGGAGAGGATCTTCTGTGTTACAGGTACCATGTGCTGAGCCTCGTTATAGTCTTTTTCTGTTGCTAATAGGAGATAGAGTAGGAAAGTAGTTAAGGACTGACTGGAACTGCACAGAACTAGATCCCGGCTCCTCAGTTATTGATTCTGTTGCCTTAGGCGAGTTACTCAATTGGGGGAAAAAAAAAAATCTCAATTTCCTCATCTGCAAAATAGGAATAACAGCCTTCTATAGCTGTTGTCAGGATTGTGTGAATGTCATTAAACAATGGCATATAAGCGCCAAAAAAGCAAGAGTTGGTGTTGCTTTGGCTCATTGTGGAGAACGTGGTGGCCCTTGGCAATGCATAGCAGCTGACACTCACATGCATTTCTCACTGCTCCTACCTAGGACTCCTTGGAGTGTGCATGATACGCAGAATAATCTCTTGTAACTTCCTTGATAAGAAGCCGTGATCCCTCCAGCGCCTGACATGCAGTGACGTGAGATGCATGTAGAAACATTTCCCTTCTTAAAAAGAATGTTGTCTTTCAGGCCGTTAAGCTAAAATCCAATTTCGTCATTCTGTGGTTGTTTGGTTCTGTGGAAGTTATACAATTCTGGTATTTTTTTTTCTTTTTACAGAATTATTTATTTAATTTTATTTGTTACTTTTTTTTTTTTTTCCTTTAACCAGAAAGAGAGAGAGAGAGAAAGAAGGGGAAAGTGAGAAATTAAGCCTCCAGGTCTGGGACTCAAACTGTGGTCAGCCATGTGAGAGTCCAGTACCTTAACCACCATACCACCTACTAGCTCCTATAATTGTATTTTTAAGTTGCTTCATGTGTTCATTTGATTCTTTCCTCTCCTTTTGTCTCTTTTCTGACTCTACATCCATGCCATATCACCAGTTCATTGAATAGTAGATGGGCTCACATAGGTTCTGAATCAGTCTTGGGGGGAAATGACTGAATTTCTCAGCATCCCTAGAATCGTTTCACTCCCTTCTACAGAGGTCTTGTGCAATATCATAAGGAAGGAAAATCCCTTATTACTTAATGTCGTTTATTGTTCCTCCTTTCATGAATGGATGTTTGTATTCCAGGGTTTCATTCTGGGCCTTTTTCATTTTTAATACTTTTGGAAGTAACTTGTCACATAACAAAGGTATTGTTTTCAGCTTTTTTGAATTTCATCAGTTTATAAACAGTTCTACATATTATATTTCTACCAAAAACACAATGAAACAAAATAAACAAGTTTAACAAAATTGTTCTCAAACTTTTTAATAAACCATAACAAATAAAAGTACAGGGTTGCTTCATTTGTGTAATTGTAATATTAAAATATCAAAACAATAAGAATGAAGAGCTCCTCATAAAAGTGTTCTCACCTAGCCTTCACTTTCTCATGCATTAATCAAAAAATCCTGTTGGTATAATGTTTATTGCAGAATCTTTTAAGTAGCAGAGTTAAAAGACCTAGATTATTAGTTCATGATGGTTACCTCACATTTTGTAGAACTGAAGAACAGGATTGAAGATCAGGGTTGCCTTATTATATATTTATCCCATTATATGTAAAAGTCTACCCAAAGATGTTTACTCAGTCACCATTTCAAAGTGCCCTCTTTATTAACTCCTCAGATATATACAAAGAGAATAATATAAAATAGTAACTTCTATTGCACTAGACTAACCTATTAAGTCGTCCATAGGACAATATACTTTTGTTCTTATGCTGACTTTTTCAAATTTGAAATTATTCCAGAGTCACTATAGTCATATTATGCTGGTTGGGGCTCTTCATTAAAATTTTGAAAATAAGCTAGCCACAGTGGCACAGCAGTTATGCAACACTCTGCAATACTGCAGCTACATGGGATGGTCCCAGTTTGTATCCCAAGCCTCCCTGTACACACACGAGAGACAGGCATATGTGTTTATAATCCTGGCTGGCTGAGGCTGGGGGTGGATTATGGCATGAAGACCCTGTTGGGTATCTCTTTCTCTATATATCTCTCTCATGGAAGAAACAAACTTGAAAGAAAGTATTTTTAAAAAGCTTTTTAGAAATTGGAGGAGTATATTTTTTAGGAACATGGATCCATTTTGATAAGTGTGATTAGGAGAAAGAGAAGTTTACCTTGCTGCAGAATAGGTCTTGCTTACATGGTACAGTGATAGGGGATCAAGTAGAACACAGACAGGCAGCCCTGCCTGGATAAAAGAGGAGAGTTAACATTTGCAGAATCTCTACTATATGGTAAGTGCTTCATAGGTCTTTTACACCCTGGCATTGAAACTATAAAGAATATGATTGCATCCATTTTAGAGAAGTTACAGCTCATTAAAAAGAAAGAAAGAAAGAAAGAAAGAAAGAAAGAGAGAGAGAGAGAGAGAGAGAGAGAGAGAGAGAAAGAAAGAAAGAAAGAAAGAAAGAAAGAAAGAAAGAAAGAAAGAAAGAGAGAAAGGGAGAGAGAGAGAGAAAGAAAGAGAAAGGGAGAGAGAGAGAGAAAGAGAGAGAAGGAAGGAAGGAAGGAAGGAAGGAAGGAAGGAAGGAAGGAAGGAAGGAAAGAAAGAAAGAAAAGAAAGAGAGAGAGAAAGAGAGAAGGAAAGAGAGAAAGAAAGAAAGGTTTAGTCACCTCTCCAAAGTCACACAAGTTTTATGGAACAGAGTCTGGAGTCTGGATGTGAGTCCAAGCCTTGAGAGTGCATGCTCTTTCCACTAACTGCACAATCTCAGAGTGCTCCGGTGAAACCTGTTACGTGGCAGTCAGGCAGGTGTTATACTTGATGTCTATTTTACATTTTCACTTCGCAAGCATTCCCTTACAAATTGAGGAGAGGCTCTACACAATGAAACTTGAGATAGCATCTTCTCAGCCCTCTACCTGAATGGTTCCTCTGAGGAGATCACTGTAGCCTGAAATGGTTTTCACATGGCTCTGAAAACATTTGATGAAGTGGAAAGCATTGTGTTCATTGTGGCCATTCCTGTAGTACTTTTTAATAATCATAAATTTGCAGAATGAAAATATTTCAGGAAAAACAGTATGCTATAATATGAACTCATAAAGACAAGAATATTAAAACCCAACCAAATACATATAGGGAAATTTGTTCCACTGTATGAACACAGGCATCAGGAGGACTCTCTCCTTATCTAGAGTTCTTGCTTTCATCTTCTTCAGTTATGTGAGAATAATTCAAGGGTCTGATCTCATTCTCAGAATAGACAGGATCACCCTGCAGAAAGCAGAGTGAGTCGCAGAAACCAATATCTTCCTTGAAGCAATTTATTAACACTTCCTGAGATAACAACCACGGAAGTGAATAGTACTAATTTAGTTCTGGGCACCTGACCGGTACAGAGTGTATTCCTGGGTAGAACCTGGATCATCACTGCTGGCTGGACTCACTTCTCCTTCCCCATCAAGGAACCTGGAGACCATTAGGAGGGGTGGAAAAGTTAGGCACCATCTCCCGACTTGGAGATCAGCCAATGTGCTGTACCTTACTGATAGTGGACTGGTGATTTATCCAACTCTCTCATTTTACATGTAAGGAAGTGAGATTTGGCAAGACTTCCTTGTGCTCACATAACTGATGATAGAATATGGAATAGGATCTGCTTCTTCTGAACTCCCAGTCTAGAACACTGTCCATTCCCTAGTCACTCACTGACTCATACATTTATCTAACATTTAGTGGCTGTGCAGTGTACCAGTAGCTGTTTCTACAAAGATGAGTTAGATGCAGATGCTGCACTCAAGGCCTTTACCTTGCCTTATGTTTTTGATTTCCGAGAGAGTCTGAGTTCCATTAGAAAAATGACACTATGCCAAGGCAATTTCTCCACTCTGGCTGGATTAGCCAGTCATTACTGGATCTGTACAATCCCATTTCCAGTATCCAAATGTGTTCTCCCTAAATGGCCTATTATTCTCTGACCTTCTGATTTTCTTATTTGGGTTTCTCACCTAAACATAGCATTACTGATAAATAATATTTAAGTAGGTGAGCGCAAAAGATCAAGCTATTAATACTACAAAGAGGCTCCATTTTCTTTCTAGTGAAAGGGAGAATCAGTATGTGTATATATGCATGTGTGTATGTGTATGTGTGTGGAGGTGTGTGGTTGATTTGTTTATGGTGGGTCATAGTATTAGCTATGAGTCTAGTCTAAACTTGACATAGCTGCAACATTCACCAGACTACCTAAATTGGGTAAGTAGATTTTTTTTTTAAGTTTTTAATATTGGAAGGATACTCTTTTTATTTTTGAAACCTAACTTGGAACTCTTTAGCTGACTGGCAAGTATTTCCCAATGGCCTACTGTATTCCTAGAAGTTAGGACGATGAGAGACTGAGTCAGAGATTGGGATCCTCAAACCAGTTTCTCATTCTTTTCTGTTGCTGTCCTTCTTATTCCCTTTGATCCTGAGGTAAAATAAATAAATAAATAAATAAATAAGTAAGTAAGTAACAGACTAGAAATATTGCCCCCACATCACGGAGGAGGAAACTGAGATGTAGAGAGATTTAGTGACTTGCTAAGAACCTTAACACTAGTTCGAGGTAAAGCTAAACTCGAGTGGGATTCTGGGTCTTCTTAACTACCAGAACAATGCTTTTAAAAAAACTACACCGGATTACCTGCTCATATTTTTTTAAAAACACAGAAGAGATTAGAGAAGGAAATTGTTGCTGATGCATAAATGTGACCTTCTGATAGAATAATAATAATGAAATGAAAATGTTAAAGTTCATTTTAAATACTATCTAAAACCAGGTCATGAATCCATGCCCTGGCTTTTCTTCCACGTGAGCAGAATTGAACTCTTTTCCCAGATGACAGGTTTCGCTGTTACACCCTTGTGAGTTATAAAGACTGTACTTGCAGGGATTTCTGCTGAGTTTCTCCTAAGTAATGACTTTGTGATGGAGAGATACAAGTAGCATATTCACTGAGCTTTTATAACTCTAGAGAATGCTTCTTCTAGAGCTTAGAGCTTATTGCTCACTCAATTGATTGACTTTGTCTGGAAGGTGGCCATTAGTCTTCCAGTTCACAGAAGTTAGGACTATTCAATTACAGTAAGCCAAGAAGCAAGGAGAGATTAGAGCATGGCATCACTAGGTAAATATGGAAAATGCTAAACTGCTTCCAGATTTCAGTGTACTGCCTGGACTACTTTCTGGAGGACTTGAGAAGGGCTGGAAGCTGAAGGAATCCAATGTATTTAAAGCTAGGACAAGGTAGAAATGTGTTGTTCATCCACAAACCAGCCTTTCTTAGCATCACTCCCTGCTGGGTAACATTCATAAGGCCCTTCCCAACACTGATTTCCACATTTGTCAAATGAGGAGGGAAAATAAAAGGAATTATAGATTGCTAGTTTGATAAATTTCTGTGGTGGTCATTTTATCATCAGTTACTATGATATGGGCTGTGGTGGTATGTGTCTGGGAGAAAGTAAAAACTGGTCTTTTGGCTTGTGATCACCTATTTGATTTACTATCCACAGATGATATTAAAATTAACTTTCATTTGCTGAGTAAATCTGGATTGGCAATAGGAGATGGAAAAAAAGGAGTGGCCTGGGTGTGACGGGAATTAGAATAATAATCCCTAGTGGTTTTGAGGTTGCAAAGCACCTTCTCTTATATAGTCTCATTGGATTCCTACAAAATTCTGGAAGGGCAAGCATTCTTAGCTCCATTTGACAGATAGGAAAAGTGATGTTACAAAAGGTTAAGAGACTGACAAGTTTTAAAAAAAAAAATTGATGGCAGTATAAAGAGAAAAATAAAAGCCTAAATTCTCCTCTCTTGTGTAATACACCAGAGAATGATTAGAATCTACTGTGAAGCTCTTTAGCTATTCTTTAGATAATCCACGATTGATTGATCAGAACACACATCCACGAAGATTTAGGTGTTCTATTCTTTCCGTGCTTTCACACCTGCTCTTCATGTGACTTTTCTCTCCCAAGCCCATTACTGGGGGAACTTCAATTTAATCTAAAAACCACTTCCTCCAAGGAGACCCAAGATTTTATTTAATGGCCATCCTGTGGGCTTCCATGGCACTCAGAGATCGCCACCACGCATCCTTACCAATTGAATTATATTACCTGTGTTGGAATATCTAGGCATTAAGACTATTTATTTACAATTCGTTCACCAGTGGTTCTTTTTCATCTTTGAAAACCCCAACACCTAGAGCAGCAGGCTCTGAGTAAATATTTCTTGTGTAAGTGCAGCATGATTTACAGTAGCCAACAGAGAGTTTTGCTTCTATATTGTCCTCAGAGGTAAGAGGAATATGATAACTCTTCTCTCATTGCCCCTCCCCACAGCTTTATTAACATAGAGCTGACAAACAAAAATTATATGTATTTATGGTGAATAATGTGATGTTTTAATATATGTATATATTGTGAAATAAGTTTTAATATATGTATATATTGTGAAATAATTAAATTAAGCAACTTAACATATTGATCACCTCACATACTTGTTTTTCAGGGCGAAAATGTTTAAGATCTACTTCCTTAGTAATTTTTGAGTATATTATATATTATTATTAACTATTATCACCATGCTATACAATAGAGCTCAAAACTTATTCCTTTTTTCTAACTGAAACTTCGTACCCTTTGGCCAACCTTCACAGCCATCTGAAATAGTAATGTTTCTGAAAAAAGGCTCTTAGGAAGCCAAAAACTAGTTATTTGTTGAATGTAGATCATTCCCAGAAGTAAGCTTTAGAGTTGGAGAGGACTAGAAGTGTGACAAGGATGGAGGTTAGTGTTTGTGTAACTATAGGGGGAAAGAGGTAAGGGCAGGTATTTTTGTAGTTACTGGAAACCTTACCCATGGCACTCAGCCTGTTCATGTGTCTGGTGCTATTCCTGGGAACCAAATTTCATGCCAACTTCTAGCTGTCAGATATCAGTTTCAGGAAGAGACTTCAACTTGTTTTTGTGGTTACTTATAACTACATTTTCCTCTTTTGTGTCCAGTTAGAAGACCCACATTACCTCTGAGATATGCTATCAGAACCACATATAGATGGAACATTAGAAATATGGCAGAGGATAAGCAAGTCTTAAGAGACACAAAACACGTAAATTTGGAATCCGGCATTTAACCTAGTACCTGCATATGCAAAATCTTTTTAAGTATTTAAGAATTAATGAATGTATGGATATATGATCTGATAAAATCAATTATTCCAGTCTTCCCAGTGGGAACATCACTATAATGGCAGAAGCTTAAAAGACATGTAGAATTTGACAAGGGATAAGCATTATAGGCATTGAGCTGAACTTTTAGCAAAACCAGTCATGCACGTTGCTGTGTTACAATAAAATTTATTTACAGAACAGGAAGTGGACCATGTTCAGTGCACCATAGTTTCACGACTCCAATATAAATTATAGCTATCAATTCCCACTTTTACTGTTACATTTCCTTCTGAAAATCCTGCCTGTGTTCTCCGTTGTCCACAAGCTGAAGCCAGAACTCCTTTACTCTCTGCTCTGACCTAAACAGTACTTTCACAATCCCTGATATTTGATGCTCCCTTTTCTCTCTTTGAGCTCAACTAACATTGTTCCTTACAAATAATACCATTCTGTTTTTTGTTTTTTGTATTTTTTTAGAGACATTTTTGCTATATGGTGTACGTGCTCACTGGAGTTACAGAGAGACAGAAAGCAAGAAATCACCCCCACACACCGAGAAGGGATGGTCATGCTCCAGAAGGAATGGTCCCTTCTCCTTCACTCTCCTTGGTCAGGATTTTGGGCATGAACACACACATGCCTGGCATGAGTTCTGAGTCATCAGGTAGAGGACTTGAACTGTGGTTGACTATGTGGGAGTCCAGCGACCTATTATGCTATCTGCTAGTTTCAATAATATCATTCTTGTTTTTTTAAAGAGAGATTTTTGTTTTAAGGTGCATGTGTTTGCTGGAGAGACAGAGAGAGACAGAGAGACAGAAAGTGAGAAATCACCTCCTAGGGGGATGGCCATTGCTGCAATCCCTTCTCCTCCATTCTTCACTCAGGATCTTGGGCACACATTCACATGTGCCCAGCATGAGTTTGAAGCCTCCAGGTCCGGGACTTGAACCATGGTCGACATAAGAGTCCAGTAACATAACCATTACACCATCTGTTAGTCCTGATAATACCATTCTTAATGCTTTCTGCTTAGCTAAATCCTATTCATCCTTTATGATGGACATCTTCCCATGCGGTGGAAGAGTCATATCAGAATCATTTCAGAAGCCTTTTGAGTTGAAACACAATGCTCTGTTCCTGTCCTAAGTTCTCATAGGCCCAGTATGGATGGAGAACAAGGAAAACAGAGATATATGCATACGTGTGTGTGTGTATATATATATATATACACACACACATATATATTTATATATATAATAGTTTGAAATATATATAA
>NW_006209346.1:152200-166196 GCF_000334495.1 Tupaia belangeri chinensis
TATATATATTCTTTCCTTTTATGGATGAGTGAATGACACAGAGAGACAGATAGGCACTTCCAACTGAGTCTTCATGCCACAATTCACCCTTAGCAAGTCCTGGATCATGGGCACTTGTGTACATGGCATGTTAGAGAGATTTTGGGATGCAAACCCAGATCCTTCCTATGTGAGTCAATCCTACAAAGCATCTCTCTGAAGATGACATTCCAATGAGGAGGAACATGTAGACAAAAGAGTGAATAAGATAATAAGATAATTTTAGACAGTAAGAAGAAAACATGATAATGGAAGGGAGTGGTTAGAGAGGGATAATTGGAAGGATAAGGAATTCCTTTAGATAAAGGGGTCAGGAAAGGCTTAAGGAGTCTATAATTGAACTGAAGTATGAGTACACAGATCTAGAGTAAGAGAATTGCAGGCAGAGCAGATAATACAGTTTTATCTTCGCCTTCTCTGAAAATACTATTGAACATAGAATGCTGGAGTAAGAAGACTCATTTTTTGGGGGGGCGGGGAGAGGTTTTCGCTATAGGGCACATGCGCTTGCCAGACAGACAGAGAGAGACATAGAGACAGAAAGCGAGAAATCACCCCCCAGGGGGGATGGTCACGCTGCAATCCCTTCTCCTCCATTCTCCTTTCGGGATCTTGGGCATGCACGCACACGCGCCTGGCGTGAGTTTTAAGCCACCGCGTCCAGGGCGCAAACTGCGGTCAATTACGTGGGAGTCCAGCGACATAGCCATTACGCTAACTGCTGGTTCCCAAGAAGACTCTTAGAGACGGTTAAAAACAATTCTCCCAGGGACCAGTAGTTAGCGTAATGGTTATGTCGCTGGACTCCCACGTAATTGACCGCAGTTTGCGCCCTGGACGCGGTGGCTTAAAACTCACGCCAGGCGCGTGTGCGTGCATGCCCAAGATCCGAGAGGAGAATG
This sequence comes from Tupaia belangeri chinensis, assembly GCF_000334495.1. NCBI lineage: Eukaryota > Metazoa > Chordata > Mammalia > Scandentia > Tupaiidae > Tupaia > Tupaia belangeri. The sequence continues at coordinate 153,142 of NW_006209346.1, forward strand.
GAGGGGAAGGGATTGCGGTGTGGCCGTCCCCCCTGGGGAGCGATTTCTCACTTTCTGTCTCTCTGTTTCTCTGTCTGTCTGGCGAGCGCACGTGCCCTATAACAAAAACCTCTCCCCCCCCCAAAAAAAAGAGAAAAAAACAAAACAAAACAAAATTCTCCCATTCCCTTTAGGGTTGCCCAACAAAATACAGAGGCCTAGTTAAATTTGATTTCATATAAACAAGTTTTTTTAGTATAAGGACTAATTGTAGTATAAGAACAAAAAAAAAAATATGTTGTTAATTTGAAATTTAAATTTAGCTTAGTGTCCTGTATTGTGTTTATTTGATTGTTTATTTTTTGCTAATTCTGACAAATTCACATTATTTTACTTATATTACATTGTTGGGAAATCATGATCTACTTTTCTATGCAAAACTGCATAACAACTCTTCCAATGAACCAACAGAAAAAAAAATGGCTGAGGTGATTTATGTCTAATATAATATTGGAGCTTAACTGTTACAAAATCTGAGTCTAAAGCTCTTCAATTTGATGATGGTTATTTTAGACTTTCTATTGTTTGTAATTGTCTTGTTGGATAAGGAATTTGTCTTCCCAACAATTTTTAAGGACAAGTTCCTTATGACTTTTAAAAAGATCATATACTAATTGTAATATTAAATGTCTAATTTGCTCTTTTATCCCCTTTCTCTTGCAAACTTGAAACAGCAGTACATTCTTAGATACAAAGGTGACACAGCTTCTGCCCTCATGTATAATAAGAAAAATTAGCATATATAGGTCATTTAAAATAAGTTAGTGCCAAGGTCTTCTAAGCAGGAAGAGATGGCTTCTAGCTGATGGGAATCAAAGAAGCCTTTAAGTAGGGGATAACATTTGACTTGCACCTTGATTGATGGCAAGGATTTTAACAAAAATTATAGAGAACATCATTCTGGAAAAAACACCTTAAAGAAGGAGTGGTGGTAAAAATAACAGAACTCATTTTGGGAATAAGCTTATCTCTGTGGCAACAAAGAATAATTAAAGAAGAAGAGTAGAGATGTTAGACCAGGGTTGTAAATGACCATAATGAAAAAAAAATACAGCAAACTGAATTTATTTGATAAATTAAGATTAAAGATTTTTGAGCTGGCACTTGATGTAATAAGAACCACAAATGAAGAAAACCTATCTGATGATGGTGTAAAACAGAGACCAATAGGAGACTGAGTGTAGAAGTCTTAGGTAGTTAAATGATGACTTAATGCTATGTAATAATACCAGAAAAGGAAAGATGGAACTATTTGTAATAAATATTTTTGAGATAGAAACCCTTGAGTGTGCCAACTGATGGGCTGTAGAAACTGGGGATAAGGAGGCACTGATAATAGCTCTAAGATTTTAAAGTTAAATGCCTAGAGCAATGATGGTACCATTAATTAAAATATGGTAGGGGGTAGATTGTACGTGGAAAAGATGATGACTTTATCTTTCTTAAGTATCACATTATAGAATTTGATAACTGTAATGATCATCATGATAATACCCAATCCCTTTTTTTTAAGAGGAAAAGAAGCCAGTAATAGTAAAAGACTTTCCTGTGATCACTCAGAAAGTTAGTGGAATAGTCAGTTTGGGAAATCTGATGTTCTACTTTCCCTGAGTGGCATTTGTTTTTCAGAAGATGATCCATCTTACGGTAAATCTATGAAAATGAAATAATTATGTAATCAGGTGTAGTGGTCAGATGGAAAAGTAGATGCGACGCTTTGGTAACAGATCAAAGACAATGATTTGGAAGGTATCTAAATGAAAATAACACTTGAAGATGTGCAAGCAAATTAAATTGTTAAAGAAGGGGCCAGCAGGTTGTGTAGTGGTTTTGATGCTGGACTTTGACATGACTGACCACAGTTAGAGTACTGGACCTGGCAGTTTGAAATTCACACCTGGCACATGTGCATGCATGCCCAGAATCCTGAGAGGAGAATGGATTGAGGCATGACCATCACCCTGGAGTGTGATTTCTCACTTTCTGTCTGTCTGTCTGGTGAGCGCACACACCCTTTAGCAAAAATCTCTCTCTAAAAGCCACTCAAAAATTGCTTAAAGAAATATAGTTTATATAAGAGGTATTCAAAACATTTATGGAAAATGCATACCATGAAAAAAAAATTTGGCACCAAAATGAACTTATACTTTAATTCAATTTTTCCATGAATTCTTTGAAGCCCTCGCATATAAGTTAAATGTAACAGACGATACTGAAGAATAAGAAAAGCACTAATTTTCACATTTAGGTGGCCATTGAAATGAGAAAGAGAGAGAGAGAAAAAGAGGGAGAGAGAGAGAGAGAACAGTTTTGATTGAATGGAAGAATCAGAAACAAGAAGAAAAATCATAAACACTAAGAAGTGAAAACAGAATATAAGACCATTTCTCTGGAAGAGGGCTACAAAAAGAAAAAGATGGGATATTAGTAAAGCAGGGCCTAAAGAAAACCTTATAGATGGTTGTTGGATGAAAGGAAAATCAATGTATACATAAAAGGGGAAATTTAAAAGATTTACAGAAAAGTTAAAGTGTAAAGGGTTTTTTTTGGGTGCAAAAATGTTTGAAATCAACAGATTTTTTCCAGTAATATGCATTTTCCATGAACTTTTCAAAGACGTCTTATAGATGGAAGCAGAGAAGGTCATGGAGAGCAAGAGGTAAAAAGAGGTAAATGAGTGAGAGTATAATAGAAATTAATCAGGTTCTACAAATAAACACAGGAAATTGAGAAGCAATTAATGAGGTCCTGCAAATAAACACAGGAAATTGAGAAGAAGAAATTGAGGAGGACACTAAAATGGGTGGGTAAAGCAGAGAAAAAGAAACCTTCTGAGTCATGAAGTAGTAAAGTGGATGGAATTCAAATTAACCTTTATTTTACCAATGACGTAGGAAGTTGGGTCCTGGGTTAAAAGTAAGGAGATAAGGCTGAGCCCATAGTCTAGTGGGTGACCATGGTTGGAATCCAAGTCCTGACAGCTTAAAGAATGCATTGGGTGAATGTGCATGTGTGTATTCCTGACAGAATGTAGAAAGGAATTGTGGTGTGATCATGCCCTATTGTAGGTGCTTTATCCCTCTCTTCGTCTCTCTGTCCCTCTCTTTCTGGAAGACGTATGCACCCTCTTGGGGGGGGGTGCTGAGAGTTTAGGAATAGGAATATGGCAATTCAATCCAAATTAATATACCCATTTAATGCAACCCCTATAAAATTACAAGAGACATTCTTCACAGATCTACAAAAGACAATCTACAAAAAAACAAAATCCAGAATTTGTTTGGAATCATAAAAGACCCCATATTGCCGAAGCAATCCTGCACAAGAAGAATGGAATGGGCAGTATTTTATGACCTGTCCACAAAATATATTACAAAGCTGGGATAAACAAAACAGAATGGTACTGGCACAAAAAAAGATATGCGGACCAATAGAACAGAGTAGATACCCCAGAAATAAACCCCAAAACATATAGCCAACTGATTTTTGACAAAGGATATCAGTCAATCCAGTGGGAAAAGGAAAACCTCTTTAGCAAATTGTGCTGGAAAAACTGGGTATTCACCTGCAGAAAGATGAATCTGAACCCCTGTCTCTCACCATTAACAAAAATAAACTCAGAGTGGATCAAAGATCTAAACCTAAGACCTTACACTATAAAACTACTGGTGGAAAACACTGGGGGAAACTCTGAGAGACATTGAAGTAGGAAAAGACTTCTTAAATAAGATACCCCACCCCCATCCAAAGCACAGACAATAATCCCAAGAAGTGAGATTACATCAGATTAAGAAGTTTCTGAACAGCAAAAGAACCAGTAGTTAGTATGAATTGATAATCCTCAGAGTGGGAGAATATTTTTGGAAACTATACTCCAGATAAGGGACTGATAACCAGAATACATATGGAACTCAAGCGGCTTACTCCCCCTCCCCCCCCCAAAATTAACCCAATTAAAAGATGGGAAAATGAGCTTAATAACTCTCTAAGGAAGACATATGGATAGCAAAAAGCATGTGAAGAAATCCTCAATATCCCTCATCATAAGGGAGATGTAGGTCAAAACCACAATGAGATACCATCTAACCCCAGACAGAATGGCAAAGATTAAAATAAAAAAAAGAAGAAAAAAAAGGTAAGTGCTGGTGGAGATATAGTAAAAGGGGAACTCCCTTACACTGCTGGTGGGAAAGTAAATTGGTCCAGCCACTGTGGAGAACAACATGGAGGTTCCTCAATAACTTACAAATAGAAGTATATTTGACCCAGCAACCCCACCCCTGGGTATCTAACCAAAGGATAGAACACTCAGTTGGAAAAGTACTTGCATATATATGTTTATTGCAGCATTTGTCACAATTGCTAAGACATGGAACCAACCCAAATGTCCACAAACAGATAAATGGATTGGAAAAGTGTGGCACATACACTCTATGGAATACTACTCTACCATTAGAAAAAAAAAAAAAAAGACCCTGGCATATTTGATAGAAAGTGGACTAATATAGAAGATTTACTGCTGAGTGAAGCAAATCAGGCTATGAAAGAGAGACATGATATGTCTCCACTTAACACATACCGACTGTCCACACTCTATGGTGGAAACCAAAAGATTAGAGGACACAGCAGCATTGAAAATGGTTATAGATACTGGAGACAATGTGGGAAGAGGGTTGGAGAAGGGGGAGAGTGTAAGGAAAGAAATTAAGGAGTAAAATAGAGAGGCTGGACATTTATGGGACACAGAAATTAATTATTATCTGTAGATGATAATGTGTTTTGTATCCTCAACTGGACTGGTGTGAAGTATATTCATGTTGGGTAAATTCAACTTACAAGCTAAGTGATGTATAGTGATTAAATGTATAAAATAAATTTTAAAGAAGTTTGGAAAAAAGAAATAGGAATAGGAATTTGTGAATAGGGAATGTTTTTGTGGGAGAGAATGTGGGAGAGAATCAGTAGGGAAATGATAAAACTGCATTTAGGGCCCTGTTAAATAGTGCATTTGTGGTAGATCTCTTCTACTTAGTGTTGATGCTTTTCAACTAGAAAAGCAAAAGTTTCCCAGGAATTCTCAGGTTGTGGTGATTAATTTTTTTTAAATATATAGTATTGTTGATGGAATTCATGTTAAGTAAAGAGTCAAGTAGACTGGGAATAAGTGGGAGAAGTTTAGAGGATGAAGTCACATTGAGGGCCAAGGTGAGATTTCCAAGTGTGCCTTTATGCGAGGCATTCTGCTAGCCTTTGCAAACATTATTTTAGTTAATCATCATGGAGAGAAATAACCTTATGAAGTAACCATATCACCCCAGTTTGACAGGTAGACATTCTCAAGCTCAAATTAAGCAATTTAGTCAAAGACATACTGTCAATGCTGGGACGTCTTCAAACCACACCTGCTGTTGTCTCCAGTAGCCAATAGAAAATGCAAAATGGGGCAGATAAGATGGTTACAATTTGATAAGGAATTTCAGAATCAGTGGTGGAACACTTCCTAGTGATAGTTCCCAAGTGAAGCAGTTGTGACAAAAGAATCAAAATGCTAACTATCGATTTCAAGGGCCATATGTGATGATCTGTTTTTCATATACTTTTTCTTGAAGTATAACATGCAGAGATTAGAAGCCTACAAATTACAAATGCAAAAAGTCACTGAATTTTTGTAAGATAAATATGCCCATGTAACCAGTACTCAGAGCAACAAATAGATCATTACCGCTTTATAGACAGCCCCTCGAGAACCACCCAGTTACTAACTCCTCCACTGCCTTTCTTTCTTTTTTAAAAATTTATATTTTTAAAATTTTATTCATTCATAGTATATCATTACACCTTCCAAAATGAATTTTTCCTTCCAGAATATATTGAATCTTGGTCCAATCAAAGATATTACCATACCTATTATGTTCGACAGATAATTTTCCATCTTGTGTTTCTTAACTGTTTTCTTTCTTTCTTTTTTCACCTTGGTACCTCCGTCTTACCCTCTGCCATTTCCCGCCCACCTCCCACCCTGTCTCTAGTGTCCACAGTTGCTCTCCATGTCTTTATATTGTCCAATATTTCAGCTTCTGCCGTAGAGTGCAGACATGCCTTGACTTTCAATATTGCAGATTAGTTTTTGCCTCCTTGACAAAAATTTATATTCATGGAGTAATATTTTTTTCATGTACTTTTTAATATGTGATTTATTTTGCTCCACATTTACATTTATGACATTTGTCCCTGTTACAGTATGTGGCAATTGTTTTGATTAACTTAACTATCAGCATATAGCAAATAGCTACCACCTTCTCTGATGGGAAGAAAGCCCAATTATGTGAGACTCATAAACAAAATGTTATGTATTTCTTTTCTATGTGCTTTCTTGAGCAGAAAGTGGGGAAACCTGACAGATAGGTTTCTAATATATACAGTGCTATGTTGAAATTGCATTTAGGCCCAGCCTGGTGGCACAGTCAATAGCAAACTAAACGGCAGTGCTTGAAGCTACATGGCCAACCATGGGTTTGGATTCCCAGGTCAGCCTGAATACATGCCAGGTGTATACTCAAGATCCTGAAGAGCTGGAGGGGCTCGCTGGAGAGGATCGTGGTGTAATGAGACCATGTTGAGGGTGCTTCCCTCTCTCTCTCTCTCTCTCTCTCTCTCATGTGTGCTACACACACAATATTATGAATAAAATTAAAATCTTTTAAAAAATAGAAAAATATGCATTTAGATACAAGTTGTAGAAAACCGATAAAATGTCCTGCACAGTCTACTCTACAGCACTACATACAGCCTTGTAATTAAAAAAGGAGGTTCAAAATTCAATACCTATGCATTGTATACAATACATAAAGCATTCAGTGTATACTCTGATAGATATTATTAACTCAGGAAGTAGGATGGGGTTCAGCACATGTACTGGCATTTTGAAATCTGAAAACTGTTTCATTGTAAGATTTTGAAACTTTAGGATTCACCAACTATTATTAGTTGTTTGGAAATGACATACACATACTCCTGGAAGAAGATTTAAGGAAACACCAGCTGCTGTTCAGTAATATCTCTCCGGGAAGGCCCTACGCTAGCCATTTTGCAATACAAATATAAATAACTGAAAACGCTTTAAGATCCAAGACATCATGTTCTGGAAAATGATGCCCCAGCGTGGTTGGAAATTTAGGCATGTACGTGATTAGTTTAGGAAGTGGGTTTATAAAAACTCCAACTTAATCTCCCTTGAGACTCAGTTTGTTCTATAAAATAGAGATAATGTTCTCTTGGCTGCTATGAGAATCAGACGCCATGGTGTGCAAGAAAGCACTTTGCAAGGTGTAAGGTAAGAGTATGGTATGCTGAATGGATTTCCTTTTCAGTTAAGCATTGTAGGTTAAAATGAAGGAAAATACACGCAGATTGCCATGAAGCTTAGCAGGGTGAAGAAGAACTGTACCTTCAGAGTCAGAGTGCTAGATGAGTATGTGGGCTTTACCACCCACTCATGGCTGTGTGGCATCGGGCAAATTATTTAACATCCTCCAACCATAGATTCATTTCTTACATGGAAATAACACTCTTAGATTTACTAAGGGGAGTAGATCATTGTAGTAGAGCACTCCTCATGACACCTTGTGTGCAGAATTATCTCCACAGTATTGGTTACTGTAATTCTGTAATGATAACGATGACAACAGTATAATTGCTTCCCGCAGCCACTTAGTGCTGTCAATGTGCAAGGCATCTCAGAGACGTTGACTTCTTGAGGGTCCTGGTCAAGTTCTCCCACTGTTTTGTATTTCCATTTTTGAGGAGAATCTTTCCAGACTGACAAGAGATGTAAGTCTGGGACCCCAGCAGTGTCCCCGTGCAGCCACTGGGCACCTACTGGATTCAGGTGCCAAAGGGACTTCAGGTAGGAGGGCTTCTGAAGAGAAAAATTACTTGGAACCAATCATTTTCACATCTTCAGACAATTTACATCCCCAAACAATTGGCTTTGTATTCCAATTTCTCCTCCCTTATTCTCTTTGCATTCCACTTCCTTCTTCCCCATTCCTTTTGCATCCCATTTTCCCCTTCCCCCATTTTCTGCCCTTTAAAAGAATAAACCTGAGGCTGGTTCTAGTTGCAATTTCTCCATCAGAGAAGTTGTGCCCACCCAATCCTCACTTTTCTATACTTGTATGTCTTTCTGTATTTGTTATTACATCTATTTCTAATCCACAGCCTTTCCCACTCAGAAAAACGTGTTCATGCCAAGCTAGTCCCGGCACCTTCTCAGCCCCAGTGTCCCAACTGGCCCCTGCTCCTACCTATGCTTCCTTGATGAGTCTGAGAAGAATGGAACATCAGAACCAAGAAAGATCTCTAGACCTCACCTGGCCCAACACCCACACTTCACAGTGGAATTCAAGTTCAGAGAGACTGGGGCACTTGGCTTGGGTGACTAGTAAAAAAACTGGGACCAGAACCCAGGTCTCACAATTACCAGTTCAAAACTTTTTCCTACCTCACCCTAACCTCACTTCATCTCTACTCTCTTGATGGAAATGCGGGATTGTTATCTCCTTAAGAGTCAGGATTAAATCTCATTCTTCATAGAAGTCTCTGGACTATGCGTTCCATGTAAGTTACTGAGAAAAATGTTTTAAGTGAAATTAAGTTTTGGGAATTCTTTCTTCTCATATTCAGTTTTTGAGCAAACCAACTATGAAGGCCATCTTTGAATGATCAAGTTCATTTCTCTGTGTTGTAGCATTCGTGAATGTCTTACTTTTAGGGAAAGCCTTCTTCAATTCCCCTAGGCAGTTGACCCGTCTTCCTTGTGCCCTCTTGCTTTCCCAGTATGGAGCTATAGGCTAGAGCTTGTGCTGAGCAAACATAACCTAGTGAGAGCCGGAGTCAAGAAACAATGGAAGTGCTTGCTGACACTTACTAGATACTTAAAGACTAAATTTTTTTTCCATCTGTAACACAGGGAAGATAATGGCTACTTCATAAGGTGTTAAACATAAAGAGCATGAAGTCTTTAATATAGTTCAACACATTTCGAGTGCTCAATAAATGCCTTACTATTAGGTTGTCTCATAATTTATTGACATGTCTGTCTCTCCTATGGAATTGCTATCATCTTCAAGTCTTAAACCTTGTCTTAGTTTTGTATCTATGAAACCTTGTAGTGTATAGCATGGCACACAGTAGATTCTCAAGGTTTCCTGAAGATATAGACAAAGAAAAGAAAGAAAGAAAGAAAGAAAGAAAGAGAAAGAAAAAGAAAGAAAGAAAGAAAGAAAGAAAGAGAAAGAAAAAGAAAGAAAGAAAGAAAGAAAGAAAGAGAAAGAAAAAGAAAGAAAGAAAGAAAGAAAGAAAGAGAAAGAAAAAGAAAGAAAGAAAGAAAGAAAGAAAGAGAAAGAAAAAGAAAGAAAGAAAGAAAGAAAGAAAGAGAAAGAAAAAGAAAGAAAGAAAGAAAGAAAGAAAGAGAAAGAAAAAGAAAGAAAGAAAGAAAGAAAGAAAGAGAAAGAAAAAGAAAGAAAGAAAGAAAGAAAGAAAGAGAAAGAAAAAGAAAGAAAGAAAGAAAGAAAGAAAGAGAAAGAAAAAGAAAGAAAGAAAGAAAGAAAGAAAGAGAAAGAAAAAGAAAGAAAGAAAGAAAGAAAGAAAGAGAAAGAAAAAGAAAGAAAGAAAGAAAGAAAGAAAGAGAAAGAAAAAGAAAGAAAGAAAGAAAGAAAGAAAGAGAAAGAAAAAGAAAGAAAGAAAGAAAGAAAGAAAGAGAAAGAAAAAGAAAGAAAGAAAGAAAGAAAGAAAGAGAAAGAAAAAGAAAGAAAGAAAGAAAGAAAGAAAGAGAAAGAAAAAGAAAGAAAGAAAGAAAGAAAGAAAGAGAAAGAAAAAGAAAGAAAGAAAGAAAGAAAGAAAGAGAAAGAAAAAGAAAGAAAGAAAGAAAGAAAGAAAGAGAAAGAAAAAGAAAGAAAGAAAGAAAGAAAGAAAGAGAAAGAAAAAGAAAGAAAGAAAGAAAGAAAGAAAGAGAAAGAAAAAGAAAGAAAGAAAGAAAGAAAGAAAGAGAAAGAAAAAGAAAGAAAGAAAGAAAGAAAGAAAGAGAAAGAAAAAGAAAGAAAGAAAGAAAGAAAGAAAGAGAAAGAAAAAGAAAGAAAGAAAGAAAGAAAGAAAGAGAAAGAAAAAGAAAGAAAGAAAGAAAGAAAGAAAGAGAAAGAAAAAGAAAGAAAGAAAGAAAGAAAGAAAGAGAAAGAAAAAGAAAGAAAGAAAGAAAGAAAGAAAGAGAAAGAAAAAGAAAGAAAGAAAGAAAGAAAGAAAGAGAAAGAAAAAGAAAGAAAGAAAGAAAGAAAGAAAGAGAAAGAAAAAGAAAGAAAGAAAGAAAGAAAGAAAGAGAAAGAAAAAGAAAGAAAGAAAGAAAGAAAGAAAGAGAAAGAAAAAGAAAGAAAGAAAGAAAGAAAGAAAGAGAAAGAAAAAGAAAGAAAGAAAGAAAGAAAGAAAGAGAAAGAAAAAGAAAGAAAGAAAGAAAGAAAGAAAGAGAAAGAAAAAGAAAGAAAGAAAGAAAGAAAGAAAGAGAAAGAAAAAGAAAGAAAGAAAGAAAGAAAGAAAGAGAAAGAAAAAGAAAGAAAGAAAGAAAGAAAGAAAGAGAAAGAAAAAGAAAGAAAGAAAGAAAGAAAGAAAGAGAAAGAAAAAGAAAGAAAGAAAGAAAGAAAGAAAGAGAAAGAAAAAGAAAGAAAGAAAGAAAGAAAGAAAGAGAAAGAAAAAGAAAGAAAGAAAGAAAGAAAGAAAGAGAAAGAAAAAGAAAGAAAGAAAGAAAGAAAGAAAGAGAAAGAAAAAGAAAGAAAGAAAGAAAGAAAGAAAGAGAAAGAAAAAGAAAGAAAGAAAGAAAGAAAGAAAGAGAAAGAAAAAGAAAGAAAGAAAGAAAGAAAGAAAGAGAAAGAAAAAGAAAGAAAGAAAGAAAGAAAGAAAGAGAAAGAAAAAGAAAGAAAGAAAGAAAGAAAGAAAGAAAGGAGGAATAGTTGTGTTATGCAGCTGAGCTCCAACCCAAGACACTGAAGACGTGGGCTGAAGGCTCAGTTCTTCCAACCAAATAACTGTGGTGTTTTAGTCAGTCACTTAGTGTCTGTGAAACGTATCTTCTGTATCAGTAAGAAGGGTTTGCTAACACTTCACAGCATTGTTACGAGGATAATTCGGAACAGTGTATGTGAGAGTGTTTTGTAAACGGAAATGCACTTTATAAATCATGAGGACCATCTTCATAAAAAGATCTGCCTTCACTCTCTCCTTTATTTTACCTAATAATTAACCACTGCACAGTGATGGCCTCTATGGAGTAGAGGGCCTTGTGCGTAAATAGGTTTTGTGTTAGATTAGGTTGAGGGAAGAGGTCTTTGCTTTCAAGGTGTTTACAGTGTGGGTGGGAAGGTAGAACCCATAGCCTCTGCCTGTAGCCATGACAGGTAGCTTGAGAGAACTTCTAGGTGGGGAGCTTTTGACCTTGATTGATCTACTTTGTGAGCCAGTAGCAGCAGTTTCTGAAGTGACCCCTACCAGCCTGTGCATGCCAAACTCATTCAAGCTCATCTTCGGAATGCCGTCTCCTTTGTCAAATGTCAGCAGCATCATTTTCTTGTTTCCCTCATAACACACATTTTAAAGCAGCAAAGTGTATTCTCCATGACGTAAATGGTACAGGGGCACAGCTGCGGACAGAGGGTGGCCTACTGCCGAGGGAATAGAAAGTCAAGGCTAATTTCTGACTGCCCACTTCCCCACTTTGAACACCGCATACGGAGACCTGCTCTGAGGCTTTCATCTTTACCCTCACGCACAGAGGTTCTCCTTCCTTAGGTATCATTCCTCAAGTGTGCAGTTCTGGGAACCCCTAGAAAAACTCAGATAAAGAGAATTCATTTCAGCACTTCTTATATTCCTTGAGGGCTCCATAAAGTCCTTTCTGTTGTAAAAGTAGCTTCGTATTAGAAATACTCCCTGAAAGCATAGGCTAATCTTTCTAGATCCAAATCTAGATCGCTTTGATCTACTCTTTTCATCTAAATGAGGCATTTAAGTGGATATAGAACCTGCATTTTTACCTCTGGAGGCTTGGGTTTCTCCGGAATGTTTAGAAGATTTAGCTCATGTGGGTGTTATATTAGTTTTATATTGCTGTGCTATCAAGTTGTACAAATTTACTAGCTTAAAACAGCAAACAGCACAGATCAAGATTTTGGCAAGGCTGTGTTCCTTTCTGGAGCCTCTAATGGAAAATCCATTCTCTTGCCTTTTCCAGCTTCTAGAGGCTGCCCAGATCGCTTGGCGCCTGGCCCCCTTCCATCTTCACAGTCAGCAATGGTAGTCTGAGCTTTCTCACATCCCAGGACTGGGCACTGATTCTCCTGCGTTCCTTTTCCACATTTAAGGACCCTCTTGATTTTGTTGAGCCCACTCAGATTATCCAGAATAATCTCCCAATTTTAAGGCTAGCTCAGAACCAACTCTTAACTCTATCAGCTACCATAATTCCCTTTTGCTATATGATATAAGTTTATAGGTTGCAGAGGTAGGATGTACACTTTATTGAGAGGCTATTATTTTGTCCACCACAGGAAAATGATGACTTCAGGACCTCAAAATGTCTCTATAACAGAATTGGTAAACCATGGCCCCATAGGCTAGCCACTGGTTTTTGCAAATAAAGTTTTATTGGAAAACCAGACCAAACGTTTGTGCATGTACAGTGTATAGCTGCTTTAACGCTAAAATGGTGGATTTGAATATTTGTAACAGAGACTGTATGACCCACAAACCTAAATTATTTATCATCTGGCCTTAAAGGCAAAAATAAATAAATAAATGCACTGACCCCTACTCTATAGTATTCCATTTATGTCCAGTTCTGACTGTAACTCTTTGAACTCCATCTAGGGACCTCGTAAATTTATTCATATGTTTTTGCAACCTCCCAGACCATTTTGAACTCCACCTGCCTCTTTAGCTGCCCCTCCTCTATCCTTAGTTAGCACAAAACTGCT
>NW_006209346.1:166221-176166 GCF_000334495.1 Tupaia belangeri chinensis
TGCAGTTAACTCCAAGTACCATAATGTGTCAAGTATCTTTATTTTGATAAATGTGGTTTGGAATGCTCTACTTTATCTCTCTTTTTCCTGAAAGTCAAGCTCCTATTCATTCTTTTAAGCCCTGCAAAGGGCGGTGGCAGGTGGCATGGTGGTTAAGGTCGCTGGACTCCAACATGGCCGATCACACTTCGAGTCTCGCGGCTGGTGGCTTGCTTTCTCATCCCCCCCACCTCCATTCTGTCCCTCTCTGGTCAAATTAAAATAAATAAATAAAGTTAAATAAAATAATCTTTTAAAAAAAAGAAAAGCCTTGCCAAGGTATACATTCCTCCAAATAGCTTTCTCTAACACCTTCAATCCAAAGAGAAGTAATTACTCTTATTCGCAAAACAATCTTTCTGGACTGTAAATGCCTCCAGGGAAGTGTCTGCTATATCCACCCCTCTTGGTATCCCCTACGCCTAGCTGGGGAAACTGGTTTCTTCCAATCCATGGAGGGAATGACTGCAGTTTGTTTTTGTTTTTGTTTTTGTTTTTGTTTTTGTTTTTGTTTTTGGATACCAGCTCCTTTTTGCTGACCTAGGTTTCATCATTTCTGAACTAAGGGATTTTGTTGAGTATAGTCAGTCTTGAAGGCTCTGTCAGCTTCATTGGTCCTTTCTATACTGGAAGATTTGGCCTGGTTCTGTACCGATGCTGAGGAAAGAGAAATCTGAGTTAAGCTTGTGCCTGCAGATGTAGAAATTATCCAAGACATAAATCACTCATAGCTTTCGTTGTGTGGCAACGGGGCACTGAGCAAATGGGGGAAGTGGGGAGGAGAAGGGTAAGAAGTTAGCAATCTGGAGGGAATCTCTTGTGTTTTTTATCCGTCTTTCTCCAGGGGCCAATTAGGAGGCAGTACACGTAGCCTGCAGTCATAACCCTTTGCAGCAGTCCGTGCCTGGAGCTCTGTCCACTTGCTAGAGATCCACCCTAAATCCTTGTAACCATCTGGAAATCAGTCCAAACTCAATGTGGTCCAGATTAACATGCTTACTTCTCTTCCTCCAACTCCCTCACATCTGTCAGCAGTTCTGTTCTCGTGTCCCACTCCAAAGCTAGAAACCTTGGTGACAATTTTGGATACTTTCCTTTCTCCAGTTCTCTAATCCCCTTTCTTATGAAGATGTATTTTTCCCTTCCAAACATCCCTTAGAACTTAACTCTTCTCTTCCATTCCTACAGTAGGATCTTCCTGGGCTTCCTAACACTAGCTATTTCTCATTGAAGCTATTTTGTACTCTTGTCAACCTAGTTGTCCCATAGTCTCTCTCTCTTCATGTGTCTCCCATGTTTAAGAACTTACGATACCTCCTTCCTCTTCTGTATCAAATCCATCCTCCTCTGCCTCACTTCCTAATCTGGTCCTGCTCTGATTCTGCTTTTCTTCTTCACTGTTTACTGAGATCTATCTCGTTTCAACTTTACATTTCACTTTACCACCATAACTTTTTTTTTCTCCTGTGATTACGTTTACCTGGCTTGTAATTCAGTTTAGTTCAGTGCACTTCCACATTTATGAGACATGAGCTCTGTTCCAAGCACAAGCAAATATGCCTTTGCTGCTCCCAGTCCATCTCTGATGGTCCAGTCAGAGTTTGCCTTGCTGTTGTCCTTCCTCATCTATGCTCCCCTTCTGTACCACACTTTCCTTGAGACAATGATGACTGTGTCTTTTGCTCTTTACTTCTCCTCACTGGGACCTGCTATCCAAACATACAGACCATTTTTCTAGACCCATTCACTGTTCCCTTCCCACCTACTCTGCCCACTACCAATGATAATAAATTTACCTCACACGGTTGTTTTAGATTAGAAACTTTTTGTTCAGGGTGGACCCTCAATGAATGGTTGCAATGATTACTGTTTTTCTTGTCCATCCCTCCAATGGTCCCTCCGGTGTCTGGTGCACAAACTTTCAAGCATTTAGAGTTACAGAAAGTACAAAGACATTTCATCACTCCTAGGCTTTGTTCCTGCCCCAAGGCTTGATTCAACAATTCCACACTCAGCCCCACAAATTGCAATAGGTTAATGCATCTCCTTTCACCTGTTCATAAAGAAAGCAGTTATTAAGTGCCTGCTGTTTTTCAGGCACTGTTCGTGGTTTGCTATTAGCAGTTCCAGTGGCCTATTTTGTAGATGAGTCACTCTCTCTTCCTCATCTCAGATCCAGCCCTCCCTACCTAAGAGGAAGTGCAGTATGGGAACTGTGCATTTCAAGGTTTTCATTGAGGGGTTGGTCCTGAGCCTTGGCCTTATAAACCTCACGCACTCTCCACCCTCCTGGGTTCTTCTCCTGAGGTTGTGGCTGCCAGGTGCCAGCTGGAACCTCTGTCTGCTGGTTGACTTGGCTATTCACTTTCAGAAAAATAATTTCTGTTCCAAGCTACAACTATTTGAAATTCATTCAAAGTGTAGCAGTAATTCATTCAATAAATTCAATCAGAGAAAAAATTCAATTCAGTCAACGTCTGCTAAATTGAAGCAATTACTCAGCAAAACTGGCTTAATCTCAGAATGTCTACTATATGTTTCTATAATAAGATTTGTAGTATAATCCACTATTTTTTAAGATCAGTATTTTCTCTCGTTCACTATTATTTCAAATAATACAAATTTTCATAATTCAAGGAAACCTTACAAACTCCATAACATAACATGGCGTAAAAAAAATGTCAGAGGATCCATCAAAACAAACAAAAATAATATCAAACCTTGACTAATAAGAAAACAAAAACAAGTTAATGAAAATGACTCCAGGAAACTATTGTGGAGAGTCTCAGTTTTAAAACTATTCTGAATCTGTGTTCAAGTGTTATATGTGTGAACCTGGCAAAAAAAGGCCTGAATGTCAGAACTGACATGCAAAACATTTACAGTCTTTACCTGTGTGTGTGTGTGTGTGTGTGTGTGTGTGTGTGTTTTCAGGGGGAAATTGATTTAAGCCAATATTTTCTACCTAGCCTGCACATTTATGTTGGCGGGCTTTCACTGGTAAATATTAGTTTAAACCAAACACTGAAATCTTTAATCACATTTAAACAGACATCACATTATACTGCATTAGACACTACATTAGAAAGGGTGAGACAGAAAGAGCGATCTATAGCTGATAGCTACGCACTTATAAGGGTAAAAGAAAAAAATCAGCATTCAATAAAACTTTTTAGAGAGAGAGAAATGCCAAGGAAATCATTGCTGAAATACAACATTTTGTTTTTCTAAAGTCTGGAGCTGGGTTCTGTTAAGTGACGTAGTTTACAAACCAGGGGAAATTAGGGAAGGAACGGAAGTACTGCTAAATTAGGAGAAATTGGCCAAAGAAAAGCAAGCTAGCTGTGGCATACACGGCACTGGCTTCTCTCTCTGATTCTCAGACAATTCTTGTTTGCTACTGTGTCTAGTTGGGTTGCCATGAAACCTGGGGCCTAATTTTATATTTTGTTGGAGGTTCAGAATCTGCCACATAAAGCTACTGTTTGTCTACCCACAGAGGCTGTAGAAAGCATGCTGTTAACCTTTCCTAACACACAAGAACAAAACCCCAACCCAAAAAGAATCGCTTGGTTTTGTTCATTCTGTGTCTTCATTCACATCCAGTGGTTCTCACTGAATCATCCAGAGCCCCATAAATTATCTCAAGAGCCTACAAGTTTCCTGCTAAAAGGGCTCCTTTCTCCCCACCTCCACCACCTCTGCACTCCCTCACTCTCCACCTCTCACATTTCAGACACAGCCTGAGTTGCTTCGATGTTTGTTAGGGATGTCTTCTGGAGGCTATTTAATCTCTGAAATCTATTATTATCCCTGTTAATTAAACTATTGCACCCCACATTTTGAGGTAGCTGAAAAGATCTGGGAAAAGCAGGAATCCTGCTAAGATGAATGGTCAGCCCTCTAAGGCTGCCTGAAGGAAATATTGGTTTATTTTATTTATTTATTTTAATTGTTGCCAATAGAGTGTGCTTCCCAGAGAGAACCAGAGACAGACCGAAAGAGAGAACAAATAGAAATCACCTCCCAGGGGGGATGGCCGCCCCACAATCCCTTCTTCTCCATTTTCCTCTCAATATTTGTGAGACATGCACATGTACTTGGGATGTCTTTCAAGCCTTTGGGTCTAGGGCTTGAACTTGACCGTGAAGTTGCCCATGTGAGAACTATTTGACTTAAACACCATGTCACCAGCTGGTTGTTTCTTTTATTTTCCCTTAAAAAAAAAAAAGAAAGAAAGAAAGAAAGAAAGAAAGAAAAGAAAAAGATGAAATAAGAAGGTAGGACTTCAAGACTTAAAAAAAAAAAAATGAAAAATGGAAGACTTGGCTGTCCTTGTGGTACAATGGTGAAGCACTATGCAGAAGGAGCCAGATTCCTCAGAACTGACCATGGTTCAAAGCTCATCCTAGAGGCTTGAAAAGCACACAAGGTACTTACTTGCCTATGTGTTTAGGCTCTTGAAGGTATGGAAAAATGGAGAAAAAGAGAGATTGTGGCATGATTAGACCCATTGGGGTGCTCTCTCTCTTTCTCTCTCTCTCTCGTACACACAGACACCTTCTGGTTTATATATATATATGTGTGTGTGTGTGTAATTTTTTTTTTTTTTAGGTTTTTGCCATAGGGACTGTGCATTCACTGGAGAAAGACAGAAAGAGGGAAAGTAAGAAATCACAAACCCCACCCCACCAAGATGAATGGCCATGCTGTGATTCCTTCTCCTAAAGCTGCGACTGGCTATGTGGGAGTCCCAGTGCCTTAACTACCCATGCCACCTGCTGCCCCTACCAAAAAAATATATATATGTTTAATTAAAAAAATGAAAGACTGAGTTAGAATGGTTATTGCAACAATCCTGGTTGAGGAGCAATTATAATAAAAATGAACGAACTCTCAGAACCTAATCTGAAGAGAACCCCCTGTACATCTGGGGGTTAGCCTAAGAATCCTCCCCTAACCCCCCCCCAGAAGATCCAGATGCAGCTCTTTTGAAGACTGGTGCAGTGTTGAGGATCAACTTTGAATTCGGGGACCAGTAGTTAGCATAATGGCTATGTCGCTGGATTCCCACGTAGTCGACCGTGGTTCGCGTCCTGGACCCGGTGGCTTAGAACTCACACCGGGCACGTGTGCATGCGTGCCCAGGATCCTGAGAGGAGAATGGAGGAGAAGGGATTGCGGCGTGACCATCCCCCCTAGGGGGTGATTTCTCGCTTTCTGTCTCTATGTTTCTCTCTGTCTGTCTGGCGAGCACACGTGCCCTATAGCGAAAACCTCTCAAAAAAAAAAAAAAAAAAAAAAAACACTGAATTCAGTCTGAAATAGAAACTGAGTTTCAGCATGCATTTGATGGTGTGACTTTGGGCAGACCTCTTTGAGATTCAGTTTGTTCACCTATTAAGTTGGAATAATAACTATTTACTGGGGTTGTTGCAAAGATTAAATGAGTTAATACACAAAGTCTCTCATGCACAGCCTAACTTTTAGTAGGTCAAAAATAACTGAAGCCAATCCAAATGTCTCTACCAAATAGAAACACTCAGTCATGCCTGAATCTTCTGGAGGCAGATTGCCTGTGTCTAAATTCTGGCTCCACCAAGTCTGTGACCCTGGGAAAGTATTGAATTTCTCTGTTTTTCATTTATAAAATAAAATGATCTATTAATGGCAAATAATACTCAGGTCATTGAATTATGATAAAGGTTAAATTAGTTAAATGTGCTTAGAAATAGTGACTGGTACTCAATAAATATGAGAGGATTTCATAAAGTTTATAGACAAATAGAATTAAAGTATAAGTTTACTTTGTACAAAAAATTTTGAAATGCATGCATCATCTTTTTTTCTTAAATATGCATTTTCCATGAGTTTGATGAAGACCCCCTCATATTAGCTGCAACCATTATTGTTAATATCATTTCTTTCAAGACAAGCACTTAAGGTGGAATGAATGCTGGCCTTGGAGTCTACAAATCTTGGCTATGGCCTTATGATCTAGATCACTACTATTAAATGACAGTACAAGGCAAGCCCCATAGGTAATTTTAGGTTTTTCTAGTAAACACATAAAAAGAAATGCAGGGAACCAGTAGTTTGCGTAATGGCTGTCGCTGGACTCCCACGTAGTCGACCGCGGCTCGTGTCCCGGACCCGGTGGCTTAAAACTCACGCCGGGCGCGTGTGCGTGCGTGCCCAAGATCCCGAGAGGAGAATGAAGGAGAAGGGATTGCGGCGTGACCATCCCCCCTGGGGGGTGATTTCTCGCTTTCTGTCTCTATGTCTCTCTCTGTCTGTCTGGCGAGCGCACGCGCCCTACAGTGAAAATCTCTCAAAAAAAAAAAAAAAGAAAAAAAGAAATGCATAATTTTATAATGCATTTTACTTAATTCAGTAGATCCAGTATATAATCATTTCAACATGTCATGAAATATAAACACTTACTGAGCTATCTTACATCTTTTTATGTACAAGGTCTTTGAAATCTAGTGTGTATGAGAGGGCTACAGAAATTTGTGGAAAAACAAATTTAAAGTACGAATTTATTTTGCTGCAAAACATTTTTAGAATTCCCATAAAGTTTTTTGTGATATGTGTTTTCCATGAATTCTTTGAAGATACCACCTCTGTTCTGCAAGAATAGCCTAATTGCACCTGATGTGCTCAAGAGACACATGTTACTAGTAACTGCCATACTGGAGAGTGCAGACATTCTAGAATCTAAAGCAAGGGCCCTCACTTTGGTGAACCTCAATCAATGGCTTTGTTTGCAGAAGAAAAGGAGCAAACATGAAGGTGCTGTGTTAACCAAAAAAGACTGGTGTGGCAGCCTTTCCACTCTTTGCTGCGCTTGCTCGGTCAATGCAGTGCCATTCTCACAAGGTAATGTGTCCAAGTCCTGTGTGATCTGAGACATCACGCAAGTAGATGCACTTCCCTCTAGGCAGATAAAATAGATTGTAGTTGACAATGTTTCAGGAGATTGGAAGACATCTAGTCTTCATCCTCTCCCCACCCACCACCTTCACTCTCAACAGCAAACCTATGCTTCTACTGTCCACTGACTCTTGAAATTCCTTGAAAACTTCCACAATAAACAAAATTAAAGTATAAAGAACTCTTGCATTCCCTTTGAAAACACCTTAGTTTGAGCCTCATTACTTATGAAGCTTCTAACTTCTCCTACAAATACTAATCTTTGATATTAATTATTTATCAAGCTCCTTTTCCCCATCCCATTTTAATTCTTCCAAATTTGCTGTCAGATCTATGATTCACTTTTTTATGGGCTGAATTGTTTATAACAAGAGCACTGAATGTTAAGGCACAAAACCTAGATTCAAGTTTCTAGATTCTGCTTTACTAGTGATGGTATTTGGGGCAATACACTTAAACTCTTCAATCTTCTCTGTAAAACACAATAATACCTCTCTCACAAGATATGATGAGAATTAAAAGACATAATACATCATAAAGATATCTGTAATTCCAAACCATTAAGCAAATATAAAATGGTATTAAGAGATTTATACACCACTTTGTGTATGACATTCTTCTGTTGAAAAGTCTTGAATGTCTCCCTTTCCTGCCAAATGACCAGATTCCTTAACCTAGCAGAAAAGTTCTTCAAAATCTGGCCCTGACTACACAATCTTTCCAAGTTTCTCCTATTCTAATCCTGTACTCAAACCAAATGTTCCAATCAAATGGGAGTATTACGTTTTTCCTCCCAAACGAGACTGAATAGTATGACATACTGCTACATTCACACCTTTGTTCATGCTGTCACTGCCTCACCTCATTTTTTCATCTCTCAAAATTTCGCCCATTCTTCTTCACTTGGTCTTCAAATCTCTCATGATTTTTCTTTCCCCTACACATTTAAGCT
Source organism: Tupaia belangeri chinensis (assembly GCF_000334495.1). NCBI lineage: Eukaryota > Metazoa > Chordata > Mammalia > Scandentia > Tupaiidae > Tupaia > Tupaia belangeri. The sequence goes on from NW_006209346.1 coordinate 174,149, forward strand.
TTACCTCTGCTGGCTTTGAACTTTTCTTATATCTTTGTATGATTACTGTAAAAAATCGACTTGGGATTTCTAGTAAGGCTTGGTGTACACAAGGTGCCTGAAAATTTTTTATTTTATTTATTTATGGTTTTTTTGGAGAGATTTTTTTGCTATAGGGGATGCGCGCTTGCCAGACGGACAGAGAAAGACAGAGAGACAGAAAGCGAGAAATTACCCCCCAGGGGGGATGGTCACGCTGCAATCCCTTCTCCTCCATTCTCCTCTCGGGACCTTGGGTATGCACGCATACGCACCTGGTGTGAGTTTTAAGCCACCGGGTCTGGGACGTGAACCGCAGTCGACTACATGGGAGTCCAACGACATAGCCATTACGCTAACTGCTGGTTCCCAAGGTACCTGAAAATTGATATGTGGTGAAACTTAAATAACAAAATCTGAACACTGTTTGCGGAAGTCCTATCGAGAGGCAAAATGTCCCTATATTAGAGCTAACCAGCCTAGAAATATAATCAAGACATGTATAAAAGAGAGAGAGAGAGAGAACTTGTTAATTGTGGTAATAGTGAACAAATCAGCAAAAAGGAGTTAGTTTGATTGGAGATAAGAAAAAAAAAAATCAAGGAACAAGAATTCTTAACATTGTGTCTCCAAAACTGCTCAGTACCAAAGTTTCTTTTCCTTTTGGTAATAGGTATCTCACTTATTGATATGTTGGTTACATTAACAGTGTTAGCATCCAATAGGTGGGATAAATCAAGATAAAGAATTGCAGTGAAATATGGCCAGTGGGAAATAGAGGATAGTGTTATGAGAGTTTAGGGAAAGGGGGCTTAATCCAACCTGAGAATATTTAGAAAGCTTTATACAGTAGAAGACTTAAGACTGAGTTCTCAGAGGTAACGTAAAGCTCTCCAGATGAACAAACGCATTTCAGCAGATGGAAATGTTTGAACAGAAACCACTACAATATATCTCAGTATTGAAGCTGAGTATACAAGGCCATCTTAATTTTCTATAAAGATTACTGCAATTAAAAATAAAAAAGAAAAAAGACAATGTTGCCTTAGTCTATTCTACTGCTATAGTGAAAAACCTGAGACTGGGTTATTTGTAAAGGATAGAAAGTTATTTCTCACAGTTCTGGAGGCTGGGACGTCCAAGATCAAGACTAGCAGTTTGCATGTCTGGTAGAGCTACTTCAAGATGACACCTTGTTGATATGCCCTCTAGAGTGCAGACAAATGCAGTGTCTTCACATGGTGGAAGGGCAAAAGAGCGTTGCTAGTGCCTTTTAGCCCTGTCATAAGATTACTAATCCCATTCACAAGGGTTCTATCCTCATGACTCCATCACTGCCTAAAGGTCCTGCCTCTTAATGTTGACACATTGACAATTAAATTTCAACATATGAATTGGGAGTACATTTATGCCATAGCAAATGCTACCAGCAACTGGCATGAATACTTATTAGGTGCTGGGTATTGTGTTATACACTTTCATTTACTTCATTTAGTCTTCAAAACAACCCCACATGAAAGAGATGTATACCCCCATTTTAGAGAGGGAGGAAATGAAGAATTAGAAATATTAAGTAATTTATCCAAGTTTACCCTGCTAATCAGCTGTAGGGTCAGAAATCAAACCCATGTATGACTTCCTCTAAATTCTGAACTCTTAAATACCATTCCACTAACCCCATTGCTGGTCTCTAACATCTATCCTTGCCTTCAACTTCATTCTCCAAACTGTAGCCAAGGTAAGCTTTTTAAACCCACATTTGGCTAGGCCACTTCTTTGATAAGGCTAGATAAAATTTCCCAGTTGCTTCCAGGATAAGGCCTATGGCCTTTTCCATGGCCTTCCATGGCTTTTTATGATCTGATTCTAATTTCTCTTACCCGCTTTTCCCTCTCTATGTTTCTGAGTGCACCCTGATATTCCTTTTGTAAAGAAGGCTTTTCTCCCATGATACTTAATCCCTATTCCTTCAAATCTCTTAACTTTTTAAGACTGGCTTT